>NC_081290.1:33054285-33387500 GCF_030435805.1 Mustela lutreola
ACTGTGCTCCTGCTCCATATCCTTCAGGAAATATGAGTGGGTTTTGGAATATGAGTGGTTTTGCCTTCATCCTTTCCTTCCCAGGTTTATTCGCCCACTTCCTGGTTTGTTTGTTTGTTTGTTTGTTTAAGATTTTATTTATTTATTTGAGAGAGAGAGAGCATGTGAGCAAGGAGAGGGGCAGAGGGAGAAGGAGAGAGAAAATCTCAAGCAGGTTCCACCCAAAGCGGGGCTTGATCTCAAGACCCTGACACCATGACCTGAGCTGAAACTAAGATGCTTAACCGACTGAGCCCCCCGGGTGCCCCACCCCTTCCTACTTGTTGACAGAAGTGGCGCATGTTCTATAGCCAAGCAGAACCCTCACAGTCAGGTTCCCCAAAGTACTATCCCAACAGTAGCTCCAGGGTAGGCAAGGGCAGCTCAGGCAGGCAGCGAGACCTCGCTCTCCTCTTGGCACAGACATCCCCGGCCTCTAAAAGAGTCTCTGGAGGCCCCCATGGCCTGGGGTTGAGAGAAGCCCTTCCGGCCTCCCGTGGAGAAGAGAGGGGATCATCTGACCACTAGCACCACATCTACAGACTGAAGAATGGGGCCGCTCTCCCTCCACCCGACCCCCAGTGCTCTCTTCTGAGGAAGGTGGTTGGTAGGGGACCATGGCAGGGGTGATGCTGTGGCCACTTTTAAGCCCAGGCAAGGGCGGCTGACTATCAGATCTTTGTGAATTTTCTCTAGCATGGGCTATACCTAGTTCCTCTTGTTTTCAACCCTCAGTCCCAGTGACAGGACAAAAAAGCCCTCCCACCCACCCCGGGCCCTCCTGGGAGGTGCTGCATCTCTCTGCTGGCCTGTGGCACCATTAGCACCTAATTCCACTTGAGGCAAAGAGGAAGAGAGGGAGGGAGAACAGATGGGTTTGTGCCGACCTTTCACACACGTGTCTGCAATGACCCTTCTCGGTAATTCTATGCAGAGTAGATACAGGCTAAGCAATTGAGTCTAGTACCCTCCCCTATCAGGGAGAGCCAACCAAGAGCAACTTCACCATGGCGTGTTTCTCAGAGTACCGGCCCCTGTTGGTGTTAAACATGCTAGGCCTGTGTATCTCATCTCCCTAATTAAACGATAATCTCCCTGACATCAGGAACGCATTGACCTTTTTTCCCTCTCATAGCCTTTAGAACAGTACCTTTACATGAAAGGTTTATATTTGCTGGATGAGGACATGAAGGAATGAGAAGACAAAAACATCAAACACAAATACCTTGAGTCCATGACCTTATCTCAGTAATGGCACCATGTGAGTAGTAAGTATTCAGGAAACTTACATGGAATTCAATAAATTTCATAGTCTTGTGGGTGTGTGTATGTGGGGGGGGGGTCAGTTTATATCAACAATGAGATAGTCCAAGGCCAAAGGTACAGGTCTCACTGAGAAAGAGAATTTGAAGATCAGGATACTGGAACAAGCTAGGTAATGTTTTGGCATAAGTGGAATAAAATACTATCTTCTCCTGGCCAGACTCTTTTGAGGATTTTCTATGGAAAAATATTTGTTTTATACCAATAAACAAAGTTAAGATTCTCGAAGCATGTGTTCAAATCTGACTGCAACTTGGTCATCTCGAATTTTCATACTCCCTTATAAAGGAGAATCATAAAATGATGAGATTGATATTTATGTGTGGCTTCTAGAAACAGTTCTTTTTTTTTACAGTTGCACATCATATTTTCAGAAGGTCTTCTTCTTTTTTTTTTTTTTTTTTAACTAGAAGCAATGGCAAGGGATCAATATTCAATCAGTTCATGCAGAATATGATGATGGATTTGAGATCACCAGGGTCTGGAATAGTTTGATGCCAAAAAAGTCAATAATTCTCAATTCATTCATTTATTCAACAAACATCTACTGCATATTTACTGGGCACTAGACATCAAAATATCAAGATAAAAGACGCAGTTCCTCTGTTCAAGACACCACAGATTTCCTGGGAACGTCGATGAGGGGGCAGCCGGTTTCAGTGCTGTGGGCTAAGCGTCATGGTAGAGGCAAACGGAGCTGTTGGAGGAACACTCCGGATGGGACTTAATCCAGACTCTGGGGGTGTCAGGAGGGGCCTCCTTTAAACAGTGAGGAGGGGGCGCCTGGGTGGCTCAGTGGGTTAAACCTCTACCTTCAGCTCGGGTCATAATCTCAGGGTTCTGGGATCAAACCTCACATTGGGCTCCCTGCTTCTCCCTCTCCCTCTGCCTGCTGCTCTGCCTACTTCTGAGCTCTCTCACTCTGTCAAATAAATAAATATATTTTTTTAAGAAACAGTGAGGAGGAGTGTTTTGATGGATGAAGGATTAACCACATAAAGGGAGACAGAAGAGACATGTAAAAAAAGTCCAGTTTTAAATTGTGAACAAGACAGGGGCACAAACCACATATAATCACAAGAATCCTGACAACAGGAGAAAAAGGCATGCTAGATGTTCTGAGAGTTTCCTGCTTCTGCCACTCCCAATACCTACAGAAGGTCCACCACCACCATCATGGGGTCACCAGCTCCCACGGCCCTGAGCCCAGCCTCAGGTCTCAGCATCCCAGGCAGACAGCTCCTCCTCAGCTTGGGTCCCGTGTGCTTGCCCTCGTGCCTACACTTGTCCTTATGGGACTAGGAAAGGTCAAGCTTGGGGTTAGCTTGGCAATGGGCCTTGAGAGCATCTAAGCTTGGGTCCAGGTGGTCTTGTGTCATCTTTCTCAGTGCCCAGCCACAGGGATGAGAGTGAGGAGAGCCAACATGGGATCCATCAGGAAGCCCGTAACAGCCCACCCAATTTTAATCCCCAGATCCCACAACTTCAATAGTCCCCGGTGAGGAAAAGGGAAGCACCCAAATTTGGGAGGCAAGCTGAAACCTCAGTTTGCTTTCTGTGGGGAAAGCCAATGGCCCTGTTTGATCTCAGGGTCCAAGACCGCAGAGAACTCAAACTCCACCCGTGCTGGATACATCTGGAGGCCCGGGTGGGCTTGCAAAGTCTCTGGGAAGGAGGGGGGCAGCTTTCCAGGCTGTGCATTGGGGATGGAACAGGACCCTAGTCAGGGCCTGGAGGAATAGGTAGGAGGGTCTGATGGAAAGAGAACTGGTCTGGGCCAAACGACCCAAGACATTACATTAGTGTGAAGGAGTGAAATTTAGGGTGATCCTCTGATGACTTCCTTCTCTTGCACAAGTCGGCCTCAGGGTCATAAATACAATCCCTGGCAACAGGCTGCCTCCATCACCAAGTTGCCCTGTAAGCTCTGATTTCTCTTTATTGATAAGCTACAAACAGAAAGAACTGGAAGGATGCCTTTATAGCACCATTTGTGCAAACTAGAGTTCACAGGAGGTGCCAATCCGTTGGTAAATTTCTCTTGGCCGGGGAGCTGGTCCGGGGAAGGGAACTAGTCATAGATCAGTGGGTGCCATTCACAGGCAGCTGCCTCAGTGCTGTGAACCTCAAACATTGCTCTTTGGCTCCGAGTCTGGGAACAGATGAATAAACCAGTGCACCGAAGATTAGACCACTCGATTTCTTTCCATTTCACCCCCTCACCCTCCCTCGCTGACTCCCCTAGTGTCAAGACACAACAGTCTAGGGCCAGGGGTAAAATTGCAGTATGAACACATTCTGGAGCTCCCAGCACTGGTAGAACGCAGTTAGGGGCAGAAAAACAGGATTTAAAATAGAACCAGACTCTGAAAAATTCTTCCAGTTACCAGACATGTAGAATTCAAGGGGAGGACTCAGTTCTCCACAATGCCTAGTCAAAACAGGAGCTCCATTCTGCTGGGCATATGCTCAGTAAGGAGGCATATATCAGTATACACATGCCATGTATTATATCTATCTTCTGGGGGGACTCTCGTGAAATAGAATTTCTAGAATTCCTATGTTTGCAGGATACAAACCTACAGAGGTACAATAAGCAGCAAGTGCACCTGTGTGTGAAGTCACATGTTTTATGCACCCAATGTATACCGCATCACGCTTTGCCATATCTGAAACATCTTGTCCCGATGAAGTCTGGCAGCTCCAGAAGAAGGCTTGCAAATTTGCCTCCAACACAGCAAAATGGCCTGAAAAACAAGTATTCCAATGATACCATTCCTAAGCCACTACATGTAATCTGAGTAATTTGATTACATAATTATGGAGCTCAATATGACATGACGCCTTTCAAAAAAAATGCATTCGTGTTCATCTTTTGTACGCCTTAATTTCAGATTCATTTTGTATATTTTTGCAGATTATTGATTAAATATGATGAGATGAAACATTCTGATAGAAGCCAAAAGCATGTGAAAAGAAAGGCTTTGTACAATTGTCCGTCCTTTTAAATATTGTAATTTGTAGTGATTTATTTTCTCATTCTAAATAGATATTCACTTTCATGCCTAATTTTATATGTATGATTTTGAATTCTTTTTTTAAAGAGGGCTCCCAAAATTGCAAAAGCTTCTGATTCCACAAAACTGGGACTGCCCCTACTATCTAATTATCATGATGCTAACTTGTCATACCCAATTTGCTTGCTCATGTCTACAAATATTTAATGAGTACTTACTATGTGCCAAGTACTGTGTAAAGTGCTCAGAATTTTTATGTGTTTTCAGGGCTATTCCTTTATAGAAAACTTATCAGAATATTTGAGAAATAATGCAAACATCAAGAATTCAGTACATTAGAAATATTTTTTAAAAATAGAAATAATTTTTAAATGTATGTATTCCTTGGAAATACTTTTAACTACAAGGTATAAAGCGAAGCTCTATGGAGTTTGAGTTTTCCTCAAAGTTAAAATTCTCCCAGGTTATATATACTAAAACCACTTCTTTTGCAAGTTAGTTTTAATTTGGCTAATCGTGTATAACGACTTAAATTTTCTTCAGAAAGAGATGATGGGTATTAAGGAGAGCACAGGGTATTATAAGAAACAAATGAATTGCTGAATTCTACAACAAAAACTCACGATGTACTACTGTTTGTTGGCTAACTGAACGTAATGGGAAAAATCTAGATGAACAGAATTCTGGGATTGTGTGACAGTTAAATATTACAGTTTTTAAAAAGAAGCACATGAAATCCCCTGGCATAACGTGTATTAGTCAAATATAACTTCCATACAAAAGAAATGTTAATTAGCAATTTAACTGTGGGTGCCTGGGTGGCTCGGTCAGTTAAGCGTCTGCCTTTAATTCGGGTCATGATACCAGGGTCCTGGGATAAAGCCCTGCGTCAGGGTCCCTGCTCCTTGGGGAGTCTGCTTCTCCGTCCTCCCCTCTCCCCCTGCTCATGCTCTCTTTAAAAAATAAATAACCCTAAAAAAAAGAAAAAAAAAAAAAGAAGTTTGACTGTATTTACATGACACCCAGGAGGGTTTAACAGTAACGCAGTTAGATTCCTCTTGGTCATAAAATGCATGTTGCTTTTTTAAATATAGTCAATCCAGCTTGCACGGAATATTTTTAATCTCACTTTCTGTGGCTTTGCTGGACTCCTAGCCCTGTGCTGCCTCTCGCTCATCACTAGTATATCCATAATGCTTGCAATGGTGCCTGGTACATGGGATACACCCAATAAATAATGGTTGGACAAACAAATGAGCCATTTCATAACTTTCTACACAGGAAATAGGAGTGCATTTCACATTTACAGCCAGAAACCTTTGGTTGTTCCAAAACACTACCTATCAGCTCTTTTAGACTATTTGTTTCTCTTTCTTACCCCTAATGTCAGATCAATAAGCATTATCCCAACACGGAGTGCCTAGATAATGTATGTGCGTTATGATAATTTTTACTCTGTTGATGTTCATTTCGGAAAAGACAGCCTTCCAGTTTTATAATCATCCAGCCAATCTGTCCCTCCAAATTTGTGAATTTCAGCAGGCCTCATAACGCCATATGATAAGTTCTGATTGTGAAATTCCAGGCATACAAATAATGATGGAAGTGGTCAATTGCTTTAACAATGCTTAATAGCTCTTTCCTGGGGCTCAGCAGTTTCTGGCTGAAGTACTTACAGTTTGATTACAGTGAGTGATTATTACCTTATCAAGAATCATCTTATGTCTGCCATGTTTTCCTTCTGGACAGAAAAAAGTCCCCATTAATCCTCAAATCATTCACACTTCATCTTTCTCTCATTTACATCCACTCTGTGACTCCTTTGCTTCATTCTTTCTATCTCAAAAGACTCTTTCTGGTCCAGAACACTCATATGGGGACCATATTGATAGACCCTAAATTTAAATGCACTTTCTGACAAACGGTGTTTTTCATTTGTGAATTTATTTTTAGAAAGCCTCAAAAATTAGAAAAAAATAAATGTTATGAATTATACATTTAGCCCATTGCCTTTTACCAAGAAGAGTAAATGTATGTGAGAGTTAATACAAAAATCTGCAAAAAGTTATAGATGGACTAATATAATTTTACTTTAATATAATTTCATCATCTCTGTTGAAACTGACAACAGGGTCTGTGTTCATTTGTAGAATTCAACTTGTGGAGTTAGAATTTGTTCTTTCTTTTTTCTAACATATCTTGGAAAGTCTGAGTAATTCATTTGATTATCAAGAGAGATTTTTATATAAATTATGTTAGTAATCCTCCAAAAGTTGTCAGCAAAAATGATCTGATGGGCTAGAATCCTATACCATGTGCTGTAAAATCTTGATGTAGTAATATGTTTCTCCATGAAAATCTTTCTGGAGAATTTTGGTTTCTTTCTTCTTCTACTCAGAAAACAAGGTAATAATTTAAGGACCCCATTTTGAAAAGTCTTCATAGCAACAGAAAACAAAATACCCCAGAAATTATTCCATGCTTTCTTCAGATAAGCCTTTTTTTTTTAACTTTATTTTATTTTTTCAGTGTTCCAAGATTCATTGTTTCTGCACCACACCCAGAGCTCCATACAATCCGTGCCCTCCTTGAATACCCACCACTAGGCTCATCCTTTGGGGGACCTTTTAACAAGTTTTTGTTATTTTTTTCCAAATAAAGCAAAACTCTTCAAGGTTTTTCCATATATCCCTTCTTAAAGTGGGTAATTCTACTCCCATTCCCTCCCCCAATTCACCAAATCCACATCACAATGAAGAGTTAACAGTATTAGCAATTGTCTTCTGAAATTCTTTTATTTTTAGAAGGAAACCATTCACATTTTTATCTTTCTCTCCCATTCTGATTAAAATGCAAAGATTCACGTGGAAAAACTTTTCCGCCTCTCCATTTTTAAAAAAAAGTGCCATGGAAAATTGCGGTGGCCTTGTTTTGATTTAGGGTTTTTGGAAAATGTCTTGACAATGGAACTTTTTCAGCTGGTAAAAACGAAACACGTGATGATCGAAACATGATTAGTATTCTTCTGAGAACAGGCATCCATATCAGAAATCTTGTGTTTGAATAGGCCGAAATTTGTCTTTGATAAAATCACACAATTATTTCAATGTCTTCACTCGCATTATAGAAATGTAACAAATTTTGAATAATTCTACAATAACAACTTCTACATCAATTGAAAAAATCTGATGAATTATTAATACAACCATTGCAAATGTGTGCCATGTAACTGATCCTCACCAAGATTCTGATACTGCCATTATTGCAAAGCATCCCAGAGCTGGCACTAGAAATATTGCACGACGCAGTGACAAGCTCATCAACAAGGCTGCGGAGGCTGAGACCGGAAGAAATGGTCATTTAATTGGCCACATCCGTCACCTGGCAGATGTCACTTCCAAGAATTTTCACACTAATTTCAGTGTTTTCACTTAAATACCTTATTAACGAGCTGTGCGTCATGAATTACCACGGCATGTTCAGGAATCATCTTTAAATTACTGGGATACGCTGGGGAAGTTCGACGGGTAGTGGTTGAAAAGAACAGATTCTGGGAGGAAACTGTTGGGGTTCAAATCCCACTTCAGCCACTTACTAGTCAGGAGATACCAGTCCGAGTTACCGAACTGTGCTCTGTGCCTCAGTTTGCTTACAGTGAGATTATAAGAGTTATGATGAGGCTGAAACAACTTACTGTTTGCATAGTGCTTACAACAGTGCCTGCCACATAGGAAGCACCATATAAACATTAAAGCACATTTGTGGCTGGACAAGTAGATGAAGATTCTAAGATCCAGTGTTTGACATGACACCATTAGAGTGTTCTTGAGCTTCCGGAAGAAGGATATTTTTCACGGTTGTTAATCTTTTTTGTTTGCGTAGATGAAAATTTGGATTTAAACAGTATGAAAATTAGCCTAGACATACAGTCCACATATCTGAACCTATGATTGTGTCTTGTGATAGGAAAATCAGTGCTCGGGTTTTCTGTTTTGTTTTGTGGCCTTTAATTTCATTTCCATGGAATGAAATTTTCGGTAAAACTAAATAGCAAGCTGATCTTTGACTATGGGAAACTGTGATGGCCCCACAGAAGGTTCTGTTGAAGTCTTGAAGGAAATAAGAACTTGATCAGATAGAGGCAAGGAAGCTACAATATGCATCAGTAAGCACAGAGAACACACCCTCACGGAGTAACGAGGACTCACGGGGAGCTAAGGGGCTGCCAAGTGCTTGTGGAGAAAGCTTCTCAGATGTCCCCATGTCCTCATGTGGGAGAGGTGCTCAGGGCCATGGCTCTGCCTTTCCATCTGTTAGATCCTGCCAGGTCACAGGAAGCAACCTTGGGGAGAAGGGCTCGAGTGTCTTCTATGCCAGCAGGTCACACTGACACGCCAGCTCTGCTCCACCTGTTGCAAAGCCATAACATCTGGATCTAGCATCTGGTTCTGGAAACCATCTCTCGCTGGGCCCCAAGAGCTGCCTCACTCCATTCCACAGATTACATCGGGGGTAACAAACTACAGGCCAAGGGCCAATTCCATCCAAGTGCCTGATGTTGGTTTTTTGGGGGTTTTTCCCAACCCACAAGAATGATTTTTACATTTTTTTAAGGGGTGAGAAAATAATCAAGAGAAGAATACTACTTTTGTGACAGAGGGGGGAAAAAGCTCTGCTACTCACATTTCAGGGTACCCCTGTAGTTTTATTTGAACACAGATGTGGTAGACAGAATTCTGAGGGAGCCCACAATGTTCCCACTCTCTTGTATATATGCCCTGTATAATCTCTCCTTCTCTCAAGTGCGGGTGGGACCTGTGAATATGATGAGGTATCACTCCCATGATTATGTTACCTTGGATAGCAAAGGTGAGGGATGTGATTTTTTGCAGATGTAATTAAGGCCTTCAATCAGTGTGAGGTAACCAAAGGAAGATTATCTTGGGTGGGCCTGCCCTAATCAGGTGAGTACATAAAAGGCAGCTTGGGCTTTTCCCCAGCGTCCCCCTGAGATAAATAAGATGAGCTAGATAGCTCATCTATTATTGTTATCAAGAAGCTCTGAGTTAGACAGCTGCAAGGCAATGCATTCTGCCAACAAGCACTTGAACTTGTAAGAGGATGCCAAGACTCAAATGAGGTAGCAGCCCTTAGAAAACCTTGATTATAGCCTAATCAGAGCTAAGCTGACTCTTGACCTATAGAAACTGTGAGATAATAAATGTGTATTGGCTTAAGCCACTAAGTTGGCGATAATTTATTACGCAACAATGAAAGCCATAGGATAGCCATGTCCATTTGTTTAAGTATTGTTTGTGGTGACTTTGGGGGTACAACCCTGGACCTGAGTGGCTGCGACAGACACTGCATAGCCCACAAAACATAAAACATAAGATAGTTACAGAAAAAATTTGCAAACCCTTGGGTTATGTAATTATGACCCAGCATCACACGTACCAACCACACAGCAACCATGTAAGAGGGATAGATCTGTGGTCACACTTAATAGGATGAAGGCTGAAGAAAGAACAGATGTCCTGTTAAATCACTTTGTTGTTCACCTGAAACTAATATAACGTCGTGTATCAACCAACTCCGGTAATAAAAAATTTTAATAAGTAAATAATAAAATGAAATTTTATTGGGAAAAATATTGCCTGAAAAGGGTTGTTGGGTCGATGATTTTCTGAGTCTCCTTATATATACTATGAGCTGCTCCCCATTCATATTTACTACGAGTTCATACATGATTAAACTATCAGAAGATAAAAACTAAGAAAAAACAGATGTCTTGCTAGAAGCAAAGTTTATCTTACTGATGAAGGTACAAAAGCAGACATATGGATGGCGATGTGTCGTCCCGGAGTTCTACTCCTTTGAACGGTCTCACAAAAAGTTCCTTGCTTTTCTAGTCCCTGTATTCATAGAGACAAACCAGAATTTCATTTTGAACAGACAGCTCTTTTTAAAAAAAATTTTATTTATTTATTTGAGAGGGAGAGAGATAGACAGAGAGAGCGCATGAGAAGGGAGAGGGTCAGAGTGAGAAGCAGACTCGCCACTGAGCAGGGACCCCGATGTGGGACTCGATCCAGGGACTCCACAATCATGACCTGAGCTGAAGGAAGCTGCTTAACCAACTAAGCCACCCAAGGCACCCAAAAGACAGCTTTAAACTACAGACAAAATAACGATGCTTGGTGAGACAAGAAATGCTCTTTATTGCTATCACCTTACACTGCTGTCACCTTGCCTGGCTGCTACCGTCACCACTGTTGGGGCGAGCTCTCTGTCTAGGGATACCAGAACGCCTGTCACGCCCACATTGCCACGGCTGGACGCCACTGCCGCCTGAGCGGGCAGGGTTCCCTGAGTCACTGGTGTTCCCTCAGCCTCTACCCTCTCCTGCCACATCCTGACCTGATTGATGCATTTGTTTCAAAGACACAGAATGTCTACTCTGCCAGCTGGGGATTCAGCAGTAAACAGGGGAGAGGGGGGGTCACTGCCACGTGCTCACGATCTAGTGAGGAAGGCGTGCACTAAGTAAGACATTGAAAATTAAAGAAGTGAATGAAGAAGTACAGTGCTCTAGGGATACACATCCAGGGTCCTAGATGAAAAGGTGTCGCAGAAGCCTTCTATAAGGAAGTGTCGCCCAAGTTGTGCTGGGCTTAGCCCAACTCATGCTTACTTTTTCACGCCCAAGAGAAGTAAAACACAGCTCACAATATTCCTTCCTGTCCCCCATGTCCACTCTCTTCTCTTCCTTATAGGCTGATTTTATATGCTTGGGGTGGCTAAGGACACATCTGCTTAAATGTGGGTATTTCCATGTTTGTGGAGTTTTCGGAATCTTCTTCCATGGCGTGTTATTCTACTCTAGAATCCTTCCATTCTTATCCTTTAAGAATTTAAATTAAACTAAACGCTAACCTTGTGTCATTTGCTTCCTTGTTTTAGATTCCCTTCATTCTGTTTCCATAGGGTCCTTTCAGGCAGTATTTGCATATTTCCTTATTTCAGTAGTTTATTTAAACATATTTCATGAGGGCCCCCAAAGTGGCGGGCATTGGGCTAGATGTAGGGGACAAAATGGTGAACAAAAACCAATAAAGGACCTTCCCTGAGAGAATTTATGGTCTACATGGGAAAGTGGGCAGGTTAGTTAATTTACCGCACTAATGAAAACAAAATTACAAACAGAGAAAAGAGCATTGGAAAAAGAACGTGATTCTAAGCATTTTAGCAAAATCAACTGACAGAGACTGGAAACGACTAGAAAGGGGTTCCCAGGAAGATGTGAAGAAGCAACGATGTACAAGGAAGTGTACAAAGGGGGGGGGGTGCATGTCCGAGGACTCAGCAAGGAACTGGACGGTCCAAGGCACTGAACAAAAGGTTAGTGGCTAAAGCACAGGGGAGCAGGCATGGGGTACAGGGAAGACCCAGGGGGCAGCGGAGCAAGGGTACGGTCAGATACATATTTTGAAAGGATGCTTTGAACTTCAGTATGAAGAACAGAGAGCAAAGGGCTGTGGCTAGTGAATATGGGGAGGCCACGGTAGGAGGCTAATCCATCTTTCCTGGCAAAGATGATGATAAATTGGTCTCAGCCATGTCAGTGGAGAACGGGAATAGTGATCCAGCTGAAAAATATTTGGAAGGTAAAAGAATCAATAAGCCTTGTACGACAGCTTGCATGCACCTGGCACTGTTCTAAGCCTTCTAAGGCTAACCTGTCTGATGCAAGGGCCACCACCCGCTCGTGACTATAAGCACGTGGGATAAGGCTAGTCTAAACTGAGTCTTTTTTTTTTTTTTTAAAGATTTATTTATTTATTTGAGAGAGAGACAGTGAGAAAGCATGAGCGAGGAGAAGGTCAGAGAGAAGCAGACTCCCCATGGAGCTGGGAGCCCGATGTGGAACTCGATCCCCGGACTCCAGGATCATGACCTGAGCCAAAGGCAGTCATCCAACCAACTGAGCCACCCAGGCGTCCCTCTAAATTGAGTCTTGCAGGAAGTATAAAATATAGATTCCAAAGAGTCCGAGCAAAAACTAATGTTAAATATCTCCTTAATAATTTTGTATTAATTTCACATTGAACAATAATATTTTGGATATATTGGATTGAGTAAATTATATTATTATAATTAATTTCACCTCTTCCCCATTCCCTATTTTTTTAATGGGGCTATCAGAAAATTTTAAATTGCACATATGGCTCACGTGCTACTTCTATTTGATGGTGCAGCTCTAGATATGCCAACTCTCTTAATTCTGCCCAAAACCCTTTTAGGCTGAATTCCACTTACTGCAAACTGAGGCATGGGGACCCCAGCTGTAAACGGCCGCCAAGCAAGTAAAAGGAAAGCTAAGACTTGAACTCATGTAATCTGGTTCTGGAATCTATTCTCTGAACCACTACACTTGCACTGCCTCTTGGAAAGGATATGATGCTAAACACCTCCAATTTCTAGAATTTGCTAGAGTGGCCTAAAAACCGTTTTTGTAATTGTCACACGTAGAATGTTAATTATAAAAATGAGCTTTTTTTTAACTTTTTAAAAGATTTATTCATTTATTTGTGTGAGAGAGAGCATACATGAGCAGGGGGAGAGGCAGAGGAAGAGGGAGAAAGAGAAACTCAAGCAGACTCCACGCTGAGCACAGAGCCTGATGTGGGGCTTGATTCCAGGACTCTGAAATCATGACCTGCGCCAAAACCAAGAGTCAGCCACTTAACTGCCTGGGCCACCCACGTACCCCTCAAAGTCTTTTTAATATAGTTGCTACTAATGCACTCTTTTGTATCTAAGTACAGATTATGTCCCCATGCCTCCATTTCTCAACCATATAATGCTAATAATAAAAGAACTTATCTTATATCATTGTTGCAAAGATTAAATGAGATGATACATGTAAATTTAGAATAGTACTAGGCACATAGCTATTATAATAATAATTTGTAAAAGATTTTATTTATTTAATTGAGAGAGTGACAGAGAGCATGGCAGGGGGAGGGGCAAAAGCAGAGGGAGAGGGACAAGCCAACTTCCTGCTAAGCAGGGAACCTAAGGCAGGGCTTGATCCCAGGACCCTGAGAACATGACCTGAGCCAAAGGGAGACACTTAACCAATTGAGCCACCCAGGTGCCCTCATAATAATAATAATAACAATAATAATAATTATTAAAAGGACTTTAAGATATTTGTACTAAATGTTTTGCTTTATATTTTGAATTTTTTTCATTTTATTCTTTACTATTTGTCTCTTATTTTTGTTCTTGGGCTCTTTGTTAGTTTAAAGATATGTACAATTTGGCTGTAAATAAAGAGTTAGAATGCTCATCTGCAGTCTGTGTAAAAATATACTAGAACTTTTCTCATTGTCCTAGAAGTGCAGCTAAGGCCAAACATGCTAGGCTGTAAATGTGCCATTATTGAGGGATAATCTCCTCCCTCTGGGGCTTAAAAAATTGCTAAGAAGTGTCTTTGGACTGGTCCTACAACCGCCTGCCTCCCTATGCATGATCCCAGTCAATATAAAGTAGGGATTAAGACTGAGGAGGTAGGGTTAGGGGGAGTGAAGTATTTGAGACTGGTCCTTCCACTTCTCCTAAAAGGGGCCTCAAGAGACTACCAGTTAGGACCAGGCATCCCACAGGAAGAGGAGACTAGCTTTTCATTCTCTAGATAGGACTGCTTTGCTAGGAGACTTGCTGATTTGTCCCCAGAGCTTGTGACCATGTAAAAGATACTTATGGAAATGCAAGGAAGGAGAGGCAGGCATGAGGCAGGCATGAGACTGCCAGGGATCTGCTGTACGAGACAGCTGTGTCTTGAAAGGATCTGCTAAAGCTCAGGGAACTATTTGGGAATGAGCTGCAGGTCAGCAGACAATGGTGACTGACCACCATCCATATCCCTCCTATATGGACACTGAGCAAGAAAAACACTCACAGCCAACCAAAGGGAGGACACGAGCTTGCCCAGAATGGCAGGAAGATGTTAGTCCCTTCCTCCATTTTCCTCTGGCACCTTAGAGAAGTTGAGTTCTTAGAAGGAAGTGGCGAACAGGACATCCTGCTTTGTGGTTACCATGAGGCTTACATATAACAGCTTACAGTCTAATTCATGTTGATCACAAGTTTGATCCCATTATGAAGCTCAACATTATTACTCTCCTCCCAATGTTTTACGTGTTTGAGGTCATATTTTGCATCTTTTTTAGCTTGTGTATCCCTTAACTAATTATTGTAATTATAGTTACTTTTACTACTTTTTTCTCTCAACCTTCATGCTAGTTTTATAAGAGATTAATCCAATACCTTTACTATATTTACCTTTCCAGGGAGATCGACTCTTTCACATGTGTTCCTGTTACTAATGAGCACCCTTACTTTTCAACTTAAAGAAGTTTCTTTACCATCTCTTGTAAGATCAGTTTAGTGGTGATGAAGTCCTTTGGCTTTTGCTTGTCTGGAAAACTCCATCTCTTCTTCACTTTTGAGTGATAACTGCCAGGTAGAGGATGGTCAGTTGGCAGGTTTTTTGTTTTTTTTGTTTTTTTGTTTTCTTTTAGCACATTGACTATATCATGACACCCTATTGTTATCTGCAAAGTTTCTGCTGAAAAATCTGTTGCTGTTCTTATAGCAGTTCCCTTGAATGTCAAAAGTTGTTCAGAGAAATTGGAAGGGGAGGTGAACCATGAGAGACTATGGACTCTGAAAAACAATCTGAGGGTTTTGAAGGGGCGGGGGGTGGGAGGTTGGGGTACCAGGTGGTGGATATTATAGAGGGCACGGATTGCATGGAGCACTGGGTGTGGTGCAAAAATAATGAATACTATTATGCTGAAAATAAATAAAAAATAAATTTAAAAAAATTTTTTTTAAAGTTGTTTTTCTTTGGCTGTTATTAACATCCTCTCCTTGTCTTTAACTTTTGACATTTTAATTATGAGTCTTCCTGTGGGTCATTCTGGATTCACCTTATACAAACCTCTCTGGGATTCCTGGATAAGGATGTCTGTTTCCTTTTCCAGGTTAGGGAAGTTTTCAGCCATTATTTCTTCAAATGAGATTTTTGCCTCTTTCCCTCTCCCTTCTTCTGGGAACATCAGTCCATCTGATGTGGTCCCATAAGTCTCTTAAGCTATTTTCACCTTTTCTCATCCTTTTAGCTTTCTGCTGCTCTGATTGGCTGAGTTCCACTGCCTTGTCTTTGAGTTGAACCTTTCTTTCTTCTGCTTCATCTGCTGTTGAACCCCTCCAGTGTATTTTTCACCTCAGTTAGTGTATTCTTCAGCCCTATGACTTCTTCTATTTGGTACTTTCTTATATTTTCCATCCCTTTGATGAATTTCTCGCTGTGTTCATCCTTTTGACTCCCTAGTCCGATCAGCATCTCTAAAGGCCATTACTTTGAACACTTTATCACATGAATTGCTTATCTCTATTCATCAAGTTTTTTCCCTTGAGGTTTTATCTTGTTCTTGCATTTGGAACATATTCCTCTATTTCTTCATTTTGCTTGACTCGGTCCTATAGGACTACAAATGCAGCCCCACTGGCCACCCCTGGCTCTGGCCACCTGAAGAGGTGTCCTCTTAGTGGCAGTCACATAAATCATGAAGTATAGATAAGCTCTTTTCTGGGTGACACTGGTGAGTTGAAGCAGGTCAGAGGGAAAGCAGCAAGATGGCATCCACAGCCTATGTTCCTCAAGAGCAGTTCCATAGGCCACTAAATGGAGTCCTGCCTCTCAGACAGGACTGAGCTCCAAGACAAGCTCCTTCACAGAAAGACTGGGGATTGTACCCCGGGCTGCTGTCTGTGTGGTGCCCTAGAGATGATAGCCTGCCAAGAGCCATCTCTCTGTCACAGGCTCTTAGGACACAATGTGAGCCCCCCTGGCCACCAGAGCCAGGCAATCAAGGGGCATCCCCAGGGGCAGCTGCAAAAACTGGGGCTTCAGATACAAGAAGCAGAACATCAGAATCACCTAATGATCCCTCCAGGGGACACTGGCACTCACACAGCAGAAGGTGAGCATGAAGACAGCACCTGCCCTTCGAGGTCTCTGGAAAGGATTATGATCCATCCCAAGATGCATGCCTAATCATAAGCCTACCCCTTAGGTCGTACTCATGATGATCAGCTAACAGGCCATCACAGAAAAACCAAGTTCCTGGGCCTGTTGCTTCTTACTGTGCTCTAGGGATGGTAGATGTTTAAGAACTATTTCTCTGTTGGTTATAGTCTTTTAGAAATCTCAGGCATGAGCCCTATGGCAACCAAACCCAGGCAATATAGTGGTATCTCCCGGCAGAAGTCAGAAAAATCAGGGTGCCAGACAGGAATTCCTATTCCTATCTGGTTGACACGGATTATTATAGTCCTATGGAACCATGAACACAAGCTCTTCTGGCCTCCATTGACAGGTGACAAAGGGGCAAGACTATTTTTTTAATAGCTTTGGTTGTAAGTCAGAATAAAAGCAACCTTGAACTCGGTCCAAGCTGTCCTTTTCAGTCATCATTGTACCTGGTCAAGCTTAGCCCACATATGTGCCATTCTTCCTCCTCCCTCCCC
This sequence comes from Mustela lutreola, assembly GCF_030435805.1. Taxonomy (NCBI): domain Eukaryota; kingdom Metazoa; phylum Chordata; class Mammalia; order Carnivora; family Mustelidae; genus Mustela; species Mustela lutreola. The sequence continues at coordinate 33,071,268 of NC_081290.1, forward strand.
CTGGGCAGATATTGCTAATGGATCAGAGCACTCTTTCCTGCCAAGTCCAAATGTGCCCCCATAATTCTCAATATCGTATTTCAGGCAACTACTGCCATCCAACTAGAGTTAGCAAGAGAGTCGGAACTAACTTGCCAACCCTAAACAAGGCTGAATTTTATGCAGAAGACAGAAATATTAAACAACTCCAAGCTAAAGGAATTAGGAAACCCAAATTGTTTTGTGCTGCCGCTATTTTTCAAACCAGAGAAGGCGTACAATAAAGAATATGGCTACGTGTCGGCTATCCTACTTCAATTTTTATTGTTTTCATGGCTTTCCAATCTCGCATCTATTGTAAAGTTTCCTCTCCATTTCCGAGGTGTTTCTGACTCATTTCCTCTTCATATCCTCTTAAACATGGTAGCCATTCAGTGGCTAGATCTAGCCTCTCCACCTAAGAGCCCTTCTCCTCCATTTTAGACCTTCCAACATTTAATATCCTCTCAGTGTCACCATCAATAGAGCTGTGAGTGAGCTCAACCTTTCCCTGGAAGTGGTGATTTAATGTGTGAATTATACAGTTATTAGAATGGGTGTCAGGGAAACAGTGTAATATATGTAATGTGGAGGCTGATGGGACCGGAGAAGCTGAAACCGTCTGGATGATTTCTGGCACTTCTTTTAATGCTATGTCAGTTATTCTTATGACCAATCATTCAAAGCTGTCTATTACCTTCTAATAATAATAATAATATTTTTCACTTAACGTTGCACCTTTCACCAGAGGATTTCAAAGAGCTTTGCAAACATTCATTAGCACTTTATGAAGTGGGCAGGTAATATATAAATACCAAGTCACATGTCTCTGAATAGCAGCCATTAATAGTTCCCTTGACACCACATTCAGGTTAGGGCAGAAACAAAATAAGACCATATAAATGAAAAATCAGGCGTCATCATTATCAGCATTTACTGGGCATCCACAGAATCCTACCAGATATAAGCCTCATTTTCTTGTCTCTTAGTGTGGCAGGAAGGGTGGTCTGTTTCCCTCCTCTTGTTACATCTCCCCAGACACACAAACATCTCTTCCTGAGGCACAGTACAGACCAATATACACACAATCCAGAATACCAGATTCTTTCAGTCTTATAACTGTAAGAATCCCCCGCTAATAGCAGACATCTTGGGAAAATTCTCACTGCCCTAATTCATCAGTGGGAAAATTCTCACTGCCCTAAAGATGATCCTTACACAAGAATCCTAAATACCTTTAGCCCTATCTTCAGAACAAAATGGAATGGTTAGAATGCACAGCAGAGGCTAGGAAGGCAAAGCTGCCAGATTCTGGGATTGAGGGGAGGTAGAACAAATAGTTTGGGTATGAGCAATGACCACCTGAAAAAGTGCAAGAGGCAGGTCTAGAAGCCAAGGTTACAGACACCCCGGGTGAGTAGCTGGGGGCAAAAAGGAGAGGAGAAGAGTCATCTCTAGACTCCCATCCTTTAGATAATTTGTGGGAATTAGAAGATATAATTAGAAACAGAACCAAGAGCCAATTTCATACATTCTTCTTGACGTGTGTGTGTGTGTGTGTGTGTGTGTGTGTCCACCCACAAGGATGTTCCTAAGAACAGGCTAGGTTAGGCTGTGGTGACAAACAGTCCCCTGAATCTTGAAGCATTAACATATGAACAATAAATTTTCATTCACACTAAATCCATCGCAGGTCCAGTGGGCTCTTCAGGACACTTGTCCTACATGTAGTAGCTCACCATTCCAGGCTTCAGTCTTGGGTTTCTCCATCTCAATGTGATACTTCTTGGTCTACCATGCTAAGAGAAAGATGGAAAATAACACACTAGCATTTAATTGCTTTCCCCAAAAGGGATACATGTTGTTTTTACTCCTAGCCTATTGGCTAGAACTAGTCACATTGTTCCACCGAACAAATGGGAGGAGGGGTGGGAAAACATAATCTTTCATATGTCTGAGGAGGGGAAGAAAATTAGAAATCTCAGTGAGCATTAGTAACGTCTATCACAACTAGTAAGTACACAGTGGTGGTTTAGTTTGGTACCAGGGCAGCAGAATCGTCTCTAAACCTCAAAAACAACATGACTGGGCATAGGACAAGAATGTTACCACACGAGGGTTAGTTTGCCTTGCCTCTTGCCTCATGCTCTCATGCTCTGTGGACATGGTCAGTCTGAAGGTAAATAAATCCTCAACATGATATAGCCCAGATATAGCTAGGAATGACTTTGTGTTTTTTCCTGCACAAATCTTTCTTCCAAAAATTATTCCTCTCATGCTTTCTCTCATATTTTTACCCAGTAATAAAGAAAGGTCTGAGTTAACATATTTCTCCTTGCTCAACCCCAAATTTCCTTTACACAAAGAGTGTTTGTTCTCTGACTACAAAAACAGCATGCGAAGGGAAGAATCCATTGAGCCAATATTTCCATGCTCTCTAAAAAAGTTCCATCCCCTCTCCTTCTTGAAATTCAAGAAATGATGATCATTACACTGACTTAAGCAATATTCACTCTTGATTACCCACCAGTGCATTATCCATAATGCTTCCTAATCATTGTTGATGTTATTATGTTAGGAAGATAGTTTTCACATTAACTCATCACCTCTTCTTTAAAAGAAGAGACTTTTCTCCTTTTTTTAGATTTATTTATCTGAGAGAGATAGAGAGAGAGAGGAAGAAGCAGACTCCCCACTGAGCAGGGAGCCTGATGCAGGACTGGATCCCAGGCCCCTGAGAACATGACCTGAGTCAAAGGCAGATGCTTAACCAACTGAGTCACCCACGTGTCCCAGAAGAGACTTTTCCTATAGGAAGTTTTTCTTAAACCCAAACAGATTTCATGTTCTCCATATCAGAGAAAATGAAACACAAATGTACTAAGTCCCTTCCTCCCACCTTTTTGGGCCCCATCAATCCTTCATTCTCACCCAGAAGCTCGGTCAAAGCAAAGTCTGTTGTGCCAGAAAACATGCCAAGACAAAGAGGAAGAAAAGGAGAACTCCTCCTATCACAACAGAGGTCCCAGCAACCCTTCACTGGAATTCTTTCTAGTGGTGAGCAGAACGGATCTGAGAGGTACAAAACTAAAAAGGCAGGAAGACTATTCCCATACTTCTCATCTATGCGACTTTGGGGAACTTAATTTCTTGGCTAATCTGTTTACCTATCCATAGAAATGAAACAATAATACTGCTGACATCATCATATTGTCATAAAAAATAAATGAAATTATATACGTAAGATGACACAAAGAAGGTAATGAAATTTATCTCCCTTTCCTGAAAAGTTTGCTCCATCTACCCCCCATCTACTTTTCTCAATTTCCCTGTCTCTCTCTCTCTCTTCATCCCTACACTTTCCGGAGGCAAAATTGAAAAGCCCACAAAGAGGGCACCTGGGTGGCTCAGTCAGTTAAGCCTCAGCTCAGGTCATCATCCCAGGGTCCTTGGATTGAGCCCTATCGGGCTCTCTGCTCCACAGGGAGTCTGCTTCTCCTTCTCCCTCTGCCCCCAAAACTCATGTGCTGGTGTGTGCACGCTCTCTCTCTCTCTCTCCCCCTCTCAAATAAATAAATAAAATCTTAAAAAAAAAAAAAAAAAAAGGCCCATACAGAATTTTCTTTTCCCAGAGCCTAATCCTGTTAGGCCTTTAAGACAAAGCTCCATTAGACCTTGGCCAGGTGAAATTCCATTAGGCCTTAAACAAAGGAACACGTCTTTCATTATATATATTAGGAGGCATCAAGGGAGGAGAATTGCTGATAACAAATCTGTATGGGTACTATTCATCATTCCTCAATATAAGTACATGTGCAGTGGCCCTTTAGCATATCTTCCTGAAGAAAAATGGTATTAATATTAATATTCTTTCAACATGAAAGTAAAAGATTGCACAACAGACAGCTAAGGGGTTTCAGGTACCACATAGAGAGGGTAACAAGTTAAATCCTTCTCAAGGAACTCCTACTCTCAGATTATACACTCTTAGTACCTCCATCGTGCTTCCTCCTCATGAATCTCAACCCATCTTTTGGGAAACCTCAGTTCTCCTTTTGGAGATTGGCTTCAGTTGCAAATCAATCTCCTCCCACACCCCAACCCAAGGTATGTCTCTCCGAGTTAACTGAGTAGTTAAGCATATGGCAGCACCCTGACCAGGTCTTCAGCTGGAGGGCTAGTAGTAGTAGGGACAGGATCCCAGCTTCCTAGCACTGCTCAACCTGGGGAGGACACAGACCTGCCAAAGTGAATCTATTCCCGACTTCCTGCTCCATCAGTATGAACTGAAGGTACGTCTACTTCTTCACCCCAGTTTTTTTTTTGAGGGTTTGTGGGGTTTTTTAAAATATTTTTTATAAACATATATTTTTATCCCCAGGGGTACAGGTCTGTGAATCACCAGGTTTACACACTTCACAGCACTCACCAATGCACATACCCTCCCCAATGTCCATAATCCCACCCCCTTCTCCCAACCCCCCTCCCACAGCAACCCTCAGTTTGTTTTGTGAGATTAAGAGTCACTTATGGTTTGTCTCCCTCCCAATTCCATCTTGTCTCATTGATTCTTCTTCTACCCACTTAAGCCCCCATGTTGCATCACCACTTCCTCATATCAGGGAGATCATATGATAGTTGTCTTTCTCTGCTTGACTTATTTCGCTAAGCATGATACGCTCTAGTTCCATCCATGTTGTCGCAAATGGCAAGATTTCATTTCTTTTGATGGCTGCGTAGTATTCCATTGTGTATATATACCACATCTTCTTGATCCATTCATCTGTTGATGGACATCTAGTTTCTTTCCATAGTTTGGCTATTGTTTCACCCCAGTTTTATAGCTAATAATAGTTGGGCTCAACAGAAACACCCTCCAAAGACAAAGAATTCCCATTTATTCATTCTACAAATATTTACTGAGCACCTATGTGTGCCAGGAGCTCTCCTGGACTTAGAGGACAGTTGCTTCTCCCAGGAAGCTTGAGTTCTAGTAGAAGGGTGTGGTGGGTATCTTCTGATTGCCCTGCCAGATCCTCTCTCCCCACTCTACAAGCTAACCTAATGCCTTGGAGACTGACCTTTATGGATTGAATTCATTGGTAGTCTTGCCCTTCAGCTTCCACACCAGCAGAAGTCTGGATAGAAGCGGGAAAGTAAGGTCTGAGTGTTTCTTTCCTCTGACACCCTGGGCCAAAGTCCTGCCAAATGGCCTCTCCTGTAAACTATAGCTACTCTTTTCAGGCTCAAGTAGCTAGTCCCAGACCCTGCCCCATTCAGGCCTTGCAGTGTTAACGGTTTTCTATTATTGTTGCCGTAAGACAGGAGTACTACCATTACTTGTTTGTTTCCCTTTACCTGCCTAAATCTTTGTAAATGATCCTTTTTTTCACCTCTCTTCAACCGTCCCATGTGAACAGGGTATTTTCCGTGGGAACTCATTGATGCAGAGAAACAGACAATCAAAATGATTCCAGTACTGCTTACACAACCTAGATGACTGTAAAAGGAGATGGGGTGACAGTGGAAAGGCATTATACAGGGGTAGCCAGGAAGGGCTCTTTGAGTAGGTGACTTGACTAATGAGCAGAGTTCAGCAATGCTCTGGGACAGAGACTTCCAGACAAAGGGAAAAGCAAGTGCAAAAGATCCCAAGCAGGAATGAGCTCCGCATATTCAAGGAAGGAAAATGAGGTCAGTGTAGTTAAGGAGAAGGAGTGTGATTGTGATGGATGGAGAAGCTGGCAGGGGCCAGATCAGGTGGAGCCCCGGGCCATGGTAAGGAGTTTAGATTCCATTGTAAGTACAATCAAATGACAGGAGGGCAGCATAATCGGAATTACATCTTTGACAGAATGCCTTCAGCCTGACCTGTGAGAATAGGTTCTTGGGGACAAGGGAGAAAGTAGGAAGATCCACTTGAAGTCTCCAGCAACAGTTCAGAGGGGAAGTGATAATGAACCTGGACTACGGTGATGGTGATGGAGATGGACAGTGAAGAGTGTTGAGAGGTCATACATTTTGGAGGAAGAACTCACAGGATGTTCCAGTGAATGAGATGTCTGCAGTGAGGAAAAAGGAAATCAAGGACGACCAGGAGGTCTGACGTTGGAGGCACTTTGTATGTGATAGTGCCATTAATGGAGAAGGTGCAGACTGGGAGCCAAGGGAGGGGGGGACGATTAAAACAAGACATGCAAATGGAGATGTCAAGCTAAGGGATGTAAGTGTGGGTGTCATCAGCATATAGAGGGGGATTTAACGCAGAGGGGCTGGACAGGCTGACTGAGGGAGAGAAAGCAGTTCATCAACACCATCTAAACCTGGAGAGATGAAGAGAAATCATTTTCTAACTGCTCATAAATTTCAAGGTGCTGTTCTCTCAATAGCATCACTGTGTCACATTAATATGCAGAACAATATTTAGTTTCTTCCCTTCATTTTCTATTTCTAAATTGGGTATCTTCAGGCCTGCAGAAAATCAGAGGCCCAGCTATGAGCCATATACTTTCAATAACTGTCCCTTAGAAATGCAAAGAGGTCTTGAGCTCACAGGGATGACCTGATTAATTTTTTTTCCACAGACTCTCTCTCTCTCTCCACAATTTCTGTTCGGGGGAAAGGAAGGAATGGCTCTATTCGTTCTTGTATTTGGCAGACATTCACTGATTGCCTATGATGGGTCAGTGTCTAAGTGCTGAGGTTAGCAGAAAACAGGGAAGAAAACGAAAATCTCTGCCTTTACAGTACTTACTTTCTAGTGGGGGTAGACAGAAAATAATGAATATAATTTTTAAAATTCAATGACAGAATGTGCTACAAACTGGTAATAGCTATGGAAAAACTAGATGAGAATAAAGGGTATTCAGAGCATGGAGGTGGGTTCTGACTCTAAATAGGGAAGTTGGGAGATCTCATTGGGTAGGTGATACTAGAGAAGTGACTTGGAGGTAAAAGAATTAGCTAAGCAGTTTAGGAGATAGCATTCCAGGCAGAGGAAATAGTAAGGTCTAAGTCAGCAATGAGCCTAGCGTGTGGGAGGAACAGCAAAAAGGCCCATGTGACTTAGTCATGCCTAGAATCCCTTTCCTTCCCAACACCCAGTGGGTAACACTTGTCCTTCAAAGTGCTGTTCAAATCTGATCTCCTCCATGAAGCTCTCCCTGGAGCCCACAGTTCACACTAATCTTCTCCTCTCCAGAAGATTCAGTACCCACAATCAAGATCACGCAGTTTAGAAGTTGTTTGCAGACAGCTTTATTAATTTTGTTTCCACAAGTAAACTCTGGAGCCTTCTGAATTCAGGGGACCATTCTCTATACTCTTTATGTCATCCATGGCACATGATAAGTCAACAATAAATATGTGTTGATTTATTGACTAAATGAGAAATTCTTAAATCATTTATATTTGACTTTGAAATGCAGGCACATAAATATGCATACACATATGCCTAGAATCTTCTCCCTGTCTAGTACTGACCCCTTTCCAGGATCTGGCTCTAATATCAAAAGATTGGGAACCAAGATGGACAGGAGGGATGGAAGGGTGAGGAAGCTTCAGGCGATAATGACTTGTCTGAAAAATGAATTCAAGCCACAGAATTCAAGGATAGATTTTAAAAACAGTATAGGGCAAGAAGCAATAACCCCGGGGTCTCAAACAAGAAGAACTGAACAGTAGAGGGAAAAGGTGAAAGGGAAATTTCTGTAAATTTTGTAACTTTAAAACTTTTAAACATGTGAATGTATTATTTCTTCCAAAAAAAGAGAGAAAAAAAAATTATAAGAGAGACGATCTTAGTAACAGTCTAGGTTGGCAAAGCTGACAAATGTTTCGCTCTTCAGTGGGTTTTCCAAAGTTGAAAAGGAAAGTTGACATCCTTGGCAGCCTGCGGCATTAATTAGAAAGATGAGATTTCACTTTGCAATTAGACTTCACATTTTCCATTCCACTTGGTGCAACCCAAGAAATAAATGCAGTCAATGTTATAGGAAGAGCCCCCTTCTATCCATCCCCATGATGTCACCCAATGCTATGGACAAGACTTCATCTCTTCTCCTGTAGGGGGGCATGAGGGAGAACACCTCTACTTCCTCTCTCTCCTCTATCACTGGTTCCTCTCCACAGAAAAGGGTAAGACTGGATAAAGCAGAGTAGTTATAGGCACATTATCCAGGAGCCAGAGTCATTCCAGTCAGTGGAACCAGGTATGGCCCGTCCCTTTCCATTTGCACATGGCCTCTCAGATCTGCATGTACTCAACAACATGGATAGCTGTTTGAGGAAACAGTTTCTGGCACAACTGGCCAGGTCTCAACCTTTCTAAATGTGGACTGAAAATGGTTAGGTCAGGAATGGGAAAGTATCAAAAGTTCTGCTTGGGAGGTGGAGGAAAAAGATTTTGCCACATCCTCCAGCTCTCCTACTAATAAAGCCGATCATCATTTTGCTTGGTTCTCAACCAATTGAGAAAGGGAAGGAGGATTAATTAGTACCCTCAGACTTCCAACATAATTGAATTCTCCTGATAACAAGGTGTCTTAGAGAAGTCCCTGAGATATTTCAACATTCAAACACATCAGTACCATTCTATCCACTGAAAAAGACTAGAAAGATGACTCTATAACTATTCTTCCAAGAAATGGTGGCAAGTCTTATGGCTCCAATGTTTCACGTAGTAAGACTTTTGAGGAGATTTTTTCAACTAAGAAATACTCCAGAGTCTTCATTTTAACAAATAAAAAGACTATTAAAGATATATTCTAGTGCTGATGAAAATTTTCAAATTGGCATTGTGTATCACCTGCGTTGAGGTCCTGAGAAGGACACAACATCATGTCAGTGATAGTTCTAACAAAAATACAGAACTTGAAATAGGTCATAAGGAAACAAACCCAAACTGGGTGATATTTTACGAAACAAGGGGCTGATATTTTTCAAAAATGTCAATGTCAGGAAATAGAAAGAAAAACCAAGGAATGATTGCAGGCTAAAGAAACATGGCACCTCAATGCAACAAATGATCCTGGAGTGGAAAAAACAGGTGTCAGAAAGGATGCTTTTGGGACAATGGGCAAGATTTAAATATACACTGTATGTTAGATAATGGCTTTGTATCAATGTGAAACTTTCTAGATTTGGTAAGTTCACGATGGTGATGCACTTAATGTTCTGGGAAAATGTTCACTGATACCATCGTGATCTCTAAAATTTACTCCCAAAGGTTCAGCAAAAGATAAATAAATAAGAGATATTATATATCATACATTATGTCATAGATATGTGCAGCTAGTGTAGAAGTAGCAACATAGTAGTCACAGGTAGATGGAGGTGAACATATATGTCAGATCATTGTATTAGTTACAAGACTACTTGTAACTTTTCCGTAGTTAGGAAACTTTTCAAATTAAAAGGTGAAATAAAAAAAAAAAAAGATACTCCCAACAGATATCATAATTCTCACATATTCTTCAAACTTTGAGAGAGGATTAAATAAGTCTTGAGGATACCATAAGAGACAGAAAATCATTTTGTAACAAATCCCCCGCGTCTCAGTGTACTGAGGCTGTAATTTAGGTCACCCCACATGGGGATCTAACGATCTGAGCCACTGCTTTCCAATCTGCATGTCAAAAACAGAACCAGGGTAGAGAGTGGTGGCCCATAAATTGAGACCTGCTCCGACTTGTTCCATCTGGGGGCCATTTGTCAGCCTTCCTTCATTTCCGTCCTTCCCTGGGCTTCTTCCCCATCCCTACTTCAGTCTGTCACTAAATTAAAAAACGCGACTGTGCCTTCATAAGGGCGTAAAAAAAAAAAAAAAAAAAATTACCCACCACTCAGACTCAGCAATATCGCAGATTGTGTTTTTTAAAATATATTCACACGGCCCTCAGGCCTTTGCCAGCGAAATAGATGTGTATAAATGTACTTTATGGCAGGTCTTTTTGTAATACTGGCTTTTATAAATTTCCTTGAAAAGAATCCAAGACAGACATGCCTTTTACCAAATAGTGTTAAGGTGAGGTTTCAATGTATAATTACGACTATTTCATATAATTCATTTCCATCATAAGTATCAGGTAATTTGCAACTTCTATTTTGGTTATACAACTGGGATATCTTCCCCTTCTCTCCATCAGCCCTTTCCCAAGGCGATACAACATTTCGGGCCCTTAGTATGTGTCAGGCACTGTGCTCCATAAACATTATCTTATTGGCTATTCATTACGTTATTAGGTATATGGTATGATCTCTATCTTAAAAGCAAGAAAATTGAGGCTCAAGTGCTTAAGTCCCTTGCACAAAGACTCATAACCTGTTAACAACATAGCAGAGCCAAGAACCCAAGCCTAGAGCTATACGACTCCATTTTCCATGGTCTTAACGCTATCACATTCCTATCTCCCAGTCTCTGCAAACCACCACCTTGGATTCCATCAGACCTCAGACCAGCATAAGGCCGTGCAGAGACTCCAGAATCTTGAGAAAATTCTAGGAGATGCTAAATAGGAAAACAAGGACATTCCTTGCCATAGGAAGAATAAAAGACTTTTCTGTTTAAACCCTTTCTTTCTTTCTTTCTTTCTTTCTTTCTTTTTTTTCTTTTTCTGAACTGCTTGAACTTTACACTCAAAGAGATAGGAAAAGCTAATGTTGCCAACTGTTCTCTTACTGAGATCCTTCTAGACAACTCAGCATGGTCTTCTGAACCAGAATCAAGTTCTTCTGCCACCCATCCAAAATTTCAAAATGCCTTTTTGCACAGACTACACCAAAAGCTTTAGGACATAACTCACACATAAAAAGTACAATGCTGAATATGAAAATCTGATACACACTGCATAAGTAATGGCAGTAAAAAGCCAATGATATTTTAAAGATATTTTAAAAATTTAGTATTTATCATTGTAACACAGCTTTTATGTTTGATGTTATACAAAGCTATGAGCTCACTTCTGAATCAATGTGATTTTATTGCTTGCTGTTATATTTATGGAATGTTACTGTGAACAAAGCAGAACAGGCCAAGTCTATTCCCAACATAACCTATAAATAATGTAAGTAAATAAACTAAGCAAATCTTCATGAAGCAATGCATTATTTACTATTCCTTGTTGCTGAAATATGAGTTTAAATTTTGGTTACATATTAATGTAAGATCTTAGCCATTTCTAAGTCTCCCTAGGGAGTCGAATCCTAAAGTTTAACTCAGAATTAACCTTGCTTGCCTTCCCAACTCTGTAACTAAAAGCCACACTCCTCTCCAGAGCCAGACGCTCACCTATAGAAGCCATATCACCATCATAGGCCAATGATCTACAATTAGACCAACATAACCTACATCAGCCTCGCAGTGTGACTAACCCAACTGATGTTCCAGAGTCTTTGGACAGTGGGCTTTGGCCAGACAAAATCACAAGTACTTTATATCACCGATCGAGGCCATTTTATTTTCACCTATTGTGCCCCGAATGGGGGTCACTCAAACTTTCTTCCAGTTTCAGAGTGTTTTTAAAGATTCATTCATTCAAAAAATAGGAGTTGAGTCCTATCACAGTGTGAGGATATCACAGCAGACGAGATAGGGAAGGGATTCCTTACAGAGATCACAGTCATAAGGAAATAGTTGAACTAACTAGCAAGCCAGTAAACAAAGGAACAAGATAATTCTGGAGTAAGGAAGAAAATAAAGAGTAATAAGATAGAAAATGATGAGGTCTCTTTAGAAAGGGAGATTAGGGGATGTTTCTATAAGGAAGTAACACTTGAACTGAAGCACCCTAAAGACTAGCAACTTTTTAAAAAAAGATTTTATTTATCCATTTGGCAGAGACAGAGATCACAAGTAGGCAGAGAGGCAGGCAGAGAGAGGGGGAGAAGCAGGCTCCCTACCAAGCAGAGAGCCTGATGCGGGGCTCGATCCCAGGACCCTGAGATCATGACCCAAGCTGAAGGCAGAGGCTTAACCCACTGAGCCACCCAGGCGCCCCTAGACTAGCAACTTTTATCAGAGTTTCTCCTTCCTCTTCCTCCTCCTCCCACCACCCCCCCCCCTTTTTTCTGTCTGTTCACTGCCAGCCAAGGGCCACTAATCCATGAGCAAGGGGCAGTTCAAGCCATGGCGGGAAAACATCCCAAGGTAAGCTCAGGTGGAGTGTCCTTGCAGAAAGGAGGGGAGACTAATGGGAGGCAAGTGTCAATGAGTGGACTGCCATCCCTCACAGAGAGGGATGGTGCCTGGGAACATCACCCAGTGGTGAGAGATGGGCCGGTGCCACAATGTCACAACAGAAGTAGCGGCGGAACAGCAGAGGTGCAAACAAACGGAAGGGGTGTGCAGCCACGGGCCGCTTGGGAGGACTTAGAAGGAAGGGTCTGGAGTATAGATACTACTGAGCTGAAGGCAGAACGTCCTCACCTAGGGGTCAACAGGATGCCATCACCTCCTTCCTTCATTCCTATGTGACCCCCCACTTGGGATCACTCACAAATAATCTCATTCACGGTCCCCGGCTGCCGGAGGTCTTACTTTCCTGAGAGGGCTGTCCTCAGCTCCTACCATGCTCCCTCATAGACCTAATTATCTGACATGAAAAGACCAGAAAATATCTCCAGAGGTTTCCCAATTCTGCCTCTAGACAGAATAACTGAACAAACTATCCAAAACAGAGATGAAAAGCTTAGTTAGATGACCAGGCCTTAAGCAAATTTGTGAATGGGGTGAACGTTCCTTTTCTACCTTCAATTAGAGTACCCTTCACCAGGTGAGGCTAATGGGCCATCCTTCCTTCACGCCTCTGAGTTCAAGCAGTCTGCACCCGTTTTATTAGATCGTCCCCCCAACCTCAGTAAAGTTTCGGGTGAAAGAGACTATAATAAATGAACTCATTCTAAACAGTCAAGGACTCAAAAACAGTTTAATGCTAATTGATTGTAATCCTTATTCAAGATTTACCCACAGGATGAAAGGGAGATGGGGGAGGAAGAATGGTTGCCATCTACCAAGGACACTAAGTAAGACAAAGAAAGGGCAGGTAAGAAAGGCACGAGAAATCGATTATTTTTATTTTTTATTGACATATATCTAAGAAAAGTATGCATATCATAATTCTACAGGTCAATGAAATTTCCAAAACCTGAACAGGCTCTTGTATTCCACACTTAGATCAAGAAATTGAGCACGACACACATGTCTCCTCATACTCCTTCCTGTCACTCCCACCCCCAGGGCCAAACCACCTTCCTGACTTCCAACACTATTGATGAGTTTTGTCTGTTTCTGAACTTTATGGAAATGGAATCATAGAGTGCACTCTTTGGTGTCTGACTTCTTGTGTTTAACATCATGTTATGAGAGTCATTCATAATGTTTCATGTATTTACAATTCTTCATTATCATCAATGTATAGTATAAGAAGTCATCTTATAAATGTCAATATTTGACCCTCAGGACTGAATTCTAAGCATACTTAAAGGGAAAAAATATAAACTCACCCCCACAGTAAAATTAGCTCCCTTGGCTGAAATCATTTTTATTTTGTTCATTGAGCACTGAGCTCATAATACATTCTCATAGACTTTCTTATTTAATTTGAAATTTACATCTGAGCTACTCTTAACATTAGGATACAGTCAAATGACTTCAAGTCACAACCCTTTCTCCTACCAGAGAAATGAAGCCAAGCTGTTCTCTTGTTCCAATTTTATTTCTTCTCTCACAAGTAACTATGCTTGAAGATACACCAAGGACAGCTGCCAACAATCCATCCTCTGGGACACTCAGCCAGCTCAGCCAGTCAGTCAGTTGTTGGCATGTGTTCATAGGCTGCAAACATCAAAAAGTCCTTGTGATCACTACTGAGGGAATTCTAAGACTTGCAAACACACACACACACACACACACACATAAACACACACAAAGGCCTGGGCTACTATGCTCTCTCATTCCTGAGAGTGTGCTTTGTACATGCTACCAGCTTGGGTCTCCTAAATAACTCACCCCACATCAGGCACCTGAAGAACAGCGGCGTTGCACCAAGAGATGTTCAGTTCTCATTGGGCAGCAAACCAACTCTAGTTTTTACTAGGACAGCAGTAAAATGAAAAATGAGACAGAGAGAAGCTGGTGTCGATTTGACTTTAGGTGTCACGCCAGGTCTGGCAGGAAATGGTCATGGCCAGCCTATGAAAATTTCTATTTACTCAGTATCCTGAAAACCAAAATTCAAAACATCAGAACATTTTGATACTTATGGCTTATACTTATCTGTATGATACTGATGGTTCAGTACAATAGCCTGTAAAGTCCTCAAGGGTCTTCTAAATTGGGGGAGAAAAGAAATTTCCATTTGGAATAGGTTTAGTGCCCTTTGCCCATATTCAGAGGCAGTGTGCAGCAGTAGCAAGAACTCCATATTCCAAGTCAGGTATGAGAGTCAGAGCCTAGCATTACCGCCTGTGAGACGGCTGTCCTTTGAGAACCTCCAAGCCGTAGGCCTCCTTTTGGAGCTGACCCCATATAATTTCCCAGCAAAAGGGCTTTTTATTCTAACTTTTATAAATTGTTCTTACTATCCAACGTATCTTTGTTTTTGGAACATATGTAATTTGAATATAAAGGAAAGAAAATGCTTGGCATTTGGGGATCTGGGATTTTAGGGATCTTTGGGAAGGCTTATTTCCTATAGTATTTTTGGAAAAATATCTGATTAGATGAGAATTGGCCCATTCTCGATAACCTAGTTTTCCATTCTTGGGCAAGAAGTAATGCCAATCAGACAGTACACCTTGTGTCTACTAACTAATTTGGTCATTTTAACAGTTTTAATTATTTTTTGTTTTAATATTTTTAATTTTAATTTTGAAGGGAACATGTACTCATTTGAACAAGTGACAAAATCTAACAATATACAAAGAAAAAAATATGCATCTCCCTCTTCATCTCTGTCCATCCTTGCCTTCTTCCCAGAGAAAACAAATATTGAACAGTCAGATGAGCACTTTCAAAACTTTTCTGGTGTATATAAAACATAGATACAGAAATTGGATCACATTTGTCACATAATTTTGCAGCTTCCTTTTCTTTTCCTAAATTACCAATAATTAGAAGTGGAATTCACTCTTTCAAACAACTGCATAAAATTTTAATGTATGGATCTCCTTATTCAATAGTTTTGTTGATGAAAAGTAAGGTTGATTCCAGTTTTCTTGTTTGTTTGACGATAAAAGCAAGGTGATAATAAATATTACACATGTCCTTACATTCCAGTGCTTTATGTCTATTGGCTAGAATCCCACTCACTTTGCAAGGTCAGAGCTTAAATTACTCATTTTTATAAAGACTGACATATTACTTTCTTTGATCCATCCAGACTTTTTTTCTTATATGATGAGGTAGGGATTATAAATTTTGTTTTATTTATTAATGGGTAGCCATTTTGGCCAGCACCCTTTATTAAATAAACCATGCCTTTAGTAAGTTTCAATACCACTTTCTTTTTTTTAAAGTAGGTGCCACACCCAGTGTGGAACCCAAACCCAGGGCTTGAACCCATGACCCACAGATCAAGACCGGAACTGAGATCAAGAGTCAGACACTTAACAAGCTGAGCTACACAGGCACCATCCAACACCACTTCTGATGCATGTAAGGCCTCATAAATACTTGGCTCTTTTTCTGGAGTTTTTACTCTGCTTCTCTGATCTGTTTATTTGATTTGATGTTGATACCAAACAATTTTTATTACCATGGCTCTGAAGTTAGCTTTAGTATCTAGTGAGTATGTCTTATTATTCCTCTGCATAATTTTCTTGACTATTTTAAGATACTTGTTCTGCCATTTGAACTTAATTATTTTCTTTTAAAAAATCCCACCCCTGGGGATAAAAATATATGTTTATAAAAAATAAAAAAAATTATAAAAAAAAATCCCATTAAGATTTTGAATGAAATTGAAAATATGTGTTTATTGATTTTGAAAGAATCAAAAATGTTACAGTTTTAAGTCTTCCATATAGATCATTGTGTGTCTTTCCATTTATTCAAAGATTTTTTTAGTTTTTTTAAGGAGGGCAATAAATCATATGAAAGGATTCCTATGTATTTTAAATTTTTCTTGCTATTATAAATGGAAAGTTTTCTCAAAATCTATTTTAATTGACTAACACTAGTAAAAAGAAAAATTACAGAGGTACCTGGGTGGCTCAGTCAGTTGAGCATCTGACTCTTGATTTTGGCTCTGGTCATGATCTCAGGGTCCTGAAATCGGGCCCTGTGTTGGGCTCCAGGCTCAGCACAGAGTCTGCTGGTCCGTCTTCTTCTGCTCCTCTTCCTGCTTGCTTGCTCTCTCAAATGAATACATAAATAACCTTTAAAAAAAAAAAAAATCTCAGATTTTGTATATTTACCAAATAACCAGACACCTTACCGAAAGTGCTTATCAAATCTATTTTTTTAAGTCTCATGAGTTTGCTAAGTATCCAGCCGTACTATCTCCAAATATGGCAATTTTCTCTCTTCTAATATTTATACCTGTTATTTACTTCTCTCATTTCATTTGCTACCACCTTCAAATCAATGTAAATAATTGCAGTCACAGAGGGGAGTCTTCTTTTGTTCCTGATTTTATTTTTATTTTTATAAAGATTTAATTTGTTTATTTGACCCAGAAAGAAAGCAAGAGGGCACAAGCAGGGGGAAGGGCAGAGGGACATGGAGAAGGCTCCCCATTGAACAGGGAGCCTGATGGAAGACATGAGGCTTGATCTCAGGACCCTTGCATCATGACCTGAGCCGAAGACAGATGCTTAACCAACTGAGCCACCCAGGCACCCCTTGTATCTGATGTTTTTTTTTTTAGATTTTATTTATTTGACAGAGAGAGACACAGCGAGAGAGGGAACACAACAGGGCGAGTGGGAGAGGGAGAAGCAGGCTCTCCGGCTGAGCAGGGAGCTTGATGTTGGGCTGGATCCCAGGACCCCCGTATCATGACCTGAGCCAAAGGCAGACACATAACAACTGAGTCACCCAAGTGCCCCCTTGTTGATTTTAAAACAAAATAACTCTATCGTTGGATCATTTATTGTATTTGCTAAAAGAAAGATAAGCTTTTCATACTTGAGTAAATTTCCCTACCTTCCTATCTTGCTTGTAGTTTTATCAAGAATGGCTATGTAATCTTATAAAATTACATTATGGTATCTAATGATTTAATCCCATGATATTTTCCTCTTTGAGTTTGTTGATTTGAAGAACTACCGTGTAGATTTTCTGATACTAAAACCCCTTTACATTACAGAAATAAATCCTACTTAGTCATGGTGCATTATTTGTTTTAGACAGGGCTAGATTCAGTAAACTAAGGTTTTAGTTAGTTAGACTTTTTGCATCCATATTTATAAGTGAAATCAATACATAATTATCAGATTACATTGGCTTTGTAAAATGAACGAAGGAACTATCTACTTTTTTCCTATGGCCTGAAACTGTTAAATAAGAGGAAATTTCATTTTGCTTTATGATAACATGGGAAGGTGTTGTTAGGTATTATCAGGGAGGGTGTTATTGTTATACAGTTTTTTAAATTTTTTTATTGTGTTATGTTACTCACCATACAGTACTTCATTAGTTTTTGATGTAGTGTTCCATGATTCATTGTTTGCGTATAACACCCAGTGCTCCATGCAATCGGGGCCTTCTTAATATCCATCACCAGGCTCGTTTTTTAAACACAACAAGCAGTAGATGTTCAGTAAAGGATCTAAATTGACCAGAGTCAAGCAGCCATTAAGGAGTAAAGCTCGGAATGGAACACCAGGCTTCTGATTTCAGACCTGGATCTTGATCTACCATGTACCATTTTCTCTCCAGGTAGGAGCCTCAAATTCAGCCCTGAACAAAGTTAGCAGGTTTCCCATAGCAGGACCAACAAAAGAAAGCTGATCTTTGGAGAAGAGCCAATAGAGCAGTCATAAGACTTGCAAAGGAGATCTAGAGACTGCTGAGGAGCCACAACCACAGAGTGATCTCCTTGGTATTCACTCCTTTGAAATGCTATCATCCAGGTGTACTAATGGACCACTAACAGTGATCCAAGATGGCGGATTCACAAGAGGCAACCATGTAGGACTGTACATAACTGTGTAAAATAATGGTAACTCACATATATATAGTCCTTCATAATTTGCAAAGATTAAATTCAGAAAGTTTAAATTATTTGTCAAAGATTATCTCTACCACCCCGTAACTCCTTAAATCATGTTCCTTGTACGTTTCCCTCATAGCATTTATCACTTATTGCAATTATTTATTTGTGTTATTCTTTGTCTACTCCCTCCTCCCCAACCACAATGGAGGAAATACAAAAGCAGAGGCCATATTGTATTACTGCTTTACCCACACACCTGAACACAGCAAAAAGACATTTAAAACATATTTGCTATATGATTGAAAAAATAAATACCATACACCATTTATACCTAAAGTGATCCCTGTTTGAATCCTCTATAGAAAGGACACTAGCCTCCCGTCCAGATTTGGTGGTACCCCCACACAGGATTTGGAATAACACTGCTGCTACCTCTCTAAATATAAATTGTGCTATACATCCAAGTCAGAGCTCTCCATATCAATCTTATACAATCACCTTATTTGACAGTGACATTCTTTTTAAAGGCAAATCAGTGTGAACTCTCAGTATCCCAAATTAGATCAAGCACACAAGTTCAAATGAGTTGGCCATTAATTACTCACCACCACCGGCCTAAGTTTGAAACCACCAGATCTCATTTTTCACTGTGCTGACATCCTGAAAGGCACCATTTATCAGAAGACCTCCATTGTATTTTTTTCTTTCTCCTCCATTGTTTCACTGAATTAACCAAAGCAATATTAAATAAGTTGCTAAATACAGATATTAGCTCATTTGTAGTTAATTATTATAAGTAAATGGTGCAGTAAATGAAGTACCCTACACCCTCCCTGGTCCCCCCCCTCTTCTTTTTTTGAAGCTTTTGTAATGTTCTCCAGGTAAATCCCATGCATAATGTAAGAGTGGCAATGTTGTTTGCATAATAAGCTATTTTCTACCACAGAAGCAGAAACATTTTATCGCTATAGAGAAAGCTCAAATTATGAATACATTTTCATATAAGTTGATTTATGTGAAAATTACAAATAAATGCAGAGCTGAGCTGCAAGTGAATTGTTTGTTCCCAGTTCAAGGAGTGGTGTTATTTGAAATTAAAAAAGAAAACAACTCTTCCACATCCTGCTAAGAGAAATATTTTTAATGTTATTCAGACTGAAGCACATACCATATGATCCAAGAAGAAAAGTATTACCTGGCCTAGCAGTGGGCTTGAGGTTGCAAAACTAAAATAAATATGTCCACTGATTTTGGAAGCCATCTTTTCATGGATAAAAATATACAGGATATATGATATATACCGATATAGATCCATGATATATGCATTTTTACTTATGCTTGGGGCTGCAAAGATTCGTAGCAAACTCTGTTACTACTTCTTTCAGTAATTGAAAGAAGTTGAAGGAATAAATAAAACTATTATCACCTCTGCATAAGTAAAAGCTAAATGTGTGTTGAAGACATGAAAATGGTTTTCTGTAAAACCCAAAGCTTCTCAGACACCTGTAGGGCTCTGGAAGTGGGAAGCGCATTTCTAATTCCAGGCAAACCGTTGGAGATAGAGAGCTTACTTTGCTAGAAGCCCCCTTAACTATTACACCACTTCTCCACTGTTTGGCATCTAGGCAGTTGATCTGGAATAGGCATATAGAGCTGGCCACAAAGCTTTGCCCAGTGTCTCAGATGTGGAAGAGGCATATTTTCAGGGAAACGGACATCAACACGGCACCTTGGTTATGTCTCTACACAGTAAAATAAATGTGACCTGCTTAGCAGTTTGGGCAAGATTTCCTAGCCCTTTAAACTTGCCTACGTGATCCTCTTGATCGGCCATAGCCACAGAAAACACCCCAACCCGGCTACTGCCCCAGACCTCAGCCCATTTATGCTTGACATGGTGAGTAATTTCTTATCTTTCAACCTCTTAGTTCTGATAATGATCTCTGACTCCCTTCACACTTGGCACCCTTTCCCCTCTCCTATATGGGCTTCCTGGACTTTGCTGTCTTAATTGGCTCTTGGCTCTGTGTGCTCCCCAGATTTGGGGAAGCCTCGAGAGAGAATCCCATTTTCAGTCCTAGCCATGATGCTGAGCTCCCACCAAACACCACTCCCTCTCCTGCTCTTCCTCCCCATGTCACGGAAAGGCCAATCCCAGTAGTAGAGATAGCTAAACTAAACACAGATCTCAAAAGTCTCATCTTTACTTACAATTTGTTGTCAGTTCACCTGCTGGTCAAGAGATGTTGCATGTGTAGATATGACTTCCTGCAAGCCTTCTCTGTCATCTCTAAGCCATCGATGTGTTGGGGGAGGGGAACACAGACAGGCATCATATAACTTGCTCTGCCTTGTTAAATCCAAGAGACCAGAGCTGGTCCCATTTCCATGCCCCAGATTCAGATACTAAATTACTACCCAAGGATCTCTGCCACATCTGTTCTGTTTTTCTTTCTTATATGCGTTTCTGCCTTCTCTTCAATACTATGCTGGGAATCTGGGTGAGAAGTGAAAATAAGTAATGGTGGGGAAATGCTATCCTAATTCCATTGTCTTGGATTCCCACATTCAATAGGTCACACCCTGGAAATTTACTCCAGCCACAAACTTTATCCTTGAAGCTTAACAGTAAGAAACCAGAAGATGATCTGTCCACTTCTCTTCCTCTCCTACGAGTCTCTGACTCTTTCAGTGTGAATAGGCCATGAATAAGCCTATTTCTTTTCCAGCTAGATGAAGAAAAGACTCACTCCAACAAACAATACCACAGAGTCTGTGTCCCTTGCTAGTTCAGAACGATCAAAGTAGAAAAGTCTTTTAAGGACAAATACTGTATGAGCCCACGTGTATGAAGCACCTAGAGTAGTCAAATGCATAGAGGCAGAAAGCATAATCGTGGTTGCCAGGGCCAGAGGGGAAGAGAAAACAGGGAGTTAGTGTTAAATAGGCACAGAGTTTCGATTTTGCATCCATCTGTGGCTGGTAAAAACCGGGAATGTAGGGACACGTGGGTGGCTCAGTCGGTTAAGAGGCTGCCTTCAGCTTGGGTCATGATCCCAGCATCCTGGGATTGAGTGCCACATCAGGTTCCTTGCTCGGCAGGGAGCCTACTTCTCCCTCTGCCTCTGCCTGCCACTCTGCCTGCCTGTACTCCCTCTCTCTCTCTCTCTGACAAATAAATAAATAAAATCTTCAAAAAAAAAATTACAAGGAAAAGGGAAAGCTGTGCAGGACCCTTGTCAGACACCACCCTCCCAACCCAGTCTGCAGGATCAGAAACTTGAGGGATAAAGGGCAGTTCACTAGGAGAAAAGCTTCTGAGAGCTGCTTGGCCCCACATGTCTCAATGTACCCCCTCCCCACTAAGAACTCTTGGATTCTAAATTTCAATGATGCTTGTCACCGAGCAGTTTCCTGGAGACCAGACTCACATGGAAGGCAAACATCTTTCTCTTGGTTCAATCTCAAATGTCAAAAGGCAGTGGGACCTAGACACCGAGTCAAGGTCAGTGATGAAAGAGATGGCATTTTAGTCTCCCCCTTCCCCTCTCCCTTTCCGAAGTTCTCATTGGCATACACCGAATAATGGAATTCTCCAGGGGCGCAATAAGTTTCCTTACAAAGTTAAAAAAATTCTTAAAAAGCAAAATGGCTATCGAAGAGTTTGTCATTAATAGGTTGTTGTGTGTTAGATTTTTTTTTTTTAAGATTTCATTTATTTATTTGACAGACAGAGATCACAAGCAGGCAGAGCAACAGGCATAGAGAGAGGGAGAAGCAGGCTTCCCGCCAAGCAGAGCCCAATGTGGGGCTCGATCCCAGGACCCTGAGATCATGACTTGAGCTGAAGGCAGAGGCTTTAACCCACTGAGCCACTCAGGCGCCCCATGTGTTAGATATTTTAAGCTGTTTCCATATCCTCGTGTTTACCAATCATCCATCATTCTTGATATGTGCATCATCCCAACAAATGTACAATTTTGGAAGCAGTGTGCCTCGTACTCTTCCCACTTCAAAACACACACACACACTTTTTTTTTTTTTTTTTTTTTTTTTAGAGTAAAGACTCTTCTTTTTTTCGGGGAGGGAAGGGGGCAGAGGAAGAGGGAGAGAGAATCTTATTTTTTTAACAAACTTCTGTAAAGATTTTATCTATTTACTTGAGAGAGAGAGAGAGAGCACAAGCAGGGGGAGCAGCAGGCAGACGGAGAGGGAGAGGCAGGCCTCTTACTGAGCGGGGAGCCCAACGCGGGACTCGATCCCAGGACACTGGGATCATGACCTAAGCCAAAGGCAGATGTTTAACCAACTGAGCCACCCAGGCATTCCCAGAGAGGGAATCTTAAGTAGGTTCCACACCCAGCACAGAGCTTGACTCAGGGCTCCCAATCTCATGACCCTGAGATCATGACCTTAGCCAAAGTCAAGAGTCAGATACTTAACTGACTGAGCCACCCAGGTGCCCCTTCAATAAATATTTCTTCAGTGAATTCCCCTCTCTGTGCCAGCTTCTGAAATCCCTGTCACATGCAGCCATGACACAACCCCTGTCATACTCAGATACAAAATAGCAAGGCTCTGGGAGTCAGACAGACCTAGGTTTAAATCCAGGATCGGGCTCTGGCTCTGTCATTTACTAAAAATATGAGCTTAGTCCAATTATATTACCACTCCAAACATCAGAGTCCACATCTGTGCAATGAGAACAACTAGACATTTCTCAGGGATGTAAAAGGACGTAAGGAGATGGCATACACGCGTGGTAACACAAACACACTGTAGGAGGCACAGGGGCTAGTTCCTCTTTACACAAGAAGACGGTGTGACCCCCAGAAAGCACTGCCTCCAGGATGCAACTTCAACAGCTGATCTGCTTTCAAGCAAACTAAAAAGAGTGAAGAGTGGAATTACTGAGTCTGGGGCTTCGTTCCCATTTACTAGATCAATGCAATGTCTTGCACCTCTGAGAAGAGTCTAAAAATCAAATCATATAGGACAATATGAAATCAGCCCAGCAGTGCTCCTCTAACAAATATGTGTGCAAACATCACCTAGGGATCTCTGTTAAAATGCAGATTTGGAGTCACTGGGGCGGGAACCGAGATTCTACACTTCTATCCAGCTTCCAGATCCTGACAGCTCTCCAGGCTCCTGCAGTCTGTAAACCACACTTAGAGTAGCAAGGGTTTAGAGCACCATGCAAAATACTGGGTATTATCGCTCCAAGGGCCAAACCATTATAATGATAATATAGAAACATCTCATCTCTGTGCTCCATGCAATGACTTCCCCCAAGTACTGTGATTTTCTCTCAATGTCTTTTAGATGCCACAAAATCATACTTTGACCCTGGATAATGATCACGATAAACACATCCAAATAAAAAGACCCCCACGTTCCAGCAAGGCAACTTCTTGGAGTTCAGCGCCATATTGTTTGTAGTCGCCTTAGCTTTTCTCCTTTTCCGTCTGTTGTCAAGCCAGTGAACCAGACTCACATCAAAGTCAATTTGAATTCACTTTGTCCAATTTCATCCGATACTATTTCAAAGGGTTCTGCTAACTTCAAAAATAATATTCATTACCTGGTTGTTGAAGGAAACTGCTCTCAGGATAGTGTACCCCGCCATCCCCTAATTTGGTAATTCTATCAGGAAAAGCAATTAAGTTTGTCTGACATGACTTGTTTTTATAAATCCATGATGCTTACTGCTCTTAATTTAATTCTCCTCTTACCACTTATAATTTCATTCTCATCTGACAGTTCGTATTTTCTCTCTGAGTGATTTTTGCCCCTTTATATTACTAATCATAGAAAAACTCCATGAATAACATCAGGCTTTGGGTAGGAGGGAAACTGGAAAATGGTGGGCAGTGCACGGGTTTCCCTCATGGATGGCAGGATTTTTGTTTCTTACAATTTCCACAGCCCCTAGAGCTGTGCTCGGCACACAGATGGTGCTCAATAAATGTCCAGTATCATGCACCATGCCAGACACTGTAAAGAGAAAGGAGACTGTGGCCCGGACCTTTCCCCATGACTCATATTAGTCAGGAGGCAGACATTAAAAAAAAAATAATTGCAAAGCAACTGGGGAAGAAATGATACTGTAAAAGGATTTCCATTGGAGACTAGACCTCGAAATTTTATTTTATTTTCAATGCTGGACAAACTTCCATCTGAGGTGCTGTCAGCAGTTTCTATCTTATTCACTGGAGCCTGAATTACCTGGGATAATGTACAAGTCACAGGAGCACAAATGAGGGTATGGCCAGCCCTCTTGGGAAACCTGAGCTCAGGGAAAATAATAGGTAAGAAAAGTCACTTGGTGGGGTCTCAGAGGCTAGACTGTGGCTGGAGGACAAGGAGGCAGGAACAGGTTTTGTACACAGGGAGGAGTAAACCCATGCAGCTGTGTGGCATGTTCAGGGAAGTGTAGATATTTGCACTGGATGGAATCTAGGGTTCCATGGGGAAGCAGCCAAAGATGGATTCAACTTTAACCAGGAGTCAGATGCTGTCGGACCTTATGTGCTGGGCTTAGAAACTGAATCGCTTTAGGGAACCACTAAAGCATTTTTAAGCAGGGAAGTGAGATGATAAGATGTATGCTGTGAAAAAAATTTAAAATGACTGAAAGAATTTAAAGGATGGATTTGATGGGGACAAGACTGGAAGCAGGAGATGAGATGACAACTGTAACAGCCTCAGTGAATGGTAACAAGGGCTTGAAGCAGCTACTCCTAATAGGAAAGGTTACCATGAGTAGCATGCTTACAGTGTGCAGGGCACAGAGCCAACACCCTGCAAGCATCACCTTACTGAATTCAGAGACCTTTGGCAAGAGAGGAGGGGGGAACTGAAAGACATATAGGAGGGATGATCAGCAGGGACCTACTGGATGTGGAGAGGTAAGGGAGGGAGGAAAGAAAGACATCATTCATTCATCAATCATTTAATGGTGTTTACTTACACACTGCTATAATTCCTACTGAAACCTTTCTTGCCCATCAGAATAAGCAACAGACGAATGAAAAAACACCCCCTAAAACTGATGGTAAAAAAGATCAATGTCTAGCATTTAAGATTAGGCATCTATTGCAAGTAACTCACCCTACAGTGGTCCAGCAATGTGCTGACTAGGAGGATACTGAAGTATCAGGAAAATACGAAACAACCACCTACAATAAATATTGTGTGGTGATTTGCCTAGCATGAACTGATTGGACTGTTAGAGTTGAGTGTGAGCATATGATTTTCATAGAGAATAAAAATGGATATTGGGGGGAAAATGGCCAATAAGATGAAAAGATGATTAACATTACCAATCATTAGGAAAATTCAAATCAAAACCACAATGATAAAAAACAAACCAACCAAAAAACCCACATGAGGAATCACTGCACACCCATTATGATGCTGTTATTAAAGTATTGGTGAAGATGTGGAGAAACTGGGACCCTACTGCATTGCTGGTGGGTATATAAGATGGTACAGCCTCTCTGGAAAACAGTATGGTGGTTCCTCAAAAAATTAAACATGGAAAGCATGGAATTAACAAAAAGACTCAACAATTCCTCTTCTAGGTATATACCAAAATAATTGAAAGCAGGTACTCACACAGATGTTTGTATACTCATATTCTTAGCAGCATTACTGACAATAGCCAAAAGGTAGAAGCAACCAATTAATGAATGAGTGGATAAAGAAATTGATATATACATACAATGGAATACTATTCAACCTTAAAAAGGAAGGACATGCTGGCATATGCTATAACATGGATGAACCTTGGAAATACTCTGCTAAATGAAATGAGCTGGTCACAAAAGGACAAATATTGCATGATTCCACTTACACCAGGCTCCTAGGTGAGATTGTTGGAGAATTCATGGAGAGAGAAAATAGAATGGCTGTTGCCAGGAGCCAGGGGCAAGGAAGAATGGGGAGTTATTGTCTAAAGGGTATGGAGTTTCTGTCTGGAAAGGTGAAAAGGTTCTAGAGATAGATGGTCGTGATAGTTGCACAATTTAAGTGTCTTTCCTACTAGAGCACTGTACATGAAAACTGGTTAAAATTGTAAACTTTATGTCATGTATATTTTGCCACAACACAATAATGAGTATTGAAGAAAATGGAGTCTATTTTCTTCTAAGTTTTCCTGAGAGAGAGAAAGTTCTGATTGTAGAGGGCTAGAGATGAATAGATTTTCAGAACAGAAATTCCCCTAGGAAGAAAAGACCCTTTGTTATGCCACAGCTAATAATGCTAATAGAAATACTAATACTACCAATAATATTACTACCATTTGAGTGTTTATTATTTTTTAATAATATTATTTTATATATTTTATCATTTTCAAAAAAATTTTAAAATAAAAATGACTATCCCTAATTTGTAGGTAAGAAAACTGGGGCTCCAAAAGATTATATAAATTGTCAAAGTCACAAGGAATAAGAGTCCAAGTGAGGAGTCAAATCCATGGTATCTGTCTCCAGGGCCTATGCTCTCACCCACTCCACCATGGGTTGAGATTTTGTACCCAATTACCATGCCAAGCTTCCATCTGGAAGATTTTGAATTTATACAGAGAATTATTAACATAGGAAATTGTTTTCTTTCTTAAAGAGGGAATAATCACCACCAAAAACTAATCAGTAGGTATTGGTCCTATTCATCTCTTGGTAGACACAGCACAGAGGAAGAGCTGTAGTATGAGCTCTGCAGCAAGACAGCCTGTGTGCCCATCCTGTTTTTGTCCTTCTGGTTGGATGACTTTAATTAAGTTACTTAACTTGTTGGAACCTTAACTTCCTCACCTGAAAACAGGGACGATTTAACAGGATTAAATATGTTAATAAATGTAAAACACATAGAATGGTGCCTGTTACTAAAAAAATTCAGTTAGCAATTAACTATGTGTTTTTTATTATTTTAAACCACTCTCTGCCTCTGGGTGTTAATATTGGATCTTCAACACTAAGGAACAAATTTGAAAAAAATCTGGAGGTGCTTGAAAAGTTCTGATGTATTCTCAGACCAATTTCTAGCCTCCTCTCTGAGGTTGTCCAGTGGTAACTAAGGAATGAATTCAAGACCTATGTGCAAGCACCAGGCTAGGAACTAAAAAAGATGAAGAATATTTCATGCAGATCCTTGAACAGAACCTACGGGGCCAGAGAAATAAGCATAAACAAACAAGTGGGATATAATATGCTACGGAGTGAGAAAGGGTTGTGTTTCAATCACCATGGAGACAGAGACAAAGATAAAGTTGCCTGGGTTCCCACTCCTTCCTTTAAAGTATCTCATTGCTTTGTAGGTCTCAGAGTAGAAAAGAACCTCCAATGTCACCATCTGAGCCCAACCCTTATTTGTGGAAGCCCATAGGTTGTCCCTTAAGAAATGGTCTCACACCTGGCAGGCCAGAAAGAATTGGCATGATATATTCAGAGCACTAAACAATCATAATTTGCACCCAAGAATACTATATCCAGCTATGCTGTCATTGAAAATAGAAGAAGAGATAAAAAGCTTCCAGGACAAACAAAAATTAAAAGAATTTGCAAACACTAAACCACTATAGGAAATAGTGAAAGGGGTCCTCTAAGCAAAGAGAGAGCCCAAAAGTAACAGACCAGAAAAGAACGGAGACTGAAACAGTAAGTCACCTTATAGGCAATATAATAGCACTAAATTCATATCTTTCAATAGTTACCCTGAATATAAATGGTCTAAATACCCCAATCAAAAGACACAGGATATCAGAATGGATTAGAAGAAAAAAAAAAAAAGGCCCATCAATATGCTGTCTGCAAGAAACTCATTTTAGACCCAAAGACACCTCCAGATTTAAAGTGAAGGGATGGAAAACAATTTACCATGCTAATGGACATCCAAAGAAAGCTGGGGTGGCAATCCTTATATCAGATCAATTAGATTTTAAGCTAAAGACTACAATAAGAGATTAGGAAGGACACTAGCTCATATTTAAAGGGTCTATCCAACAAGAAGGTCTAACAATTTTAAATATCTATGCCCCTAACATGGGAGCAGCCATTACATAAAACAATTAATGACAAAATCAAAGAAACACATCAATAATAATACAGTAATAATAGGGGACTTCAACACCCCCCAGCTGAAATGGACAGATCATCTAAGCAAAAGATCCATAAGGAAATAAAAGCTTTAAATAACACACTGGACCAGATGGACATCACAGATATATTCAGAACATTCAATCCCAAAGCAACAGAATACACATTCTTTTCTAGTACACGTGGGACATTCTCCAGAATAGATCACATCCTGTGTCACAAATCAGATTTCAACCGGTACCAAAACACTGGGATCATTCCCTGTATATTTTCAGATGACAATGCTCTTAAACTAGAACTCAATCACAAGGGGAAAGTTGGAAAGAACTCAAATACATGGAGGCTAAAGAGCATCCTACTAAAGTATGAATGGGTCAACCAGGAAATTAAAGAAGAATTAAAAGAATTCATGGAAACAAATGAAAATGAAAACACAACTGTTCAAAATCTTTAGGACATAGCAAAGGCAGTCCTGAGAGGAAAGTATATAGCAATACAAGCCTTTCTCAAGAAACAAGAAAGGTCTCCAGTACACAACCTAACCAAGCCTAAACCCAGCAGGAGAAGAGAAATAATAAAGATCAGAGCAGAAATCAATGAAACAGAAACCAAAAGAACAGTAGAACAAATCAACAAAACTAGGAGCTGGTTCTTTGAAAGAATTAATAAGATTGATAAATCCCTGGCCAGACTTATCAAAAAGAAAAGAGAAAGGACCCAAATAAATAAAATCATGAATGAAAGAGGTTAGATCACAACCAACACCAAAGAAATACAAACAATTATAAGAACATATTAAGAGCAACCATATGCCAGCAAATCTGATAATCTGGAAGAAATGGATGCATTCCTAGAGACATATAAACTACCAAGACATATAAACTAGAGACTTATAAAGAGACATATAGAGACATAGAAACTGAACCAGGAAAAAAAAAAAAAATAGAAAACCTGAACAGACTCATAACCAGTAAGGAGATTGAAGCAATCATCAAAAATCTCCCAAAAAACAAAAGCCCAGGGCCAGATGGCTTTCCAGGTGAATTCTACCAAACATTTAATGAAGAATTAATACCTATTCTCCTGAAACTTTTCCAAAAAGTAGAAATGGAAGGAAAACTTCCAAACTCATTTTATGAGACCAGCATTACCTTGATCCCAAAACCAGACAAAGACCCCTTCAAAAAGAATTATAGAACAATATCCTTGATGAACACAGATTCAAAAATTCTCACCAAAATACTAGCCAATAGGATCCAACAGTACATTAAAAGGATTATTCACCACGACCAAGTGGGATTTATTCCTGGGCTGCTAGGTGAGTTCAACATCCATGAATCAACCAATGTGATAGAATACGTTAATAAAAGAAAGAATAAGAACCATATGATACCCTCAATAGATGCTGAAAAAGCATTTGACAAAGTACAGCATCCTTTCTTAATCAAAACTCTTCAAAGTGTAGGGATAGAAGTTACACACCTCAATATCATCAAAGCCATCTATGAAAACCCCACAGCGAATATCATTCTCAATAGGAAAAAACAGAGCTTTTCTCCTAAGGTCAGGAAAGTGGCAGGGATGTTCACTATCACCACTGCTATTCAATATAATACTAGAAGTCCTAATCTCAGCAATCAGACAACAAAAAGAAATTAAAGGCATCTAAATCAGCAAAGAAGTCAAACTCTCACTCTTTGCAGATGATATGATACTTTATGTGGAAAACCCAAAGACTCCACTCCAAAACTGCTAGAACTCATACAGGAATTTAGTAAAGTGTCAGGATATAAAATCAGTGCACAGAAATCAATTGCATTTCTATACACCAACAGTAAGACAGAAGAAAGAAAAATTAAGGAGATAATCCTATTTACAATTGCTCTCAAAACCATAAGAAACTTAGGAATAAACCTAACCAAAGAGGAAAGGAATCTGTATAAACTATAAAGTACTCATGAAAGAAATTGAGGAAGACACAAAGAAATGGAAAACATTCCATGCTCATTGACTGGAAGAACAAATATTGTGAAAATGTCTACACTACCTAAAGCAATCTACACAATTAATGCAATCCCTACCAAAATAACATCAATTTTTTTCCAAAGAAATTGAACAAATAATCCTAAAATTTATATGGGAACCAGGAAAGACCCCGAATAGCCAGAGGAATGTTGAAAAAGAAAGCCAAAGCTGGAGGCATCACAATTTCAGACTTCAAGCTCTATTACAAAGCTGTAATCATCAAGACAGTATGGTACTGGCACAAAAACAGACACATAGATCAATGGAACAGAATAGAGAGCCCAGAAATGGATCCTCAACTCTGTGGTCAACTAATCTTCCACAAAGCAGTAAAGAATATTCAATGGAAAAAAGACAGTCTCTTCAACAAATGGTGTTGGGAAAATTGGACATCCACATGCAGAAAAATGAGACTGGACCATTTCCTTACACCACACACAAAAATAGACTTAAACTGGAGGAAATTCCTCAATGTGAGACATTTAAGTCCTTGAGAAGAACACAGGCAGAAACCTCTTTGACCTCACCCACAGCAACTTCTTCCTAGAAACATCACCAAAGGCAAGGAAAGCAAGGGCAAAAATGAACTATTGGGACTTCATCAAGATCAAAATCTTTTGCATCGCAAAGGAAACAAAACCAAAAGACAACTGACAGAATGGGAGAAGATATTTGCAAATGACATATCAAATAAAGGGCTAGTATCCAAAATCTATAAAGCACTTATCAAACTCAACACCCAAAGAACAATCCAGTCAAGAAATGGGCAGAAGACATGAACAGACATTTCTGCAAAAAAGACATCCAGTTGGTCAATAGACACATGAAAAAGTGCTCAACATTGCTCAACATCAGGGAAATACAAATCAAAACCACAATTAGATACCACCTCACACCCTTAAGAATGGCTAGAATTAACAAGTCAGGAAATGACAGATGACGGAGAGGACGCGGAGAAAGGGGAACTGTCCTACACTGTTGGTGGGAATGCAAGCTGTTGCAGCCACTCTGGAAAACAGCATAGAGGTTCCTCAAAAAGTTGAAAATAGAGCTACCCTATGACCCAGCAATCGCACTACTGGGTATTTAGCCTAAAGATACAAACGTAGTGATCCAAAGGGGCATGTGCACCCAAATGTTTATAGCAGCAATTTCCATAATAGCCAAACTACGGAAAGAACCTAGGTGTTCATCAACAGATGAATGCATAAAGAAGATATGGTATATACATATAATGGAATGCTATGCAGCCATCAAAAGAAATGAAATCTCGCCATTTGCAACAATGTGGATGGGACTAGAGGGTATTAAGCTAAGCGAAATA
Organism: Mustela lutreola; assembly: GCF_030435805.1. Classification (NCBI taxonomy): domain Eukaryota; kingdom Metazoa; phylum Chordata; class Mammalia; order Carnivora; family Mustelidae; genus Mustela; species Mustela lutreola. The sequence continues at coordinate 33,102,890 of NC_081290.1, forward strand.
AGTCAATCAGAGCAAGACAAGTATCATATGATCTCTCTGATATGAGGAATTTGAGAGGCAGGGAGTGGGGACATGGGGGGGATAAGGAAGGAAAAAATGAAACAAGATGGGATCGGTAGAGAGACAAACCATAAGAGACTCTTAATCTCATGCAACAAACTGAGAGTTGCTGGAGGGTGGGGAGGGGAGGGATAGGGTGGCTGGGTTTTAAAATGTTTTAAAAAAAGAAAGAAAGAAAAATAAGAAACAGTCTCACAACTCAGTCTTTTGTTTTCTTCTCTTGCACAGATGTGGACTGAACACTTGGAATTCAAAGAGAGGAAAGCACCTTAAAAAACAGGAGGGGATTAAGTCTTCACTTATCTTGAGGAGCCCTGAGTGATATGTAGAACGTCGACTCACTCCATTGTGCCCCTGAAACTAATATAACACTGTATGTTAACTACGCCAGAACTAAAATACATACATACACACTTCATCAAGCCAAAAAAATAGGAATACGGAGTTTTTATTTCGCAGGGGACAACTTCATGGTTCGAGAAGGAATCTCTACTTGCCTTGTGCCCAGAGAAAGAATGCCTAGGCTCTCCTCCAGGGCAGATCAGTTCCAAGCAGCAACAAAGCATGATAATCCCTTAAAATCATGAATATGGGCCAATGACATCTACACAAACGCTCTTAGTAGCATTATTCATGAGAGCCAAACACTGGAAGAAAGCCAAATATCGAGATAATGATGGAATGACAAACAAAATGTGGTATATCCATATACTGAAATACTACAGAGTAATGAAAAAGAACCCAAGTATGGCTACACTCCACAATGCAAATGAACTTCATGTACACGATGTTGAACAACACTGGCCAAACACCAAAGAATATATATGAGTCCATTTATGAAGTCCCAGACAGGCAAAACTAATCTATGTATTAGAAGTAAGGAGAGTGGCTACCTCTGGGCAAAGAGGAGAGGAAGTGCTTGGTAAGTGAAAGTAAGTAATCTTTTTTTTTTTTAAGATTTTATTTATTTTTTGTCAGAGAGAGAGAGAGAGCACACTCAGGGGGAGAGGCAGGCAGAGAAGGCAGAGGGAAAAGCAGACTCCCGGCTGAGCAAGGAGCTCCATGTGGGACTCGATCCCAGGACTCTGGGATCATGACCTGAGCTGAAGGCAGTGGACTAACCAACTGAGCCACCCAGGCATCCCGGAAGTAAGTAATCTTATAGGTTCCTAGTAATGTTCTATTTCTTGACTTGTGTGTTTATTTCCTAATAGTTCATATTAAGGGGTATCTACAGGATTGGTACATTTTTCTCACTTATTTTTTTATTTTATTTTGTATTTTCAGTGTTTCAAGTTTCATTGTTTATGCACCACACCCAGAGCTCTATGAAATACATGCCCTCCATAATACCTACCACCATGTTCACCCAATCTCCCATTCCCCCTCCCCTCCAAAACCCTCAGTTTATTTCTCAGGGTACATTCTTCTTTATACATATTTCAATATAACTGGCTTATTTAAAAAGAGGAAGAGAAGTTACAAGGGAAAAAAAACCTAACCCAGAGCAAAGTAAGAGTGCACAACTAGAATAGGCTACTTGCCTTCTCAAATACAACTACCGCCATCACCTATAGAAAAATGTCCACACTCTTTGTCATGGAGTATCAGAAGGTTCTTTAAATTCACTAACAGTAACATGCCTTCTCCTCATTTAATTAGCATTTGTACTCACCCTCCTTTACCAAAGCAAGGAGACATGCCACTATCTCTGTGACAGTTTTGTTGTCTTAGAGGAAGTTGGTTTCCCCGTATTCAACCAAGATTTTGCCTTTAACTCACAAAAATTATGGCCCTTATCATTTGTGGCCAGGGGGGCAGGCTTTTTTTTTTTTTTTTCTCAGACAAATTTAGCCACTTAAAGACTGAAATATCCAAGAAGTTTAATACAAGAGGACATGATGTAGATGCTAGAAATGCATCTTAGAAGCACTGTATCTATGTCTAGAGAGGGGCAGATCCCTGGTTGGGGGGGTTCTCCTTTGCTGATTAGATTGCATCTGGGGTTCAGGTCTGGGCATCAGGCTGTGAAAAGGATAGAAATCAATCAGACACGACCTCAGGGAAAGACCGTGATGATGAAAGAACTTGAATGCCCATCATGGAAACAATGACCAAAACATCTTCCCAGTCCATGTGCCTTGGCATCATGGTGTGCTCTGAATTGTTCAAAAGCTAGGCCTGGAGCTGGATCACTCAGCTCTCGAGCGGGACATGAAGAACTGAAGCCCCCATGCCAGTCAGCTATGGCCCAGGCAGCCCTGGTAGGTGCTGTGCAAGCACCGTCCACACCCAGTGGGGGCCAGGATGCCTTTCCCAGTCCCCCGGAAGGAAGACATGAAAAGTAACACTTGGCACTTCCTACTCAGCCTGGATGTACTGAGCTTAAACAAGAAGATCTATCGCCTTTCCATCTACCCTGACAGCCAGAGGCAGAGCACGGCGGCGCACCCTGAAAGTGGGGTGGAGAGGCTGCTGCTGATGTAGTTCCTCTTCCAGGTGCCCAGAGAGCACTGTTAGCCTAACTGCTGCTGGTTACAAGTGGGAGTAGGAGAAGGAGCCGGCAGGTGGATATGCCTTATGCTGTCCTGAGTCCCTGTCTTCACATAGAACAATAGCTTACCTCTGTGTGTACTGATGTACTACTCCAGGAGGCATCCACACTGCTGGGGGTCTGCTCTGACAATGCACGTACCTTCTGCAAAACAAAGCCTCAGCATATTTGGAAATCCTTAACATGAAAAGTTGCATTGGGTTAGAGGGTGAGTACAAATGATATGAGGAATGTCAACATTCTATTTGTCAATGAAAGTAAAGAGAGAGCTATTAGAATCTTGAATTATAATTTCAACTACTGTATGTTTTTTATAGGTTGGAAGAAATGGTATTAAATTTTTAATCACGGCTTCTTGTCTATCATGACTGCTGAGAATTTGAAGAATTCATCATTAACAAGTCTTTCTTTTTAAGATTGTATTTATTTATTTGAGAGAGCGAGAGCACAGAGGGAGAGTGAGAGGGAGAAGCAGACTCCCTGATGAGCAGAGAGCCTGCTGTGGGGCTCCATCCCAAGACCGATCTCAGGACCCTGAGATCATGACCTGAGGAAGGCAGATGCTTAACTGACTGAGCCACCCAGGCATCCCATCATTAACAAGTCTTGATCAGCAATCGTAAACATAATTTTATGTTTCAAACATAAAACCTGGTATTAAAGGTTATATTCATGCAACCAAGTTAAGTTTCATTTTCAAACATTTGAAAAGATTTTATTTGGACGCTTTCTACAACTTCAGTGTTTAACATGTTCCCTAGTATTTTATATTTCATTTTCTTCTCATAATTGTATACTATAACAAAAAAAGATAATGAGTTTTTCACTACTCCCCCAGACAGACATCCCTAATTCTCCTCAGGTTCACCCCAGGATGCTATGCAAATATCATTTTCAGTATCTGCCGTGGATTTCAAAAGGCTGGGAAACACTGGTTAAAAACAAAAACAAAACCAAACAAAAAAGAACCTAAGACATGGGGAGTTAGAGAGGAGAAGGGAGTTGGGGTAAATTGGAAGGGGAGGTGAATCATGAGAGACTATGGACTCTGAAAAACAATCTGAGGGTTTTGAAGGGGTGAGGGGATGGAGGTTGGGGGAACCAGGTGGTGGGTATTAGGGAGGGCACAGATTGCATGGAGCACTGGGTGTGGTGAAAAAATAATGAATACTGTTATGCTGAAAATAAATAAATTAATATTTTTAAAAAACCAACAAACAACAAAAAATGTTCATGTAGAAAGAGCTATATCTGGGGTGCCTGGGTGGCTCAGAGGTTAAGCCTCTGTCTTCAGCCTGGGTCATGATCTCAGGGTCCTGGGATCAAGTCCCCCATCGGGCTCTCTGCTCAGCAAGGAGCCTGCTTCCCCCCCTCTCTCTCTGCCTGCCTCTCTGCCTACTTGTGATCTCTCTCTCTCTGTCAAATAAATGAATAAAATCTCTTTAAAAATTTAAAAAAAAAAAAAAAGAAAGAGCTATATCATGGAGAACCAAACTGGAAGAACAGCCATAGGGACCAGAAATTCCATTGTTCTGAATGTCCCCAAAGGGGTCCACTTGGTCCTCACATGAAGGCTCCAGGAGGATGGCTTTTGGTCAAATCCCAAGAGTCAGCTCTCCCCAAAAAGAGAGGCTAGGAATGTTCTGACAGAGTCTGGCTGACCGACTGTCAGAATGTTGTACATGGAGATTCAAACTTTAAAGCATGACTGGTCTAGGGAACCTGAACCACCTCTTCTGACCTTAAGATTCTCTGATTCCATAACTGCCAGTTCAGGAAGTCTTCGAGCTTCTCCCTAAATTCTGGTATGAAAAGACATTGAATCATCTCGGAATGTAAATAAAAAACCACTGGCATGCCATACCTTGCAGAAAGATACTGAAATAAGATCAATACGATACACACAGAAGGATCTCTATGTCTACTGTCTTTAACCTCAAAAAATTACCCATGGAAACATAGACATTAACCATGGCTCAGGGTTCTAGCCTTTACAAACCACCCAGTAACTGCTAGATACTAGGAAAGTCAATTTCCTCTAACTTAATTTTCTTACCAAAACAATGGGGATGAGGTAGAGAAGCTTAGTTGATTTCTAGGGGTCTTCTCGGCTGTAAATTTTTATTTAAGATTGTAGATATGATTTCTCTACAATTCATATACAATGAATATAGAAGGGTGTCTTTCGTGGAGGCTAGTTCAATTCATTTTTCATATTTACTAAATAAGCATACCCTGTATGTGAGGCTCTGTCTTGAACACACATCAAACTTCAGTAGAGAGGAGAGATTACAAAAAGGCAGCTTAAAGGCCAGCATACCCAATGAGGCCTTTAAGAGACTGAAATGACTCAGATTATATGGAAAATGAGGATTTGGAAGAAAAGAAATCCAAGAGGGTCACCATGAGGAAAATGAAATAAGTTCTCCCACCCATCGTGTCCCCTGTAGCAACACAGCAACCATCGTGTGTGCCTTGAACAAAAGGCAGGTCATCGCTGCTTTAGGACTGAGGGATTTGCCAGAGATTCAAGAAATAGAAGACTGGAGGTTGAGTCACAAGTAAGCGTGGGCGGCACCGGGGGGGAGAGGCGCCAGCTGGTTCACCTGAGACAACATGGAAACCAATTCCCGAAAAGTTACTGACCAGGCTCTAGGAAGCCAGGAGGGTCTATAAAGAGCACAGGTGCTCATCAAAACCTTGTTAGCCTGCCTCGGTGTGGGTGAGTTTTGCAGACTGAGGTTATCCGAGAATTCCTGCCATGCAAATGTAAACCACCCACGTTAATGGTACATGGTGTCTTCTGTTCATTCATCAACTTAATGTCTTTATGTAATATAATTTTTCCATAACAGCATTTTGTTGTATATGCCAGATAATCCCGGAAATGCTGGCAAAGGGAGATTTTTCGCCTGGGAGTGTTCTTTGAAATAAATTACTTAGGAGGATTCGCGAATAATCAAATGGAAGAGAGGAGAAGCTTCACAAAATGAGTAAGGTCCAGTTCCCGCTGTGCCGGGCTTCTCAAGTTACCTGGATGCACAGACATGCATTCAACTCTCGGTGTGCAAAGGCTGTGAGGACAGAACAGGACAACAAACGTTAAGATCGTCATCAGCCGTAAATCCCAATCCACGTCACAGAGAAGGTGTGTCGGGGCTAAGGGAAGCGGTAGTGGTTTGGTCACAGAGCAGTTCCTCATTCCAACCAACTTCCCTACAATAAAAAGGCCTAATTTTTCTCTCTGATCATTTGGGTAGCATCAAAACAGTGCCTGTTTCTAAAAATCATTATTCTAGGCAAGGCTATGTTTGTCACTCAGCTGTGCTCTGTCATTTTAACCGAGCGTTCTAACACCACTTCGGTCCGTTATGTAATCCCCGGTTTTCCCCCATTTTGAATGTCTCTTTGTTGTTTATGGCTCTGCTCTCACACGGGAACTTGTCTGAAAGGTCTGGGTGCTGCTTTCAGTCGGGCCTTATCAGAGATCACGGTGATTGGAACTCTCTGTGTTTTACTGCTTCTATCTCATTAATGCCAGCACTAATTTGTGGTCCAATCCAATACCACCCCCATAAGATCTGCATGAATACACACTGGATTTCAATCTGCCATTCAACAAGCATGAAGACCTTTATGTTCATTATTAGCCAATCAGACGGCTCCGGGTTCCCTTCTCTGCATTTTTTTCCATAGTGAAATCATTTTGTTATTATCCCAAAGCAGTTGCTTGGTAAGAGATATTAGAAAAAAAAAAAAAAAAACAATGACAATGGGAGCAGCCCTTCCTCCTCTTCCTTTTTCTCCAGCGAATGCACCTGTTTTAACCTGTTACTAAAACCTTTAATTGAGACTCCAGTTCAAATGGAGTCGCCAATGTGTTTGTGAAAACCCTCCTTCCCCAAAATAGCTCCTACCCTGAGATATCTTCCAGTATATTATAAAATGGGCCTATTTTTTACCCTCTGAGAAGCAGAAGGACTGTTGAGATGAAAACGAATTCATGCTCCAGCAGAGAATGAAACCAGGTTCCCAACCCAAGTGGACCGATGGACCCAATGCTACATGCGTCAGGCTGACCTCATTCTGATACGTGCCACATTCTTTTTCTGAAAACTGGGGCCTGGGGTCATTCCCATGAGATGCTCCTTCATTCAATTTACATGTTTAAATGACTTCCCTTTCACATCATTTCAACCCCATGGATCATTACCAGAAGTACTCCATTCTGCCATAATGTTCTGCGTTTCTTGTTCCAACAAATGCCTTGTCCTTCCTGTTCCTCACGTAATTTTCGGTTCTGCACCAAATTTCACATGCGCAATGGCTTCAAGTAGGTTTGGCTATTCATATTTTGAGATAAACTGAAACCAGGGTGAAAGTTGGTAAACAAAGGGAAACAATACGCAGCAGAGCATCTCATTCGGCAGAAAAGAAAGACCTAGTGAACTTCCAAAGGGTCCTTTTTTTTTTCTTTCCTTTTTAATGATCAAAGGCAGAAAATCTCAAAAGTGAGTATTTTCTCACACAATAAGGATCTGAGAACTATTTTTTTTCACCTCCCACTGAGACCTGGTTTCGCAGGTTGTGTTCCCCAGGAAGCAAACTCTGAGAAGCTGATTTAGGTCTAGAGGCACATTTGGGCGTGCCCTGGTTCCATACCCATGGAAGAAAAGGAAGGAAGCAGGATAGGGCGGAGGGAGAAGCTGGGCTGTGGAGCAGGTACAAGGTCTCAGCCAACCCCACAGGGAAGTCTAGAGCAAGAATGGCCCTTCCGGGTTCTCCCCCACCTCCAGGAAGGGGGGAGGGGACTTTCTATTTCTGCACCAGGAGATGAGGGCTGTCCCCACCAGGCACGTGACCTTGGGCAAGAAGGCACTTTCTCCACCAGGTTGCAACTTCCAGAGAGACATTAGCCAAAACCTTCTCAGTGGCTAGAGCACTAAGGCCTTTAATCCTCAAGCGAGGATCTGGACGATGCTGCACGGCTTCCAAAGAAGGGTAAACCCTTATAAAATTTCTGATTAACCACCTTAAGCCGAAACAGGTGAAAGGAGGCATATTTGCTGGTCAGAAAACCACAGCCTGAGGGGCAGGCATCTAATCTAGTCTGCGAGGGGCCCTGAAATACTCTCCGGGATGGTCGCCAGCAGCACCATCTTCTGCTCTCCCTCTGCCTCTCCCAGCTCATCAGCATCAACACGAAGGAGCTCAGCCCCTCCTCTGGCACCCTGACTTCTGCACCAGCCCCAGAGGCCCCTCTAGATCACCTGGCTCAGACAGCCAATGGATCCTGCATCTGTCGGCCTTGCAGGACTATAACCCACGCAGAAAGAACTCCTGACCAGCTACTACCCCCAGGGCACAGCCAGAGGAACCGTTTTTCTGTGCAGGTACTACAGCAGTGCGGCTCGGAAATGTTCAAGACTCTGAGTTAAACCGGAAGGCAAATAATCTGAGGCATCTGGAACTGGCCACCCAGAAGCATTCTGTGGGAGTAGGGCCCAGTGCCAGAAGCAAGATTCGAACTCTCCGTTTCTTCCCAGTTGCTTTCCCCACCAGGGATGTTTTTTGTGGCTTGATCCCTAACTAGCCTTCTACGAAGACCATCTGTGTTGACTGACGCCAACTATAAGACAAACAGAAGCCTACCTCTGAAACAATGCCATATCTGTAACCTACAGATGATGGACAGAACACCCTAAGATACAAAAAGGCTACATACATTAGCAGACTGAAGACTGAGGCAAGTTCACGCACATGTGTGACATAAATCACACTGCCCATGGTGGGCAAAAAGATGCAAGGAAAGCTCTGAAGTAAAGGATTTCCAAAAAGCTATAATCATAGAGAAACCCAACTTCCTTTGTCACTTATTGACATGGGCATGCTGGACTGTGGCCCAAATTTCCACTCTCTGATCATGAAGAAGGAATTCATTAAAGATAATCTAGTTAAGCTGCTGAATCCTAGATACATTTTGCCATTAGACATTCAGAGTAGAATCTTACATTTCATTAAGATTTGGTCACAGTGTTTCCCAGGAGGTATGGATGTCAGTAACATGGAAGAAGTGTACCTTGACCTTCTTAAGAAAGGTATTCCATTTCCTCCTCAGATGCTGAGGCTGAATCAGCAAGATGAGAGATTGCTCGGGTCTCACTGACTCTTACTGTACCAGCTTTTCTTTTTGAAATTGTTCTCCAGAGCTCTACTATTACATTGGCCCCAAACCAGATCGGACAATTGCACAGTAAATTGGATACGGTGAAAATGAATGTGAGGGTGCTGCCCACCATCCTGAAGCAGAGTCCCTGAATTTCTGAGTCTGAAAACCATGAAGACGTAAAGCTACTGCAGAAACTTTGTAGGATGGGTCAGGAAACGCAGGTCAGGATCGTGGATCTGCTCATGGTAATAGAGGATAAAGATGTAACTGTTGCGCTAATTCAAGAGAACGAGGATTTCAATCATGCTATCCTTGGATGAGAGCTTTACTCGAAAACAAGAAAGGATTTTGGACCAAAATAAGAACCAGAGGGAAGATGCCAGTAGCACCAGTGAACTTCCTGTCCCATCCTGTGACCTCCTTGACCTAAGTCCCAGCCCTTCAGTGCATGGGGCCACTCTGGGAGAGCTCGGCCCTATGAATGCTCAGCTTTCAGACTTAAAGTCCTGCTATAACAAACAACTAGAAACCAAGTCTTCATCCACAGATGGATTTGTTAGCTCTGATAAACATAGAAACACCCGCTGTTTACTCAAACGACCAGGCAAAACCTCACCTGAAGTCCTACATATGAGAGTGTTCCAGAACATTCAAATGCAATGCTCCTACTGTAGCCAGTTAGTCTACAGACCATTCCAGAAACACTGTCAAGTCAGAGACTGTCATCCTTGCCCCGTAATCACTCAACAATGACAAAGAATCATCTCCAGCCACCCAATTACTACGAGGTAATAGAGTTTGATCCCTTAGCTTCTGCTGTCACTACAGAAGTTATGTATTTAAAAAACTGATGTTTATCACAACAAAAGAGCTCTAAGTCACAGTGACCGTCGAGGTGAAAGTGGACGACAGGCATGTTAGCTACATAAGAGACGCCAATTCTCTAAAAGGTAGACCGTGGCGGGTCTGGATGTCACCATGGTTTAAGCATCTGCCTGTGGCTCAGGTCATGATCCCAGCATCCCGGGATTGAGCCCCACATGGTGCTCCCTGATCAGTAGGGAGTTTGCTTCTCTCTCTGCCCTTCACCCACTCGTGCACACTCTCTCTCTCCCTCTCTCAAATTAATAAATAAAATCTTTTTGGAAAAAATTATACATCTTGGGCAGCTCTGAAGCTCAGAATTCAAAACCTACCTGTGCATGAAAACCATGGTGGACCATTTCTCTTCTGCAGTAATGAAGTTTAACAGAAAAGGAGCCGTTCCAGAGTGACATTAACGGCTGCTGAGCACAGCACCACCTTATCTCAAAAGACCTCGGTTTGGGACGCCTGGGTAGCTCAGTTGGTTAAGCAGCTGCCTTCGGCTCAGGTCATGATCCCAGCGTCCTGGGACCGAGTCCCACATCGGGCTCCTTGCTCCGCAGGGAGCCTGCTTCTCCCTCTGACTCTGCCTTCCACTCTGTCTGCCTGTGCTCGCTCTCTCTCTCTCTCTCTGACAAATAAATAAATAAAATCTTTAAAAAAAAAAAAAAAGACCTCGGTTTAACATACACTCACTTAAAACTTCAGCAGAAGAAAAATTCATTGTACTAATGCCAACCAATTTAGTTAGAGCATTTATGGTTCACAGGCCTTCCTCCATTTAGAAGAGAAGACTTCACACAGCTGTGAGAGGAATAGATAAAGATTACTTTATTACAAAATAATAAGACAAGGGGGCGCCTGGGTGGCTCAGTCAATAAGCGTCTGCCTTCGGCTCAGGTCATGATCCCAGGGTGCTGGGGTCGAGCCCCCGCATCAGGCTCCCTGCTCAGCAGGTAGCCTGTTCCTCCCTCTCCCACTCCCCCTGCTTGTGTACCCTCTCACTGTGTCTCTGTCAAATCAATAAATAAAATCTTTAAAAAAAAAATAAGATTATGGAGTGCCTTCATTTAACTAAAGTAGAATGTAAAAGTCAATTTGTACTTCTTAACAGATGAACACAGGGGGAGGGAAGGAAAAAATAAAATAAGTTAAAAAACGAGAGGGAGGCAAACCATAAGAGACTCTTACCTCCCGAGAACAAACTGAGGGTTCCTGGAGGGGCAGGGGGGCAGGGGGAAAGGCTAAGTGGGTGCCGGGCAGTATGGAGGACACTTGTTGGGATGAGCACCGAAGTTACTGTCAGTGACGAATCACTAAATCCTACTCCTGAAACCAACACTACACTGTATGTTAACTAACTTCAACTTGGAAAAAACCTCAGAAGAAAAAAAGTCAATTTGTCCTTCTTTTTATATAAATGTTCTTGTTTAGAATAATCACTTGTAAAAGCTTTGATGATTGTAGTTTAATCATATGTCGGGCACCCTGAAGAGGCCACTGAACACTGTACCAGGTTGCTTTTGACTCTTTGCGATTCTGTTATTCTTTATAAGACCAAATGTTCCTTTCTTTCCCCCCTTTTTCCTGCAATTTGATATTTCTATTTGGTACAAACATCCAGAATAAATTGTGCGTTTGTTTATGTCACAAATCATGATGACAAATTACCACTGAAACAAAACAACACACCCCAAAAAATGTAGTTCCAGCCCATGTTCATGAAGGAGAAACTTCCCTTACTCCTGGTGTAACAGTAAGTAAAGAACTGGGTTTATGTCTCGGTGCCTTAAAGCCACATTTAAACCTCCCCAGACTCCGCTTCTCCACGAGGGTTGAGGCTCAGGGTACAGACTCCATCTTCCTCGAAGGGTTTCCATGAGAGACAACGAATGTAAACGCACATTATAGACCACAGAGCGCTCCACAGAGAGAGCTTCTGGTATCTGGCACGGAATAAGTGCTCGAAAGATCTCCATTGAATGGATAAAGGACTAGGATTCCAGTACCTCGCATTCCAGCGGGAGCCTGTGGCCCCCGGCTTCCTGCCCGCACACTGCGAGGTGGGGCTCGGTCTAGCCGTAGGTGTCACAGACAGGGGGGCGGAGTGTGAAGTGGAGGCACGCTCTGCTCTCCGCTATGACAAACAGCACAGGGAAAAGACAAGAATGTTCTCGCCCCCGAGGGCATGGCGTGGCGCCTGTGCACCAGGAGAGGTCTCCAGAAGCAACGCTGTCATTGCCTGCTTGCATCTGAAAAATAGATCTTTATCAAGGATGCTTCCCCCTTGTATGACGATATGCTCCACCGCTCTAGGAAGAGCTCTCCCTGCGAGCCACCTGGTTTTCGGGGTCCTGTGGGGACATTGTCAAAGGAGGTGGATTCCACGGTCCCCTCCTTAAGGATCTAAAATGCAAAAAAGCTCAGGAAACCAATTTTCTGCCCTATCCCATTTGGTGGTAAAACCTGACCTGAGCTGATAATGCGGTTGCTTAGGAGGTGTATTTCCTCTTCTTGGTGTATTTCACATAGTAGAAATATGACAGCGCTTGATCATCGGGTGCTACCGACCCCCGCCGGTGGTGGTACCCAGCATACAGCGCAGGTGCTGTAGGGCCCAGCCCAGGCTCCCGTTGGGGACTCCAGCAGATCTGTAAGATTCGTCAAAATCTATTGAAGAGTTTCTGTGTATCAGAAACTGTTCTAAATCCTTTGCATCTGTTATCCAAATTTCTCTTCACATAATCTGAGCATCTGTTCCCTTTTACAAATGAGGAAACTGAGGCACGTGGAGGCTCCAGGAATTGTGCGTGTCACACAGCAAGTAAGCAGTGGAGCTGGGGATTGAAACCTGGCAGCCTGAACCCAGTTTGCCTCCTCCCTTGGCAGCAGATTCATCTTGGCAGATCCTACAGGAGTCAGCCACAGGCAAAATGAGCTGCCCCTTAGGAGACATATTCAAAATCTGTGGTGACTGTGGTAGTTGTGATTCCTACTTGTACTAATTAGGGTCCTCCAGAGAAACAGAACCAGTAGAGTGTAACTGTGGGGGGGGGGGGCGGTGTAGAGAAGAGAGATTTTAAGGAGGCGGCTCACATATTTATGGAGGTTGGCAAATCCCAAATCCTGAAATCTGTAGGTCAGGCTAGCAGGCTAGGGAAGGGTTGATCTTACAGCTTGAGTCTGAAGGCAGTCTGCAGACAGAAGTCCCCCTTCCTGGCGGGACCTCTGTCTTTTTATCTGAAGGTCTTCAGCTGATTCCATGAGGCCCGTTATGGAGTGTGACCTGTTTTACTCAAAGTTTACTGACTTAAATGTTAATCACCTCTAAAAAATACCCTCAAAAGGGGTCCAGGGAGGCTCAGATGGTTAAGTGTCTGCCTTCGGCTCAGGTCATGATCTCCGGGTCCTGGAATCGAGTCCTGCATCAGGCTCCCTACTCAGCAGGGAGTCTGCTTCTCCCTCACCCTCTGTCTCTCCCCCTGCTTGTACTCTGTGTGTGTGTGTCTCTCTCTCAAATGAATAAAGAAAATCTTTAAAATGAATAAATAAATAAATAATACCTTCACAGCAACATCTAGGGTGGTAAATGACCACGTATTTGGCCCTAGCCAAGTTGATGCATAATATTACCCATCATGCTGCTCTCAACATTATCCAGTCTGAACTGGGTCTGTTTATGCTTAAGATTATTGTTTCATGAGACTGAAAAATGAGCAATTTAGCAGATAATTCAATGTTGCTCTTGAAGAAAAAGATGCTTCTGATCGCAGGCCCCCTCTGACCCACCTCTGTGCAGACAGGGTATGGGGGTTAATAAGAAACAAGCTGGGCCCCTCGTTTTCACTGGAAAAGGCTGCCTCCTGCATCTATGGCATTGCATCCGTTAGTACCACTCAGTGCACAAATGACAGAAATTCAACTTGAACCAGATTAAGCAAATAGAGGCTTATTACCAGGATGCTGAGACCAATGAAGATAAACTGAGCCTCTCCTTCCTCTGATGCTTCGAGTCAAGCAATTAGCAGACATTTCACTAATATCAAATGAGGGAAGGGGCAGCTAAGGAACGAAGCAGAAGTTTCCGGACTCACACAGCTCCTGAATATGATCTTCAACGTCCATGCCCTCCAGCCATCCGCCACCAACCACCTCCAGCCCACCGGATGTGGGATCAGGGAGTCAAAAAAGTCCTACACTATAACTACTTTATTCCAAATCAGAACGGAAATGAATTGAGGGTATATCTTTATATATCTCATCCTCCAGTTGGCAGAAAACAGAAATGGCCCCTAAGAAGGGATGGATGAGATAAGAGACACCCATGGCCCATTTTCTTTACCAGAAAGGAAGGCTTCAGGGCCCTTCAGGGACTCTAGGGTCTTGGATGGGGTTGGTGGGGGAGAGGGAAGAGTAAATAATCTGGAGCATAGGGACCCCAGCACATTGAAATATAATCTACCCTCAGTACCTCAAGTGAATTCTCATAGACTACGTTAGACAAAATCAGATTACAGAACAGAAGATGGGTCTTCCAGTAAAGATTTCCCACAGCTTCAACTACGTTTTCCCCATTCCCGAGGGTACAAAAAGGAAGAAAAAAAAAAAAAACCAGGGCTGAAAAAACTAAATATCTAGCCTTCAAATAACTGGGAGTGGGAAATGGTGGAGTTTCAGATCCAGTAGAAGAGGCAAGGGGAGTTCATTCACTACACATGAAGACAGATAAACATTTTGGAAAAGCTTCTCCAATGAAGGATAAACAAGATGAAATGGGAGGACAAGACTCTATTCAAACACAGGAAGCAAAAGAGAAGGAAGAAATGCATGGAAAGAAGGAGGGAAAGGAGGAATAAAAGGAGGGAGAGGGGGTCTGGCAGGGGAGCCCAGAGATGCTTCCTAACCAGCCGCTCACGTGGCAGGACCTGGGCTGGGTTTTCTCATCGCTCTGTGTCCCTTGGTTCCTACCCAACTTCTAGCCAGGATTCCCTCTAGTCTTCCCACCTGTGAGGCACTCGACATCCATCTGACCAATTCCTTCTTCTGCTTACGTGAACCAAAGTTGAATTTCACTGTTTAAAACCAAGAACCTAAAATGAGACAGATGGTGAACAATAATCCATTTCAACAGAAAACTAAGATTAAGTAACCAAGAGAACCAGAGATACAAAACACGTATAGATGTTACAAACTTGGCCAAAATACAATAAAACAATACAACGAAAACAGGAGGCAGGGAAGGAAAGTGGAAGTGGGGGTGTTAATTTCCTCAACCTTTCTTAGCAGGGAATTAAGAGATGCTAATTAAAATGGAAACATGGGGACGCCTGTGTGGCTCAGTTGGTTGGACGACTGCCCTCGGCTCAGGTCATGATCCCGGAGTCCTGGGATTGAGTACCGCATCAGGCTCCCAGCTCCACGGGGGAGTCTGCTTCTCTCTCTGACCTTCTCCTCGCTCATGTTCTCTCTCACTGTCTCTCTCTCAAATAAATAAAATAAATAGAATCTTTAAAAAAAATAATAATAAAATGGAAACATGTAGTTTTAAGAACCATAATGACTCATAATGTTTCTTTTTTTTTTTTTTTTTCATAATGTTTCTTATAATCATTTTATAAATCCTAGAGTGAAACTTCAGGGAATGTAGGTGAAGAAGTTTTAAGTTGGGGATACGGACTTTACCAAAAACCTCGCAGCTGCTTCCTTCAACCACAACATCAGCAAATGTGTCTATAAGGTGCCACGCATGAGGCTGAGTGCCAGGCTTATGCTGGAGGAGAAACTGACACAGTCCCTGCCTTCATCAGGCTGACCGTCTGGTGGGAGAACCCGGCTGAACATCAAGTGGACAAATAAATATGAAATTCTAACTGTGATAAATGTGTGAAGGAAAAGAACACACTTGACAGAGGGTGAGCAGGACCCTCTTGACAAGGAGAGGGTGACATTTAAAAAGAGACTTCAAAGTTGGGGGGAAAAAAACAGATGGAAGGGGAGGTAATACCAGACAGAGGGGACCACAGGTACAGCAATGCCAAGAAAGGTACCTTAGTCTGCTGGGGAGATGATAATAAAAATATCACAGACTGGATGGCTTATAAATAATAGAAACTTATTTCTCCATCAGGGGAACAACAGGATGACTTGCCTAGGTATGGCGTCTGCTGTGCTGTGGTTGGAAAGTGGCCTGCTGGGCTGCGAGCACAGAATGGGGAAGACAGGTTAGAGCAGTGATCCAGGGCTGTGGGGGGAGGACTGATGTGTCCATTCCATTGGGCTTATGGCAGTGGAAATGGAGATGAAGACCTACTGGAACACCATTTTGGAAGTAAAATCAAAATCTGAGGTGATGGATTAGATGTGAGAAGTAGGGGAGAGAAAGAAATCAAGAAGGACTCCCAGGTTTCCAGGGTAGGCTACTGAGTGATAACCGTTTACTATGGTACACGCTCTGCGATACATGTTTTGGGGAGGGACTCTTTTTTTTTAATTTTTAATTTTTTATAAACATGTAATATATTTTTATCCCCAGGGGTACAGGTCTGTGAATCGCCAGGTTTACACACTTCACAGCACTCACCATAGCACATACCCTTCTCAATGTCCATAACCCCACACCCCTTCTCCCAACACCGCCCCCCCCCAACCCTCAGTTTGTTTTGTGAGATTAACAGTCACTTATGGTTTGTCTCCCTCCCAATCCCATCTTGTTTTATTTATTCTTCTTGGGGAGGGACTCTTAAGAAGTTCAGACATGTCATTACGGAGACACTTGGAAAACATCCAAGCGGACATGTCAGATATGCCACTGCTTCTAAAGCTCAGAAGAGAGGCTTCAGCTGGAATCATCATGACACCGAAGCTATTTAAAAACATGCAAATGGAGAGGATGCCCAAAAGTGAAGTGTGGAGGAAAGGGGGGACCTAGGACCAATTCCCGAGACAATCAGGTACTCACAGGTAGAATAGAGGGGAAGGTTGTAGGGGTTAGATATAGAATGAGAAGAGACTGGTGCCCCAGGGTAAAAGAGGAGGGGGTTTTCAACTCTGTTGGCTGCCGTTCCTGAGCCAAATAAAGTGAGGACTGAAGAGGGTCCATCATACTGGGCGATCAACAAAAATGATAGGCATATTTTTGGTGGAGATATGAAGACAAGAGACAGGCAGCTCTTTTGAGAAGCCCGACAGTGATGAGAAGCAGAGAAATGGAGCAATTACAAGAAAAAGGTGGGGTGAAGGGAGGAGCCTGAGAAGGAGGAGCCTGTGTGACCCAGCAGAAAGTGGGGAGAGGGAGGGGGAGGAAGAGGAGAAGGCACAAAGGTAACCCGTGCCGGGAGGGCGTGATGGGGAGAGAGGACAAGGGGACGGACGCAGACACAGAGAGGGCGATGGCAAGACAAAGGCATCCCTACGTAATTGCTTCTATGTCCCAAGGAAGACAAGCCTCATCAGATGCAAGCTAGTTGGGAGAAATGAGGAAGGGGAGGGAGGTGGGAAATACCAAACAAGTCATCAAATGGTCAGTGGGAGAGTGGGAAGCAAGTGTATTTCGAGGCTGAGGTAGGACGGCTACACAGACAATGTGGCAATGCCCAGGGGCTCAGGCGCCAGTTCGGAGAAGGGACGTGCTTGGGGTCGAGGTCAGAACTTTGCCAGATAAACGGGACCCGAAAATGAAAGAATTTTTTCAATTCTTTTGCACTGATTGCAATGATCGCGGAATCTAAGTGGGGCCATGAGCAAAGAAAGGGCAAGAAGGAACTGTAAGCTACAGAGAGAGGAGTTCGAGCCGCATACCTGGGGTCTCAGCAACACAAAGCACTGTTACAGCAGGGAACCTGGCAAGACAACCACAAGCACAGGAGATTTTAGGGGAAGAAAGTGATGCGTGGAACATTCTAGAAATGGTGGAGTGTTTGACGATGACTCGTGCTTACATGGAATGGAATGCTGATGAAAGCCACTGGCTTGGGTACTGGATGGGTCAACTGTTAAATGCTGTCATCTTCAACAATGCCAAGCATTGGCATGACCAGAAAGACCTCTGGCCATGGACAAGCCTCCATGCACTGAGTGGGAGTAGAGGAACAAACATGAAAGGGCAGGATCTTTAGCACCTTATCCTGCAGCCTCTCTTCTTCCCCCAACTCTTTCCTCATTTGGCTCCTGCCAGCCTAGAATCTACCACCTTTCCCTGCTGAGGAAATCAGCTTGAAGAAATAAAGAAGTAGTGAGATAAAGGAAAACACAGGGTGGAAATGTCACCCTGGACCCTGTGTCTATGTGGGGGCCAGAAAAGTCAAGTTACTAATCAGGAACGGTCTAGACAATTTTCGCTCCCTCTGGAGACTCCACATTCTGGGTCATAGCAGCTCCATTCAGGATGAAGAGACAGCCCACGAGAGACTGTAAGATCTACCAGTGGAGGCGTCCTGCCTGGAAGGAAGAAAGGAAAATAGAGCCGGGAAGAAGAGGGAAGAGGAGGAAATACACAGGAAACCGGACCCTGTTATGTGCCAGACTTGTGTAAGGCTCTGCAGCACGGCCCAAAGCCATCACATTCAAAGTGCAGATACCACAAACTCCTATATTACAACAATTCTCTGTGTCCCTTTCAAATGCATATGCTGAAGCCATATGTCCAGAGTCACACGGGGGGTTAGGGCTTCAACATATGCATTTGACGGGGGCACAATTATAGTAAAAATGAAATCGTAAGGGTGGGTCCTAATCCATAGGACTGGTGTCCTTACAAGAGGAGGAAGAGACACCACTGATGTGTGCACAGAGAAAAGGCCATGTGAGGACAGGGAGAAGGTGGCCATCTGCAAGCCAGGAAGAGAGGCCTCAGGAGAAACCAACCCTGCCAGCCCCTTGATCTTGACCTTCCAGAGTCGAGATCTATAAGAAATTAATTTCTGTTATTTAAACCACCCAGCTTGTGGCGTTTTGTTTGCCAGCTCTAGCAAGCTAATATAAACAGCTAAGTGTTCTTTGTCCTCATCATTAGTATATTAGGAAAATTCTCTTAATAGGTAGAAGTGAAGCCATTTGAGGAAGGGGTTGATGTTTTGTAATTTACGGGAAAATGCCAAGTAGGCCAGCAGCTACCCTGAGCGTCCGTGTCAGATGGTATCTCTCATGTTACTTCATTTAATCCATATACAACTCTATAAAATAAAGAGAATTAAGATGAAGAAAAAGCAGCTCAGAGGACTTCAGTAACTTGATCAAATTCAACCACACACTGAGGAGAAGCTGAAATTTGTATCCAAAGAAGCCTATTCCAAAACTCCCGTTTCATGACCTTATCACACTGCCTCCAAGGTAAGTTCTAGTATAAAAGAGATGCGCTAATCTCGGTGGTGTCTTTACGCTGCCCGGAAAGTCTGCTAGACGCTCTGGCCTGCAACAGTGAATTAGGTCTGACTGACACTATGTTAGAGATGTGGAAACTGAAGCCCAGAGAGGTTGAGTGACTGCCCAAAGCCACGCAAATTAGCAAGTTGCAACCCGTCTGTTTACAGCCCCTATTTTGCCCTCTTCACCTCATACTCCACCACTGAATGTTCCCTCTTCCCATACGCAGCTTTTCCTAGGCGATCCATAAACACAAAAGAGCCCTTCTCCTGTTTGACACATTATTTCTATCCTTTTAGTACCATCAACATTATCAAAAGTCATTTACAAAGCAAATAAGGTAGCAATTGTCCAACAACTCATTTGCTCCCCAAAAATAAATAAATGGGGGCGCCTGGGTGGCTCAGTGGGTTAAGCCTCTGCCTTGGGCTCAGGTCATGGTCTCAGGGTCCTGGGATCGAGCCCCGCATCGGGCTCTCTGCTCAGCAGGGAGCCTGCCTCCCCCCTCTGTCTGTCTCTCTGCCTACTTGTGATCTCTCGCTGTCAAATAAATAAATAAAATATTAAAAAATAAATAAAAAGTGAAGATCATGTTAGAATTAAATAGCAGTTGCATTCATTGAATAAATTCCTAGCTCTTCTTCTTGATGCACAGTAGTTTTACTTCGGCTGACTTATGAACTTCACCCTAAAGATTAATCTGGCTCTCTAGAAAGAGCGTAAGAATTAATATTCAGCCAAGATGGGAATCTTTTTTCATTTTCATTTTAGTGGAAATCAATCTGTTAAGATATTGTTGAGTGCAATTTGTTACTTACTCACTCCCACTTTTCTGCTCAAGTCGGGGTGTTTGAAAATATCTATATAAACACTTCCTGTCAATACTACCAAGATTTATATGACCAAGTTACTGTAACTGTTATCTCTGAGAGCACTATGAATTATGCTGTGTGATGTGAGATTTTATTGAATTTATGTAATAGAGAAGTGATCAATTAAAAAGAAAACTCACAATGATTTTTGCCTCCAGCAGGCAGTATGTAAAAATGACTTCTGGATAGGAGAGAGACAACCAAAAACTGGACATGGCCCTCTTCCTGTTCCCTAGTCTGGCCTGGAGGCCTTCCTGTGTCTTCTGTAACACATTTCCCACTATGGTCGCTAAGCAGAACGCTGCACTTACAATACCATTTAGCCAGATCCTGAGAGCTGGGATTTATGCAGGTGTCTCTCTGTGTGTCTGTCTGCCTGCCTGTCTGTCTCTCTCCTACAGCTTCCATAACAAAGTACCACAGAGCAGCTTAAACAACAAAAATGTACCTGCTCCCAGGTCTAGAGGCTGGAAATGGAAAATCAAGCTGTGCCAGGACCACAGACAGACCCTCTGAAGGTACTGGGGAAGAATCTGCCCCCGCCTCTCTCCCAGCTTCTAGGGCTTTCCGTCAATCTTGGCATCCCCCGAGTTGTAAATATATCACCCGAACACTGGCTTCAGGTTCATATGGCATTCTCCCTGTCTGCCGATCTGTGTCCCAATTTTCCTTTTCCATAAAGACACCCGTCTCCTCGGATCAGGGGCCCACTCCACTTCAGGGTGCCCTCATCTTAACTAATTACATCTTCAAAGAGCCTATTTCCAAATTATATATTGTGCAGGTATGAACATAATGGGTTGGATTGCGTTACCCAAAATGCATGTGTTGAAGTCTTAACCCCTCGTACGCCAGAACGTGACTTATTTGGAAATAGGCTCTTTCTGGCGTACGAGGGGTTAAGACTTCAACACATGCATTTTGGGTAACACAATCCAACCCATTACGCTCATACCTGCACAATATCTAAGCATGTAATAAATGAATGAATGTAATAAATGAAATGAAATGAAAAACTAATAATAGTAATATCTACCACAACCTTCATTTTTTCTTTCCTTTCGCAGCCCAAAGAGTAATATTTATTTCTCTATCCACGTAACACTCGAACCCAATTTACTCTGGTCCGGCACCAAACATTCCCAACAATGTCACCATTAATCACCTAACTTTTAAACCATCTTTTTTTTTTTTTTAAATTTTACTTTCCCATAACCCTGAGATCAAGAGTCAGATGCTTAACCAGCTAAGCCACCCAGGGGCCCTTAAATCATCTTAACTTTTTAAATCCTGATCCTGCTAAACCTCCCTGTGGCTTTTAAAACTGTGAATCCCAGGGCGCCTGGGTGGCTCAGTGGGTTAAGCCTCTGCCTTTGGCTCAGGTCATGATCTTAGGGTCCTGGGATCCAGTCCCGCATTGGGCTCTCTGCTCGGCAGGGAGCCTGCTTCCCCCTCTCTCTCTGCCTGCTGCTCTGCCTGCTTGTGACCCCTCTCTCTCTCTCTCTCTCTGTCCAATAAATAAATAAAATCTTAAAAAAAAGAAAAAGAAAAAAGAAACTGTGAATCCCGTCATCCTTGGAGAACTGCATCTTCTCCGAGTTCAACATTACCATCTTGAGATTTTCTTCTCTCCTGCTCCCAGGTGCCCTCTGCTGCCTCCTCCGGAAACATCCTGGGAATTCTGTTCTTACACCACCTGTCTTCTCCCAATCATCCGTCCTTGCTCCCATCATCACCCACCGCTCGTCTGCCCATGGCTCCAGCCCTGTCGTCTAGCGCACAGCTCCCTTGTGAGTTCTAGGACATCCCCAAGGACTTTACTTTCACCTCCTTCTGTGTGTCCCAAGTCACCTAAAATTCAACATCCCTCAAATGGAAATCTCCCTCCTCCCGTGACCTACACTGAAGAATGGCACGGCCGCTGAGCCAGATGCCCTAGTCAGACATCTGGGAGTCAACCTGCCTCTTGTTAACCACTCTTACCCCAAACAGAAACTCACGTAGAATCCCAGCACACCTTCCCAAAGAAGGCCTTGGCAATGTGATTCACAATGTAGAACAGAGTTGAAGCAGACTCCCAAGTAGTCTGAAATTTGGGTTGCTCTCACAAGGACACACGGCAAACTTGAGCTGCTCAAAGTCACTCAGCAGAGTACATGGCATTGTTCCACCTGCTTTTTTAGGAACCTACTCTTCCATATGGCTTTCCTCCCCACCCCCATTTCCAGCTCCTGCACCTGTGTGCACCCGACCTGGGCTCTAGGGCCAGTTCCTCCACTGGACACACTTCACAGTGCCCAGGGCCACCATCCCTTGGGGAACCCACAAAAAAAATTTTTTTTAAAGATTTTATTTATTTATTTGACAGACAGAGATCACAAATAGGCAGAGAGGCAGGCAGAGAGAGAGGAGGAAGCAGGCTTCCTACAGAGCAGAGAGCCTGACTCAGAGCTCCATCCCAGGACCCTGGGATCATGACCCGAGCCAAAGGCAGAGACTTTAACCCGCTGAGCCACCCAGGCGTCCCCCACAAAAATGTTTTAATTGAGGTTCTTTTCAAGTTGGAAGAAAAAATGAATACAATCCACAAGCGTATATTATATTCCTCTACATGCCAGTGCAATCGTAAAGTATGACTTCACATTATTTTATGGAGGAAGGAGCCCACAAGCCAAAGTCCGCAGGGGACAGAGAGGCCTGGTTGGGTCTGCTTTCCCTCTCTGACTACCTTGCCAAGGGCCCTTCTTTTAGCTAAGAAGGAAAAGATCGATGTATTGGTAATTCACCGAGTACCCATATAAGGAAGATCTGTTTCAAACTTGTCCGAATCCAAAGAGAAGGAAACTTTTCTTAACACTTAATGCTTCTTTTTCTTTGAAGTGTAGAGGAAGTATATAAGCTTTGTAGGAACTTCAGAGAACTCACGAAAGTTTAAAGATAGAAATAAAATCATCTATAGTATCAGAAATAATCACTATTAACGAGTTAATGTATTTTCTCTTGATAACCATGTGCATGTATATATTTGCTCTTAATCAAGTGGAATTTCTTTTTTTACTTATAATTTTGTCGTGAGCAATTTCCTATAGCATTAAAGATTTATGATTTTTAATGCCATAGTATGTTTGTTCAAACATTTTTGTCCACATTCCTAATTATTTCCTTAAGATAAATACTTTAAATGAGATTACCGCATCTAAAGCTACTAACAATTTTAACGTTTTCTGATGCACAATGTCAATTTTTTTTTTACCAGAAATGTTATATAACCTTCTCATCCTTAGTGCAAATTTCCCTATACCCCAAGCAAGAATGGACATTATGCTTTATAAACTCTAAGAGTTTGATATGCAAAAACTGCAACTTCTTCGTTTCAAAATGCATAATTTGATTACTTGTGACATTAAAAGTATTTTTTTAAGATTTTATTTATTTATTTGACAGAGAGAGACACAGCGAGAGAGGGAACACAAGCAGGGAGAGGGGAAGAGGAAGAAGCAGGCTTCTGTGGAGCAGAAAGCCTGAAGTGGCTCCATCCCAGGACCCCAGGATCATAACCTGAGCCAAAGGCAGACGCTTAACAACTGAGCCACCCAGGCACCCATAAAAGCATTTTTTAAAACACTTACTAAACAGTTGTTTCTTCAGTGAAGTTTTGTTCATGAACTTAAATTATGATATTGGGGTGATGATCTTTTATTCTTATATGGGCTCACTATATGATAAAGATGTTAACTTTTATATGATTGCACATTTTGGCCCAAGTTTATATGCTTTTCAATTGCATATTGCGTTTTTAATCATATAGAAATTCTTAATTCAAATGTAATAAAATTGATCAGCTATGTTTATTTCTGGCCTTTTGTCATCAGAAGGTACTTATTTTCATTCTAACATTCTATGGAGTTTTGCTTTTACATTAAAATCTCCAAATTGAATGTGTTTTGATGTAAGCAGTGAGGAAACACATTGTCATTCTTTATTCCTAAGGAATTAGAAAATTACTCAAAAATTATTTTCGGAATAAAATCCATCCGGTTACTCCCTGATTTCGGTTTTCCTTTATTCAACTGGAAGCGAGTCTGCTTCTTGACCTCCTCAGCTGATTCGTCATCTGCTGCCTCATTCCAGGCCAAGCACTGTTTTAGTATTTGTAAACTTACAATGTGTTTTAAAAACCTACTGGGCTGGACCCCCATTTTTTGATCCTGCTTTTTGAAATTCTGTTGGTTACCCTCGTACTTTTTTTTCTTTCAGATGAAGGGAGAGCAGCAGAGTGATGGAGAGAGACAGAGAGAGAACGAGAGGGCATGGAAGATGATCTGAGGTCATTTTCGTTCCTCATCAGCCTGACTGACTCCTGCTAAAAAGATTTCGTTTTCACAACATCAGTGAATACACTGTGACCTAGGCACAGTCCCATAAATTATGTCAGTCCTCCCCCCCTTTAGTGTCAATATCTAATTGATCAATTTCATTTTTTTTAAGACGTTAAGATCCAAAGAATATAGACAAGGCTTTCATATTTTGGGGACTAAGAAATAAAGTGATTAGAGCAGTGGACATCCTAATGACCAATATTCCAAGATTTCTTATTTCTTGCGGAGAAACGCTTGGACCAACATATCTCTGTAGCACAGATTCCCATCCAAGGACGTACTTTGCTGACAAGCACCATTAATAAAATTTAATGGATATCAAAGTTCTGAGGTTTTATCATGTCATGTTTTAGACAGTCTACGGCAGATGGTAAATACCTACCCCTCCAAACCACAAAAATGCTTATAAGTTTTAGGTACCATAACCCAGAGCATTAGGAACGGTTTCTATGTGATCACCAGATGAGGGACTCAAGTAAAAATAGGTTTTCAGAGAAGGTGCCGAGGATGTCATTCGCTCGCTCTACCACCTAGATCTGGACTCCATCTTGAACCTTCCAGATAAACCACCTCTCCCAGCCTGGCAGCTGGCTCTGTGCAGCAGCAAAAAGGCTGGCCTAGGAGCCAGCAGATCCACCTCCCAAGCCCACCTCTACTACTCCTTCGCTTAATGATGCCAAGTGGATCACTTTACTTTCTGTGATTCTGTTTCCTTCTCTACGAAATGCATAAAACAATGCCGAGTTTGGGGTGGTTGTGGGGATCGAAGGGGTTAATGCATGCAAAATACTCCACACGAAACTTGGTGGGGGAACAGGCTTCTTATAAACCATGACATATTTTACTGGGGTTTTGAGGTTTAAAGGATTTATGTTTTTTTTTAAATCAAGCATATTAAATCACAGGCCCTAGAACATTGTTGTCACTCAATAAATGTCAGGCAACAAGTTAATAAGGAAGTATCTCTCCAGGATAATGAATTTTAAAATTCCTGAAAACTTCTTACAATATCATTTTTTAAATTCAAATATTATATGTATTTTCCTATTCACCAATGTAATACGAAGAGAAAGAAGAGAAAAGGACCAGTTCTATTACATATGATATTAATTTGCAGTGTATGTCTTTGAACCGCAGTTTCACACTATCCGACATTCCCCACCTTGACTACACATGTTCCTAAAGCCGGATGTGAACAATCCACCCATTCTGAACAGACTTCTATTCCCACATGACTACAAGGTATTATAAATTCTCTAAATTATACTTACTTTGGGGGCACCTGGCAGGTTCAGTCAGTAGAACATGCGACTCTTGAGCTTGGGGTCATGAGTTCAAGTCCCATGTAGGGCATGGTGCCTGCTAAAAAATAGTAATACTAAATGAAATAATCCTCACTTTTAATCTTGCCATTTTCCTTTGTAATAAAGACAAAGGAACAATACATCTGGCTCAAAAATAGGTGGTCTAGCTGAGGTGAAGACTGACCCCCTCTTGTCTTCATAGTAGTTTCCTTCTTTGCCTTAATGGAGCAAAATTTATAAGATATTCATTTCCTTTGACTTTAATTTTTCCACTTGCCACTTATTTTTATAAATACCACAGGCAACATAAAACAACAATTTTCAGAAATTTTTAAGACAATAAGAACCTTTCTTTAAAAAAAAAAAAATCTATCCAGAGGCACCTGGCTGGCTTAGTCTGTAGAGCATATGACTCTTGATCTCAGCGTTGTAAGTTTGAGCCCCATGTTGGGTGTAGAGATTACTTAAAAAACAGTGGCACCTGGGTAGCTCAGTGGGTTAAGCCTCTGCCTTCAGCTCAGTGTCCTGGGATCAAGCCCCACATCTGGCTCTCTGCTCAGCAGGGAGCCTGCTTCCCTTCCTCTCTCTCTGCCTGCCTCTCCGCCTACTTGTGATCTCTGTCAAATAAATACATAAAAATCTTTTTAAAAAATACAATTAAATCAGAGTGTCTGTGTGGCTCAGTCACTTAAGCATCTGCATTTGGCTCAGGTCGTGATGCCAGGGTCCTGGGATCAAGCCCTGCATCCCGGCCCCGCCCTCAGTGGGGAACCTGCTTCTCTCTCTGTCCCACCCTCCCACTTATGTTCTCTCTCTCTCTCTCTCTCCCTGTCTCTCTCTCAAAATCTTTTTTAAAAAATACAATAAAATCTTTTTAAAAATAAAAATAAAATAAAGGAGTGCCTGAGTGCTCAATCAATTAAATGTCTGCCTTTGGCTCAGGTCATGATTCCAAGGCTTCTCTCTCTGCTGCTCCCCCTGCTTGTGCTCTTTCTATCATATAAATACATAAAGTTTTTAAAAATAATTTTAAAAATAAAATAAAATACTTAAAAAATTTTTTTAAATTCTTTTTAATCTATCCAGAAGCCAAATACATAAAATAGGTCACAGTGAAGTTGGCCCGATGGAAGAAGGTAGGAGACCTAGAGCACTTCTAAGGAACAACCATTCCCAGCCCAACAACCAAGGTCTCTGTCACCCCCAAAGTCTCTTGAATAAAACCCACTTCTGATCATGTCATAGATGATGTTCAAGACCCTCCAGTGACTGCCACTCACACAGAGAAAACCCAAAGTCTACACCTTGCCCAGCTTGTTCTAGTCTCTGACCACAACTCAGTCTTTCACATCCTACCACACCTTCCTTCTCCAGGTGGGTCAGCCCACATCCCAACCCCCACCGCCATCTTGATGCCCCACTCTACCATGTTACTGTCCTTACTATCTCTTGAACATGCCAAACATACTCTCTTTGCAGCTCCTTTGCATTTGCCATTCCCTTGGGTAGGATGCCACAAAACCAGTGGTCCCTTCCTTTCTTTCTTTCAGATCTTTGCTCAGATGTTATCTGCTCAGAGAGGTCTTGCTGGCTGCCCTATACAAACCAGTACAGCCCTACCCACGTCCCTCTCTATCTCCTGTCATTTTTCCTTCTTGGCAGTTATAGTAATAACACATTCCTCTATTTATGTATGTACTTTTTTACTGCCTATGTCTCTCAATTAAATGTGAGCCCACTAGAATAAGAAATTCATTCATTTTACCACCAGTTCATGAAATAGCACCCAACACATGGTAGGTGCTCAATAAACGTGTGCTGATTGAATGAACGGCTGAGACGCTCACGCACGGTTCACAAGGCAGCTTTAAACCTCTCAGTGTGCCAGTCAGTACTCTCCAAAGCAAAGATGGGAACACTGTCAAAACTGGCATCAACAAGGGACATGGGCAGTGCCACATACATACCGCCCAAAAGTACCAGTTGTTTTGACATCCATATTTTTTGTCTTGGGCTTAGATTCAGAAGAAATAGAGATGGGTTTGTGAACGGTAGAAAAGGGTCCCTTGACTATTGTTCCTCACAAGCCTGTGGTCCGTGATGTGTGAACAGTGAACTCGGTCCCAATGTCTCCACACAAAGGGATCCCTGGCTTCTTGCTTTTACCCACTCCCTGCCAGAAAAATCATATCTGTTTCCAAAAACCATTTGTCCCCACACAGGGCATTAATTCTGCTTCTCATCAAGCCACATCTCCAAGGCCTAATGTCCAAGGTCTCAATACTGAAATCCCTGTTGCATGTCTGTAGACCCTGCTTTTTGCTTCAACTGTGCCTTGGGATCCAGGGGTTTACCTTAACGTGCTCTCAGAGGCCTTTCGTGGGCCGACCCAGCCTTCCAAAACATTCCCACTGAAAACACACCTAGAAATGATGAAACTCCATGGCTTAAGCACAGGACTAGCTTTGGGAGTGATTAAATAAACAAAACTGGACCCCCAAAATTGCTCAAAGATTCCTGGTATTCTCATTGATACCCAGTTAATACTGGTATTATCGGAGTAGAGGCAGATGCAAAGAAACGTGGCCCAAATCACAGGGAATAAGATGGATTGTTCTGGCTATTACTACAACCATTTTTAAACTGGAGTCAACATGCCACAGTCAACCGTTCTATTATTGATAAATTAAAATTTATGTATGTACAGATCCCTGAAACCTTGATTTTAAGAAACTTGGGGTTTTTAATCCCCCCTCTGCTTGGAACATTCTTCTCTTTACTCCTAAATAACTCCTATCCACATTTCACATCTCCGCTTCCCTCATTATTTGTCCCGTGGAGAGGCTGTCCCTGACTCCTTTCCCACACCCCTGCAGGCCCTCCCACTGCCCCCTCTCATATGGTCTCAGAAAACCTGGACTTTTCCTTTAATGCTCTTAATGTACCTGTAATCAACATGAATTTACCTGTTTAATATCTGCCTCTTTTACCAGACTCCAGCTGAGTAACTGGTGGGCAGAAGTCATGTCCGTAGTGCTCACTGTTGTGTTCCCAGCACCTAGCATGGACTAAGTGTTTGGTGGTTCTGGGGAGTAAAGAAATGAAGGAAGTGAACACAACCTGAGCTATGTGTTTAAATGACCATGGATACTTACAACGGTTCTACTTTATTAAAGCAACAAGGTCCCTTATTGGGGGGGGGGGGGGCACAGTGATCCTTGGAGCAAGTTGTGGATCATTTTGTCAAGGCTGCCATTCCCAAAACTCCCTAATGAGATCATTCAAATCCTTTCAGGTACACCTACAGGGTCAGGAAGCTCATGGAATCTTGGACTTGAGCTCTAATCAAAACCTGACCTTAAAATTTCTTGGAACATTAGGAGGAATGGTAGAAGTCGGGTCAACCATCATTCAGAAGCTTCCAGCAGATATTAAGCAAAGAGCATCCAGAGAGACAAACCCAGGTGGTGCTTTTCAGTGCCCCGTGCAGTAATGTCCTTGGCACTGGGTCATTCCCCCACTTCTCAGAAGTGAGGACTCCCTGGGCGCCCCGAGAACTAGCGGCCGTTAGAGCACTGAGAGGGAGCAACCCTGGGAGACGACAGCACCACTGATGAAGGGGTGAGTCCTCCGAGCAAGGTCTTTGGCCTGAGTATCAACGAAGAAGAACCAGCACAAGACCAGAAGTGTGATGGGCGCCAAATGTTGCCCATATCTGGTCTCTATGGGCCTCCCCGGGAGGACTCCAAGCAGTGTTCACTAGGCGGGGTGTTTGTGGAGCAAGAGACTCTACAGAATGAGAAGAAGAGCAGGAAATTTAAACTGATGTGTCCGTGGTGTCATTTGTACCTGCAGAGTGCTCTGCTCCGTACCCTTTGGGTAATACCACTGCACCCCAGGCATAAGGAGAAGGCAAAGAGAAGAAAGTTCAGAACATTATGCGTAGGAGGTGAGGGGATCCTGGCATTAAAAAAAAAAAAATGCCCTCCTTGGAGAGAGAGACAGCATTAGAATCACCACCACGGGCTACAAATGTTACAAAGGAGAAGGAACTGATGAGTGAATGCCAAGGCAGCAAGCACACACAGCGCGACAATGATGCCCAGAATGTCAAAAGCTTGGAAGTTTTCCTAATCCTTGTTTAATCTCCATGGGAGGTTTGTTGTTTTTTTTTTTTTTTAATATAGAAATGCATCTTTAATTTCATAATGAAAATCAAGAGGCAAAGAGATTTGAGTTTATCGCCAACTCACAAAAAGTTATCTATTCCATCAATGAGTGGACATCGTACTTATAAAAAGAAGGGGGTTCCAGGTGACAAGCATTCAGCCTCTGAGGAAACTGCCTTCAGCTCCTTCATTTAGCAAATAGGTGGTGAGCCAGGCACTGTTTTAGGGGCCGGGAATATTACGGTCAGCAAAACTCTCAGCCTTCATGGGGTCTGCATCCCAGTGAGGAGAGGTAGACCATAAACAAAGGAAGCAAGGGGGGAAAGTATTAGTTCTGAAGACTTGGGAGAGAAACGAGAGAGGAGGCTGGTGAGCATCAGAGCCGGGCAGGGCCTGTCTCACGAGGTGAGACTGTGGTCTTCGCCAGGCCTCACGTACTCATGCCAGGAATCTGATCACAGACTTGGGGACGCTGAAGGGACAGGTCATGAGGATGGGGGCAGGGAGGGGAAGTTCCAGGCAGAAGGAACAGCGAGCAGAAAGACCCTGAAATGGGGGCTGCTCCGCAGGTGTCCCAGAAACAGCAAGGCTGGTACGGACAGAGTGTGCTGGTTGCTGGAGGTGCGATCAGAGGCATGGTACCAGAGGGGCATGCAGGTCTGGTGTGAGCTTTGGTGGGAGTGAGAGGGTAAAGCGCAGGAGATCTGAGTAAAGCAATGACATGACCCAACTTCCCTTTAAAAAGCATTACTCCAGGGGCGCCTGGGTGGCTCAAACGGTTAAGCATCTGCCTTCCACTCGGGTCATGAACTCCAAGTCCTGAGATTGAGCCCCACATTAGGCTCCCAGCCAGCGGGGAGTCTGCTTCTCCCTCTCCCCCGCTTGTGCTGTCTCTCTCCCTCTTAAATGAATAAATAAAATCTTTCTTTAAAATGCTAAAAAATAAATAAATAAAAAGCATTACTCTGGCAGCAGCATTTCACGCGTTAGACATCTATGACCTGATGCCGCCCCTCCCCCCGAGTTTAAGGCTTAAACTTCAAGAGATCTTACACACCCACCAACTCAACTCTAATACTCCCACTGAGATATCCAAAACTGGGCTGAGAGGTCATTTGCAAAAATGCAGAAAACAGCAATCCTGTCCTTTTAAACCTGGCACAGAGATGCACAGGGTAGGTACAAGACAGAACAGAGTTGCCCCTCCACAACAACTCAGGCCATATACATGCCCACATCAACAGCTCCTGGACCACACTGAAGGTGTGGGGTTACCGTGGCTGAAGAGTACATAAGGAGAGGGAAAAAGGAAGAAGCCAAAGATTGTGTATGTCTCATAACCTCAATGCAGTCTTGAGGAAAAGAACCATCTGCTTTGATGTAGGCGAGCCAGGTCCAAAGACACAGAGAGGGTCCGGCAGGACCAGTCAAGAGGATCCTTGGCCTCGTGTAGGATAGAAATAAAATCCAAGCCAAGAGGAAGTACAGCAAAGTTTACTGAATGGCATTCAGTGAAAGATTATAGCAGACCGAGAGTCTGAGAGATTCAGAAAGGAGAGTAAGTCTTGTTGTTGCTTGGAATTAGAGGTTTATATTAGAAAGGGGTCCATGGTACATGTATTTTCAGGAATCTGGAGGGGGGGGGAGCTCTGATCAAAGAGGAGGGTGACAGGTAAATAATAAGTGTTATTTCATAAATCATTGAAAGCAGGGGGTATTGATGTCAGAGCTGGCCGAGGTTTGTTCAAAGCTAATGTCTGGGACCACCTTTGGGATCCAGTTCTTCTTAGATGTCATCAAGGCTTTGGAGGCGAAGGACAAAACTCAGAGAATGAGTTTCTTGCTTCCCCTACCCCCAGGGTGGGTACATAGCTTCTTTAGTTTACTGAGATGCAAGGTGAAGTATAAAACGTGGGTAGGTGGCGCCTAGCAGGAAAACAGCAGAGACCGAGTCTTTCTCAAAAATGGAGTCGCATCAGTTTCCATATCTGTTTGATGGTGACCTTTGGTCCTAGAGATTCCAGGATCGTTATGGAATGGTTTCAGGTCCCAGAAACCATTAAAATGTCCCGGAAAACCTCGCACAAACCTGCAAACAGAAGACATCAGGGGTCTCTGTCACAAAGAGAAGAAAGGAGGGCCGGAGGAAAGGGGCTCTCCCCAGCGGAACTAAGCGTCAGGAGTGAGGAGGGAGAGGCCAGGGGGCAGGTTCGGGATATATACAGTGCCTGAGTCCTCGCCTGGGACCACGACTCACTGTCCTGCCCTGGGTACGTAATCCTGATTAAATGAGATGATGGCCATATACCAGGGCACTCAGAGAGGCCAATCTTCTGCCCTGTCCCTTGAGTCATCTTATCACCTCCTAGGAAGGCTGGAGGGGGAACGCAGGCAGGCTTTAGACAAGTTGCATGATGGGATTCCATTTCCTCTCAACATGCACACAAGCACACAGGCACAAACCGGAACAGAACATCCGGAAGAATGTAAGTCAGGTGCTGGCAGTCATCTCTGGACTGCGGTACGATGGGCAGTACTTTTGTGGTTCATCTGTATTTTTTCCCTTTTCACAATGAATGTGGATTACTCATATCTTTCTAGAGGCAGAGAAGGGCATACAGTATAGTAGAAAGGCTTCCAACACAAATGGTTCAGGCACAAAAGAAAGACTCTGACACATGCAAAGCTAATGTAACCTTGTAGGTCAACTAAGCTCAAATTTTAAAAAAATATTTTATAATTTTTTTTTTTTAGATTTTATTTATTTGACAGACAGAGATCACAAGTAGGCAGAGAGAGAGAGAGGAGGAAGCAGGTTCCCTGCTGAGCAGAGAGCCCAATGTGGGGCTCGATCCCAGCACCCTGAGATCATGACCTGAGCCGAAGGCAGAGGCTTGAACCCATTGAGCCACCCAGGCGCCCCCCCCCAAAAAATTGTTTTAAAGGAAAGAAAAAGCCAGTCTCTAAAAAGTGAATGTTTTGTCATCTAAAGTACATCCTCGCGGGCAGGCCTGAAAGTAGCTCCTGAATCAGTGGCCCGTGAAGCCGGGTCTGGGTTTCGGGATCTATGACAAGCTCATCACGCCCCCATAAACAGATATGACAAGTTCATCAGGCCCCCATAAACAGACTGGCCTGAGGATGGCACAGACACGAGGCATCAGAGTGACTTCCAGGTCTCCTCAACGAAATGTGCCCGCCCCTCCTCTTGTATAGTTTTAAGCTTGCCAGGAGAGCCACTTCACATGGAGGGGACTCAGTGCAGGAGAAAGAACTCCTTGCCATCCCTGTCCAGTAGGAAATGGAAAAGGCTGAGGACTGTGACTGCCGCATTTTGGTTTCCCTTTTCCTTTTTACGAGCTTTTAATGACACTTATCCTTTTACCTCCGCCATTATGAGCTGGGTATTTTGGAGACTGTTAGTCATGGGTTGCCAGACCACAAAGAGACATACTTGAACCTGACCCAGAGGAAAAGGGATTATGTAGAAATGCTAACCTTGGAGCTGGATGTAATAACTAGCTGTGACATTAGGTTACTTCTCTTGATAAGGAGTTTATAAGCATAGTTTGGTTGAACATGGGATAGTTGCCATAAATGAAGGCATTCTTGTGGTTTTATGATATGCATGTCACAGGCAGCTAAAGGATGGACTGTCCTGGACTCCAGGGACAAGGATCTCATCCCTCTCCTCCTCCTGGGAATGGAAACTCTGCTTCTGGCCACAGCAGTAAGCAGCAGACCCAGATCAACCAACTGTAATAGCCGTTCTTTGGCAACAGAAATGGATTGGCCCAAGGGGTGGGCATCTATTCCAGAGTGGAGTGGATTGATGTCCCAGTCTGGGAGTTATATCCAAGTACTGGAAGAAAGCACACTGAACACTGCACTGAGGCTAAGAGTGAATGTAAGATCGCTCTGGTGGGCAGATGGGCCCTCTTCAGTAGAGATGAACAAGGACAACTCACAGAGAGAAACCGAGATACACAGGGCTGAGTAGGGGGTGGGAGGGAAGGAGTCCTGCCAGCACCAAGTCCTTGGTTCCTACTGCTCAACTTTGCTGTTCTGGTGAACCTGTTACCCCTGCAACCTTCCCGCCTGCCACCCGTCAATATGGCCCTTTGCTTCTACCCTAGGATTCAGCTACGACAACTAGAATCAGAGAAACACGGGATGGACATGTTTTGGTCACACACAAAAGAAACCTAACTAGTTTGTTTTTTCATTCAAATCCATGCTGATCTTGTTCTGAGTTTATTTTCAGTTGGGGGTTAAAAGGCTTCAGGATATAAGAAGACATCAAATAAAGAACGTAAACATCTTGTCACTGGCCACCCATTTCCACATTTCTTGAAGCAACCCCTGTTGTTAAGATAGACGTACGTTTCCTCTGTGGAATTCCCTGGCAGCTGAACGTGAATACAGAAACCAGCCACGGGAAGGGGGCCCTGGGCATCCAGGGGCAGCTGGCGTGGGGAGCCGGGGCGCTCAAGCCGGGGCGCTCAAGATGAGGCAGTGTTTCCTGCACTACCTCAAAGACCCAGCACCTTACAGGAGTGCAACCTTGACAAATATGCAGAGTGTAGTCTCTCGCCATAGGAATTACCAAAGAAGCTAAAAACAGAAACATGCACTGCATAATCTCTAACCTCAGGGGACAAGAAAAACAGAGAATTGCTGTGTCAATCTCATTTCCTTGTTAGGCGCATTATCATAAGTGAGGGCCTTTCGTTCTGAATGCTACACTTCACTAACATTTACCCGACTCCAGCTTCTGAAATATTGAATTCCATAGTAATTTTATTTTTTGCTTTTGATCTTTACTGTTTTGCTCATTTATCCATAAACATGAGCTACTGAACTGAGTTGAAATTAAATAGCTAGGGTTAGAACCTGAGGCCATCCAGATAGGACTAAACCAGTAGTCCAAGATGGGAGACCTCACCGTTGAAGCAAGAACAATAAATTTAAAGTTTTTCTCTTTGGATACTTCATGTAAGGGGACTTGATGATGATCTGTGCCTTAATTTATCTTGACGCTCTGGTTTAGGAAGGGAAGAGATTTCTATGACACAGGGAGTTTCCGGAGTTCTTATAATGTGAATTTCAGAAATCCCCCCTTTCACCAAAACACTCTCTTACAGAATGGTTCCGTGCTGGGGAATTGCTAGAACCACCCTGAACAGCAGCAGTATGTTGTATCACTTGACTAATCTTGAAAGCAGCTTATTCAACCAATTTTGGCAACTGAACTATTTCGTGAAATCCAGAATAGCAAAACATTTGAGAATGAGACAGGCACCAAATGGGGGACTTAAAAACAAGTCACAGTGCATTATAGGGTGTCTTCCATTTACTAAAATATTACCAGTGGACGGAAAGGAGAGATGGAGTACATCTGAGCCACGGGCCACCCACTGCTGGGGCAGGGAGGGCTCAGGCTTGGGGCTGCCGGCAAATGTGACCTCCTCCATCTGCCCGACCACCAGATGAGGGAGTTCTGTGTGGTTTTCTGGGGTTCAGAATTGAGGAAAGTGGGACTCAGAGGCTTGCCTAATCCGCCCAGTCACGCAACTCGACCACCCTCTCAGAGCCAATAAAGGATGACACCTAAATTTGGGTCTGGCGGTGCTGGTTTGACTGTCTAGACTCTTCACAAAGCTTAGAGTGAGGCCAGCAGACAAGTGGAAGATACAGAGATCTCCCTCAGGGCCAGTTGTTTGGGATCAAGATAGACACAAAGATTTCATCTGATTTTAACTAATGATGACAAAGACAATGATAAGAATCAAGATTAACTGAGTGTTTTCTCTGTGCCAGATTCTGTTTACGTGCCACATATTTATTCCTTGAACCGTGCAGCCAAGTGGGTATTATTATTATCCCCATTTCATAAACAGGGAAATTAAGGCACTGAAGGTTAAGTAAGTGGTACAAGCTCACAGAGCTATTAAATGGAAGAGCCAACATGAAACCCAAGTGATGAGCTCCCGAGCTCATGCTGCTATCTTCCACGTTCTCCTGCCTCTAAGACACATGGATAATGGAGAGTTAGCACGGCCTACAACTTTCTAATTCTACACTGTGCCACTCAGATTTTTTTTCAGAACAACACTCCTGCTACCCTTCTACTGGAAAAATGACACCTTTGGGACACAGAGCAGCTTTCAAGTTTCTCAGGGAAAAAAAAAAAAATAGGATCCCTTTCAACTGGACTCTAAAAAAAAAAAAATAAATTCTACACTTGAAACCGTATCTATGTTGTTAGAAATTCTAAACACCTATGATCGTGTCAATGGACTGAAAACAAATGCCCCTGTAGGTTCAACACGGGTGGTCTGCTAGGCAGGAGGCACACCCCTGCATCTGCTCTTAACTTCTGGATTCAAGAATGACCTTTTTCTTGGGAAGGAATCCCAGTTGGAGGAGGGAAAAAAAAAAAATACAAAACAAAACCAAACCACTGGGCTCTTTCATTAAAAGGAAAGTAAGAGCTAAGTGATAGCTGCTGTCATGCATATTACAAAAAATACGTCACTTGCTTTACAGAGCAGACTGTGTCGCAAGTCAACTCATTGTTTGCACAGGTGTATCTGTCCCTGAACAAACAAGTCCAGAGCAATCCTCCTAAATTTCACCTACTAGAAAGGAGAGAGCGTGAAGCATAAAACTAGCTTTTGACATTCAAGATTGTCTTCCTTTGTCATTTCTATTTTCCCTTACAATTCCATAGAAGGCTTTTCCCTTGATTTAAGGGAATATTTTTATCCCACAAAAATGGTTTTTATTAAAGGCTGAAAGAGGGCTATTAGTTTGCTCTCCAAGAGAGCGGGTGCTCTGGTCTACCCAGCATCCCTTCCTTAGGGAAGCAGTTCCAGTGGGTGGCCCTGTGATCCAGACCCAGCCGATAACAGAACCTTCTCTCCCAAGCAATAAAAGACCACTCCAAGGATAGCATTTGACAGTTCTTTCTGTTGTGGATTTTAAGCTGGGAAGATGACACTTTGTGTGTGCTGGGGGCCACCTTTCTCGCAACATGGAGAGATGAATAGGGTGGAGAGGGAGAAAATTCTGGAATCAGTGAGCCAGTTTTTTTCTAATCTCAAAGACTCTAATTCCTAGAGTCTTTTCTTCCTTTCTGTGAGATACCCTAGCATCCTTCCAAGTTGAGTGAGCCAATAAATTTCCCCTTTGTGCTCATCTGGTTTGAGTTGGATTTCTGTCTCTTGCAACCAAAAGAGTCATAATATGAAAGACTAAAAGTTTAAATCATTGCCTTGACCTCTCCCAGAAGGCACCTGCCTGAGCTGAATGTATTTCCCTCTCTTACAAAGTACCGAGCTCCTTTTATACCCGATAAACCTGTCTTTTAGTTTGAATCATCTCCTGATTTTAATCCATTTCTTTCTTTTTCACGCCCCACTTAGCCCGGACTTCAGGCCAACGTGATTACCCTCTAACTGCAGTAACTTAGCCTGTCTTTGAGAAGACAGCGACATACCCTGTTTGCTCATAAACACCAACATGCTCAAGCACCCCAATGTGAACTGGTCTTCCAAGTGCTTACCTCACCATTGCTTCAAGCAGTGGTTCTCAAGAGAGGAGATTTTTTAAACACCAGTGCCAAGGTCTTGCCCCAGAGATTCTGTTTTAACTGGTCTGGGGAAAGGGCTGGGCATCAGTATTTTTCAAAATTCTCCCAACCAAGGCTAAGTCAGTCAAGATTAAATTTGGCTGACTAAAAATAATTTATACATGTTTTTTTTTTATAATTTATACATGTTTTTAATGATGTTTATGTTTGCTTCAACTAGAATAACTTGCACTCTGACTACGCCCTTGGGGGTGGAGTTGGAAAAGGCACGGATATTTTCACCCTGTGTAACTCTCCCTCAGATCTCCTGGGGTGTGCTTAAATTCATTAAAGCACAGTGGACATCTCCAAGCATATGACAGGAATGATCAAGGCCCTGTTCGTTTTTTTTTTTTTAAGATTTTATTTTATTTATTTGACAGAGAGAGCACAAGCAGGGTGAGCAGCAGACAGAGGGAGAGGGATAAGCAGACTCCCTGCTGAACAGGGAGCCTGATGCAGGGATTGATCCCAGGACCCTGATATCATGACCTGAGCTGAAGGCAGACACTTAACTGACAGAGCCACCCAGGCACACCAACAAAGGCATTTCCTTAACATCACTTACACACTGGCCCTGTGTTCTGTGGCCTCATGGGAAACCACTGTTTGTGCAAATGTGCATATCTATTGTTTGCATTGGTCTTCTGTCTACATAGATAGATAGAGATAGAGATAATTATTCAAATTCTGATAGACTTGTTTCAAAAAAAAAAAAAATCAAACACTTGGGGTGCCCCAGTGGTGCCATTGATTAAGCATCTGACTCTCCATTTCAGCTCAGGTCTTGATCTCAGGGTCATGAGATCAAGCCCTATGTCAGGCTCTATGCTGAGTGCAGAGTCTATTTAAGACTCTCTCTCCCTCTGCTTCTGCCCACCCCCACTCTAAAAATAAATAAATAAATCTTTTTTTTAAAAAGGGCGGGTACCTGGATGGCTCAGTGGGTTAAGCCTCTGCCTTCAGATCAGGTCATGATCTCAGGGTCCTGGGATCAAGTCCTGCATCGGGACTTGGCAGAGAGCCTGCTTCCCCCTCTCTCTCTGCCTGCTTCTCTGCCTACTTGTGATCTCTGTCTGTCAAATAAATAAATAAAATCTTTAAAAAAAAAAAAAGGTTTAAAAAAAATCAAACATTTGACACTTCTGACAAAACTCAGTTTGTTTGACAGAGAGGATCGCATAAGCCACCTCTGTGGCATATGTGTTGGTTTGCCAGGTAAGAAAGGACCCCAAACTGAAACTGGCACACAGGCACACAAAGAAAGCGTCACGTGCAGATGAAGGCAGAGGTGGGGACGGTGCTTCCGCAAGCCAGGGAACACCAGAGATGGCCAGCAAACCAGCCACCAGATGCTAAGGGAGGTCATGGGACAGACTCTTCTTCCCAGCCCTCAGAAGGAACTGATCTGGCTGACACCATGCTCTTGGGCTTCTGGCCTCTAGAACTGTGAGGCAGTATCTCCCTGTGGCTTAAATTCGTGGCACTTGGTTATGACAGCCTTAGGAAATAAACTTCATCTCTTGCAGAAAAGAAAAGTCTATGATTCTGTAATCATTCACCTTCGATGTTGTCTCTAGTGGGGGGAAAGACCCAGAAGTTTGAATAACCTGAAAAGAGTAGATTCAAGGGTCATTGCTGATCTTCAGGCAACACGTGAAGTTTATTACCAGCTGCCTTTTGAAGACAAAAGAAGAGGAACAAAAAACAAAACTTTCCCTTTTCTTAGCCTAGAAAAGAAATTCCAAAAGCCCAGCTGCCTGGACACTACCGAAGTCAGTCAGAAAATTATCATAATTTTTACAGCAAGAACATATTTCTACTGTTTTTCAGAAATGGGTACTTACAGAAGTTTTGTGAACAATGTGATGTGCTCTGAACAACCAAGGGCATTAGTCAAATCCAGCTTCTTTCTTGGTTGGGGAGATCTGACATAGATTCACTTGTAGAAATACCAGTAAACTCTCTAATGTGTGAAGTCAGAAAACCTCCAGGTGGCATGTCATTGACTCATTCCAGAAACTCTTCATGGAAGCCGGTCCTCCTGTGGTACTCTAGAGGAACAATATTGTCCTGTTGCAGTACAATATTCATACAGAGAAATGGAAGATCCTGCCGACTCTTCTCAGAAACCGAACCCACCACCTGACTCGCTTGTTACCACATCTCCTCAACTTTCGCTAAATGACTTTTTTCTTGCCACCATTTTCTCTCCTGGCTTTAATATCCAACTTTGTTCTCATGAACTTCTCAAGCTCATACTTCTGTCCAGGGTGCTTTCAGTTCTTTGAGAGAAATATTCTTTTAGAAATTGGCTCAAAGTGAAGAATGGAGAATCAAAGATTAAATTTACTAAGCTTGACAAGGTATATTTGTGCCTTTGATTCAAAAGAAGAAACTTGACTTGAGTTAAATCCTGCAATGGTTTGCTTTGTAACTCTGGGGACATTTCATCAAATCCTTGTTCTTTAGTTCCTTTCACTTTAAGGGAAATAGCCCCAACATCCCCTACCAGTGGAAGGGTCAATGAACAAATGACCTAAGCCATTATCCTGACCCAGTTAGACAATGATAGCCAATTCCGGTACTTTTGCTGGAGCCAATGGGAAAGTGGTGCTCTCTTTCCACACAGGTGACCACTGCTGGTGGCCAGGTGAACACTGTGAAGGAAGAGCCTGCCAAAGAACAAAAACACACAATGAAAATCAGAGGTGAGAAATGGAGAGAGGTAGATTCCTAATAACACCGTAGAAGCATCCATGCCCGCCCTTCACCAGATATACCACTCATCTTCAAGGTCATGGGAGCCAAAAGCATTTTTTTTTTAAATTTTATTTATTTATTTGACACAGAGAGATCACAAGTAGGCAGAGAGGCAGGCAGAGAGAGAGAGGAGGAAGCAGGCTCCCTGCTGAGCAGAGAGCCCGATGCGGGACTCGATCCCAGGACCCTGAGATCATGACCTGAGCCAAAGGCAGCAGCTTAACCCACTGAGCCCCCCAGGCGCCCCAGCCAAAAGCATTTTTATGCCTACTCCATTTGCATTGGGTTTCTGTCACTGGCTACTAAGAGTCCTAATAAACATATGGAATCCAGTTAGTGAGAAAAACAATAATTAGATGAAAGATGACTGTTCTTTTCTAGTCTTTAAAACAATGTGTCCATTCTGAAAAGGTCCTAGAAGCTGTCACAGGAAGGAAAGGGAGGGGACTAGACTCTGAATAGCCCAATGGCCAGCAGCTAGAAGGAGCAAATTTGGGTTCAGGGTAAAGAACACCTTTCCGCTATCTGGAGCTGTACGAAACAGAATGGGCCCCTTCCTAACTATGTTGTGCATATGTCTAACTTTCTTCCAACCTCATTGCCACTGCACCAGCCCTCTCATCTCAGCTCCCATCTTAACTACTACCAGAGCCTCCTAAAGTCATCCATGCGCTCACCAGATGTTCATCAAACCTCTGTTCTGCACTAGGCACAATTCTAGATGCTGAGGACTCAGTAGGGAGCAGAACGGAAGGACAAAAATCCCTCCCCCCCCCCCCCCGCAAAGGAGCCCCCATTCTGGACAGGGGAAACAAACAACAAATAAGTACGACATACAACATGGCAGATGGTGCCAGGTCCTAGATGGGAAAGGAGATGGGGACTGTGGCGGGGGGGCTGGGTTGCAAGAGAAACAGAGTGAACAGTGAGGTCCTCACCAAAAAAGAGACACTAGAGCCAAGACAGGAAAGAGAGAAGACAGGGAATGATACAGACCTCCAGGGAAAGAACACTTGAAGCAGAAGAAAGATGGAGAGTAGGGTGCCCGGGTGGCTCAGTGGGTTAAAGCGTCTGCCTTCAGCTCAGGTCATGATCCCACAGTCCTGGGATCAAGCCCCACATCGGGCTCTCTGCTCAGCAGGGAGCCTGCTTCCCCCCCCCCCACCACCCCGCCTGCCTGTCTCTCTGCCTACTTGTGATCTCTCTCTGTCAAATAAATAAATAAAATCTTTAAAAAAAAAAGATGGAGGCCTCTTCAAGACCAGTGAGGCTGGAGTGGAGTGAGGGGGGGAGAGTAAAAGGAACGAGGTCCAACAGGCAGGGGATGGTTGTAGATCATGAGTACGCAATTGCATAGACTCTGGATTTTACTCTATGGAGGAGAAAGATAATAAAGGGTAGTGGAGAGACATGATTATATTTTAAAAGGGTCACTCGGCTTGGAAAATAGCTTGTCTTCCTGCTGCCAGTCTGATTCTCCACAGTCCATTGTCCATAACGCAGAATGAATCTTTTAAAACATTGTATACTGACCCGGCAATCCACTCCTGGACATTTACTCCTCCCAAAATAAAATTTACATCCACACAAAAACCTGTGTTTTTTCATGAATTTTCAGGGCAGCCTTGTTTGTAAGAGTCCCAAACTGAAAACAACCAGAATATCCTACCGTTGGTGAATGATTAAACAAACTGCGGGACATCCATAATGCCTGCGGAATACGACTCAGCAATAAAAAGGAAGAAACTAATGTTACACACAACGTGGATAGATCTCGAGGCCATTTAACTAAATAGCAAATCTCAAAAAATCACATATTGCATGATCTTATTTCTATAACTATAGTTACATAAAATATACCCATTGGAAGAAATGAATGAAGGTACCCAGGACCTTTCTGTATGATCCTTGCAATGTCCTGGAGTGAAGTGAAGGAATTACAAATTCTACAAAACAAGGTTTTTTTTTAAAAAAAAGCATTATAGAAAAGAAATTGTCTTTTGTTGAATAACTGTGCATTGTCTCCATATAGCACACCCTTCCAAGTTATCTGATTCTGTTCTTTCATTGTCTTTGAACAACTTTTACAACTTTGAAAGTTTAGATAACTGACAGACATGCAAACTGTCCTGTCTGCACCTCCCCGTGGAAATCCAGTCTGTGCATGGGAAAACCCTTTCCGTGTTCAATTCAACATTCCTTTTTTCCATACCAATTTGTGCTTTTCTGACTTTTCCTTTGAAAACTAGGAGGGCATCGAACAAGTTAAATAAAATTGTTAACATCTGTTTTTTTTTTTTTTTTTTTTGCGTACCTAGGAGAGTCGTAATTTTACCTTTCTGAAAATTATCTCTTAAGAACATCAATCAGGCTGTGCCTCTCCCCAGCTTCATCACTTCCAAGCTTCTCATGGCATTTCAAATGAATGCCAAACATTTCCTGAGGTGTACAAAACACAGCACAGGGCCCACCCTGCCCTGGAGCCACATCTCCTTGCTCTGCCCCTTGTCTGGACACTCCGACTACTCATCCTGGCTTCAGCTCCCGGAGAACATCCAACCTGTTCCTACCCGATGGCTCCTGCACTGATTGCCCTCAGCCCAGAGCGTTCTTCTTGTGGATGGCCCTTTCTCACCAGTAAACACCCAGCTCAAGTGGTCCACCTCAGAGAGGTCTTCTCAAACTATCTTATCAAAAGTAACATGCCCGGGGCGTCTGGATGGCTCAGTGGGTTAAAGCCTCTGCCTTCAACTCAGGTCATGATCCCAGGGTCCTGGGATCGAGCTCCGCATTGGGCTCTCTGCTCGGCAGGGAGCATGATTCCCTTCCTCTCTCTCTCTCTCAGCCTGCTCCTCTGCCTACTTGTGATCTCTGTCAAATAAATAAATAAATAAATAAATCTAAAAAAAAAAGGTAACATCCCTATCCTATTTTCTATGATAGTTATTTCTACCTGAAATATGATCAATAATAGTATTAAGTATTACATATGTTTTATATGTTGTATTTATTACATTAGTATACTGTTAACTACATGAGTATATATGTATAACATATTTACTTATTACATTATATGAATGTAATATACAGTTTGGTTAGTTTCCAGCTTATTTATTCCCTGCCCACCCCAATTCTATAATAGTAGGATCTTGGGATCTGCTTCTATTATATCCCTCAATGCGTAGAAAGGTACCTAGCACATAGTAGGCACTCAATAAATACCTGTTGAATAAATCCTTGGGTGAGGGGCATCTGGCTGGCTGAGTCGGTAGAGCATGCAATCTTGGGGTCGTGAGTTCAACCCCCAAGGCTGGGCATAGAGCTTATTTCAAAAAAATCAACGAACCAACAAACAAATCCTTGGGTGAATGATGTTTCCAGAAGTAGTGAGGTCCCCAGCACCAGAAGTATTTAGGCATGGTATGTACAACCACTTAGCAATGTCAAAGAAAAACTATAGGCGTAGGCTCAGTCACAAGAATAAAAGACCAGGAAGGTCTCTTCTAGTACTATGAGTCTATGAGTCTATGATTCTGTGGCCACTTCACCATCTCTGTCATGCAGTGGGAAAAGCAAAGGAGTATCCTCAGCCCTTTCCCACCAAATGATGGTATGCACACTCTTGTTCCTGCCGCAATATCATCTCAGCATTAAAATGTTGAAGCTAATCAGACATTTAATTTCAAAGTGGAAGGTCATTATCTTGTCACAAAATTTTATTCCAATTACTTTTTTTCTATTATACGAAATGAATTAAAAGTAGCACAAAACATTGGGAGATCAAACAGTCAATCAGAAGCTCATTAAATATCATTGAAATTGGTGCAATAAAAAGCATTTCCCATGGCTGACTTATTATTTAAAAGCTATATTCTGGATGGCTCAAGGAATTGACATGCTGCCAATCAAAAACCACCCTGTCCATAAAGAGCCATTTGGCTTTAAAAAGTTCACTATTCTTTTGTGTGAGAAGAGTAAATATCTAAGGAGATTTAAAGCCTGGGTATAATT
Source organism: Mustela lutreola (assembly GCF_030435805.1). NCBI lineage: Eukaryota > Metazoa > Chordata > Mammalia > Carnivora > Mustelidae > Mustela > Mustela lutreola. The sequence continues at coordinate 33,147,028 of NC_081290.1, forward strand.
ACCATCCTATCAGTCCCCATGAGACCCTAAAGAAAAGATATCAGCAAAGTCACCATCTGATAATTTAGACAACAATTTACAGAAAGATGCTTACAAAGTGCTACCAGTGATTTTACAAACACCTCAATACATTACATTTCTGTACAATACTCAGCTAAGTACAATCCCAGGCAGGGATTAACGGTCAGTTACAAGTTTAAAATTGAGTCCAACTCCAAACTTGGAATAAATGCCCATTTTATTTTCTCAAGAGTGTTTATTAAGCACTTCGTTTTTCTCTGGCCCCAGATGTAGATGACTATTAGCATGAGGATCTGTAAATTGATCATTTCCAAATTTCTAATTTTTTCCATTAGGACTCCTGCCCCCCACCTTGCCTTTTAAAGCTAAACCACTAGTTTTATAGAAATGACCACTTTGTGATGTATAAGATGGCAAGTCCTTTTAGTTAGTAAAATATAACAACAGAAGTACTGGTCCCAGTCTCTGAAGATGTTTAAGTGGTTGGCAAGGATGATAAAAATAAAAATACATAATCATAAGACAAAGCTCTCAGGTACAAGAAATTACTTCTTCAGTAGAAGGATTCAAGAATTTCTCTCCTCTAAGTCACCCCACATAAACACTGCCACTACCCCAAATTTCTTTTCAAACGCCAGGACTTACTGGCAAATTATCTGGGAGTACAGTGGGAGGTAAACATTTCAATGCAAAATTCAGAACTGCTTTATAGAAAAAAAAAAAAGTGTGGGGAGGTTTGTTATCATTTATTTCCTCCAGTATATCATTCAATTTCAGCTGTCTCACATCTCAGAAGAAGCTCCCCATTTCTCACTTATGTGCCTAAGAAACATCTCTCTGGCATCTCATTCTCTCTCCCTGTCTTTTACCAGCATTTCATTATTTCTTAACTGTCCCTCTCATGCTTGTCTCCCTTTTTCCTAGTGATCCACGTGTCCTCATTTAGCAGTTTTCAGAAGCCAGGGAGAAACGTTGCAAATAATGTTAAATATGATTAATATCTTGAATTCCTTGAAATATGACATGCATGAGTTACAATGAAACCTCTTTTATTTCCCCATGAAATGCTTTTGCATAATGAGAAAGAAAATGTCCTCTATGCCCTAATCAGCTCTGACAGTTCCTGGACTCCCAAATACTTTTATTTATGGCATTATTTATTTCATCTCTAATAAATGGAAGGGGGGGTACCCACAGCATGATCTGAAGAAGCTGCAGGAGAGAGGGAGACCATCCTGGGTGGAGGAGCACAGAAGCTGAACCAGCCAAGAGAGAGAAGGCGTCCAAGGTAAGGGAGATATGGGAAATAAGAGGCCAAGGACCTATACCCCCAGAAGAAAATGGGTCACTTTTCCAAGACTGAAAGGAACCTCCAAAAAGGAATGTAACTTCAGAGTGGAGAGGGGAGGGTCACACATCAAGGAGGAGATGCACTCAGATTCCTAACCTGGAGAATGAAGACTGACAGGCTGGAAACCAGTTCTGGGAGGGAGTATGCTGGCACCGGCAGGCCTAGGAGATAGAGGGATGATTTGCTCCAAGGAGCCTCTGGGAGAAGCCAGGGCACTCCTCAAGATTTGAAGTCAACTCTACTCCATGGGGATCCTCCTCCAAACCACAGAAGCTCGTCTTTCATTCAATCAATTACTGGAATTGTGTGTCCTCCAGAAACACTGGCCTGATGGCCCCAGATGCAGTGAGAAGCTTGCTGATAGAGCGGGCCACCCTGGTTCTCACATTTACGTATATATCAAATGACATTGTTGAAAGCATCTAATCACCATCCCAAAGGGAGGTATCGGGTCAGATTTTTCCCTCAATTGCACAGAGTCTACGTGCTATGAGAAGTAAGGATATGAATTCAAATGATCTGGACGCGTGTCTGCACCGGGCCACACACTCCCGAGGTCTGGCTTTGGGCAATTACCTCGCGGGGCCTCTGTTTACTCATCTGTAAAATGGGGTAAATGATTCTGCTACATTCTCTGGGCCCCTATTGGAAATTAATAAAATAATGTAGAAGTCCGAGATCCCGTATGATCCTAAGCTCCTGTGATCTGCAGGAGCTCAAAGGTCAAGCGCTGGGTGTGGGCGGACCCTGAGAGGCGCATAACGAGAAGCGACCCTAGGTCAAATCCTTCAAGATGTTCTTTTCAAAAGGTCGGGGGAGGATTTCCCGAGGGGTAGAACTGGCTGCAGTACCTTCCCAAAGCACACACACCCCACTCCAACTACTCCCAGCCCCTCTGTGCAACCCCGAGAGTTTGGGGTCACGTAGGGGGCGCCAGGAGCTCGTTTCCGAAGCTGAACCCCGCCCGCAGCGGCAAAACCTCCAAGTCCGCACCTGGGGCTCCAAAGTCTCGCGCTGGCCGGGACCTGGCCCTGTTTATCCGCGCGCCCTCGGGATCCGGCTCTTCCCTTCCCTCCCCCCCCGTCGGAGGCGCACACCCGGCGCGCGGACCCCACGGGCGGCGGCGGCGGCGCCAGGCCCCGCCCCCGCCCCCATTATCATTAGCAGATATTACCCTAAACACTTGCTCTTTACCTCCTTTCTCCCTCCAGGCATTGGCGAGGCGGCCTGTCAATCAGCGCTCGGGCGGCAGCCCCCCGCGCGGGGGCTCAGCGATGCCAGCCTCAGCGACAGGCGGCAGTGGCGGCGGCGGCGGCGGCCCAGGCACAGGCACACACCCTCCCACACGCGCGCACTCGGGCAGAGCCTGCGGGCGGGAGGCGGAGGCACCCTCGGAGCCCGGCGCCCGGCGGGGAGGGGGCGTGCGACCGGGGACCGGCCCCGAGGCGCAGGATGGAGGAGGAGATGCAGCCGGCGGAGGAGGGGCCCAGCGTCCCCAAAATCTACAAGCAGCGCAGCCCCTACAGCGTCCTCAAGACGTTCCCCAGCAAGAGACCGGCGCTGGCCAAGCGCTACGACAGACCCACCCTGGTGGAGCTGCCGCACGTCCGGCCGCCGCCGCCCCCGCCGCCCTTCGCGCCGCACGCCGCCGTCTCCATCAGCAGCAGCGAGCCGCCGCCGCCGCCGCCGCCGCCGCCGCCGCAGCAGTTCCAGGCGCAGAGCTCCTACCCCCCCGGGCCCGGCCGGGCCGCCGCCGCCGCCTCGTCGTCGTCTCCATCCTGCACGCCCGCCGCGTCCCAGGGCCACCTGAGGACTCCGGCGCCGCCGCCGGCGGCCCCCGCCGCCTCCTCATCCTCGTCCTTCGCCGCCGTCGTCAGGTATGGCCCGGGCCCGGCGGCCGCCACGGGCAGCAGCAGCGCGGGCAGCGACGGCGCCAGCCTGGAGCTCAGTGCAGGTACCGACCAACTCCTGGGCGCAACTTTCCTTCCCGCCCGGCCGCGGGGAGGGGTGGGGGCCCGGGCACCAGAAGCTGGGCATGGCGGACGCCGTTTCGCGCGCGCCGGGCCCGGCGGGAGGGGCGCGACGGGAGCCGGGCGAGCGCAGTCCCGGCTGAGAGAGAGTCGGGGCGTCGGAGCGCAGCCCCGAGGCCTCCGCGCACCGGCGGCAACTTCTAGAGGATTCCGCGCCGCCGCGTGCGGAGCTTCCGACGGCGCGCGCGCCTCCTAACAGGTGGCTCCGCGCTGGGATCCGGCGTGGCTCCCAGGATGCGGGACGGTGGCGGTCCGCCGCCCGGCTCCCTCGGGGGAGGGGTCGGGGAGGCAGCCTCGCCGCCGAGGTCGCGCGCCGGACACCCCAGGGTGGCGGCCGCGGCCGCTCGGGGCGAGGCAGGCGCTGCTCGCGCGGCGCTCGGGGACGCCCTCCCTTTACCCTCGGCGGCTGCACTTTTTCCTTCCACTTTTCCTGTACCTCTCTTCTCCGCTGTTTTTTCCTTGTCTTTCTCCTTCCTTACCTTCCGATCCTCTTTTTCACCACCTCTTTGATGTACTCTTACTCTGCCGCGGTCCACTCGGCTGCCTCTGGGGCTCCCTTTTTCTTCTTCTGTGCGCTTGTGTTTCCCGTGCGCGCTTGGTCCCTGCTCGGCGGCCCTCTTTCCCTACCCGCCCCGGAGTCCCGGCCGGTGGGGGCAAGAGAGCGGGCTCCCCTGCAGCGGCCAGGCGGCTGGACCTGGCGCTGGGCGCTGGCCCCTGTGGCGGACTTTAGGGAGAGGGACGTCTCGCCCCTCCCCCCAAGCCCAGGGACACCCCTCCCCGGGGCGCTTGGGACCCGCGGTCCAAGCCCCCCGCCCAAGCCGGGAGTGATGGGGCTGCAAGGCGCCTCCGGGGCATCTGGGCCCCAGCTCTGACGAAATGCCTGGTGGGGAGCACCCCCAGGGCACGAGGTTCCTCTCCCGCCGGGATCCTGCAGGAGGGCCCCTCCGAAAAGGCTGCTCTCCTCCGGGTTAGGCTCCGGGGAGGTGGGCTGGTAGAAAGGCCATAGCCTGGGGCCTGCACCCAAGGGCACTCTGCGCTCCCTCGGGGCGCAGAGCCGCGTTTAGCTCGCTCCTGAGAACGAAAAGTTCCTGCTCTGGGCCTTGTGTGGCATTTTAGAGCCCTCCAAATTCGGCATTTCGGTGGGTCCAAGGCTTTTGTCCTGATGAAAATATGAGCATTGTCTCTAAATGAGTTATAGATGCCTGAGCTAATGTTCTGTTGTTTGTCAATATTTTGACGCATGAAGGATTGGTTTTGAGAAAGAAAATCTAATTACAGGTAATAGTGAAGACTTGTTCTGTCCCATCTCTCACGGATTTGGAGATGTTTGACGGCTTCGAGTGGGGTTCTTATGTAGGGGTTCTTATTGTTTGTGGCTTGGTTTGTTGTTGGGTTTTTTTTCCCCCATTTGTTTTTGACCTGATATTTTGTTGTGTTTTTATGTTCTTGTTAGCCTACCCACCCACTTCCATTTTGTCCCTTATAACTCTTTTGCATTCTCCCCTTTGAGTAAGGTTTGTGTTTTCTCTCTCTCTCGATTTGGACTCTTCTCTTCATTCGTGCCCATCTTTATTCCCTTGTTCTGCTTTATCTTTGTTCTATATGGTGTTTGGGTTCTTTTCCCCTTTTCTATGTTTTGCCTAACCCTTTGCATGACCTTAGTTCCACCACGTTCACTGGGGGGGGGGGGGGGGTTCCCCCCTTTTTATCTGCCTGCGAAGTCTTTAATCAACCTTTTGCTTCCTTTTATACACTCTAAATCTGCCCCCTCGTTTCCATTTCTCAGCCATAGTTTTAACCCGGCTTTTTCCTGCATTTCTCTTTTCTACACCAGCCACTTGCTGTCCTTTTCCATGCTCCTTCCTGCTCTGACAGTGTCCTTGCTGTCTTCCATTCACAAGGAGTTTGTTTTTCCTTTTCACCTTGTTGTGAATGTGCTCTTTCAGTGTTTCTTCCTAGTTAATTTTGTCCTAGTTAATTTTGCCAAGTGGACATCACAACATCATTGCGTCTAAAAGAGTGAACGGGGGCTTTGTCTGATGTCCCATCAAACTCCCTATATTTTTTATTTCCTTTTATTCTCAAGGCTGCTGTTGCTGCTCCTTTTTTTTCTTAAGGTCATAGAGAGGTAAGCTTGATAGCACCAAGTACAGGATGCCGTGTGCTTGTTGGAAAGATGGGAACTGGATGGTGGGTTTCTTCCATGCAGTGAGGAAAATGGTCTGGCAGGGGAAAAAAAAAGCCATGGTACTAGACACCATGAATTATGGTCCTAATATTAATCATTGATGGACAAAGCCATCTCTTAACAGGCACAGAGATGTGAGTGGCCATCAGAGGGACAGTCACCTGAAGAGCTGATTGGCTCTTTGTGGAACTAGTGCTTCCACTTTGAACCAATGAGCATGCGTGCAGAGACAGATACCATTTAAGCATACTGGAGAGGGGGCTGGGGAGGTGGTAAGTTGCTTGTTGCACCCTCACAAAAGTGTTCTGCAGCCTCTCCAGCTAGCTGGTAAACGGAAAATAGTCAAGACATCCATGTGATAAATCAAGTCAGAAATAGAAGAGAGATAGCTGAGTGTCCAGAGTAAATGCAGGGAAAAGATGAAAAGGTTGAAGTGAATCTTATTTGCCATTAAGAGCCATAAACCATTGAGAGGAGAAATATGTGATTAAAAATAGATTTTTCAGCATTCTTATAAAATCTCATGAAGAGTATAATTTTCCTTAAAAGGGGTAATATACCATGGTTTTAAGAGCATATTTTTCCTCTGTGGGAGGCTTAGAGTTAAAACCCACGTAGATCTTGATATGCAGCCTAAATTTGGCATCAGGAAATGGGAAATTGCATCTTTAAGCAGAGTACAATCAAAAATGAATTACAATAAATCCTATATAATTGCATAGGTCATTCTCTTTAATGAGATTTTATTAACCTGACTGTCAAGCTTTTGAGTCAGGCAGATATTTTATCTTCTTCAACTGATAAAAGTGTCAGCTATAAACCACCATATAAATATTCATAAATCTACACATCTGTGGCAGCCTATCAGCATCATTCTTTTGGACATTAAAAGCATTCTAATTACTTTCTGTCTAGCAGAGCTGAAATGCTGCCTGTTATAGTATGTGCTTGGCAGGCATGATTGCTTTTGTTTGCCATCACAAATAGCAGCATCCTATTTTATATACCGATGGTCCAGAAAATATTCAGGGATTGACTGAGCAGGATGAATATTAGGAAGCACCATCTGGTTTTGATAGCACCGAGTATATTAACTCATCTGTTAATTTTTGACACATCATTGATTTATTTATTTAGAAAAATTGCATCCTGTTTTGCTGTGTTGATGTTTGCCATTATGAAAAAAAATTGGATGGCCTTTTTTTTAAAAGACATAGTTCATTGATTTAAGACAAGGGTGATGCTCCCAAAGATGCTTTCATTTTCTAACTTCTATTTTCTATGCCATGAAGTCCTCTCTTCAGAAGTTATATTAATGTTTTAAGGAAATCATCTATTTTGAACTAGCTGGAAATCCTTTTGGTAGATAAAACGTATGGATACGTGATAGTAGATCACAAAATTTTTTTTCTGCTTCTGCATTTTTCATATTAATATATTTCACCCTTCGCTGGGCTAAAATCAAAAGGTTACCGCTAATCTCGACGACTGTGATCTCCTTCCTGGTAACAGAATACTCTTGGGTATAGGCTGTGATGGACAAATTCCATTCAAGGCTTTACTTACAAAGAAGGACATTCAGAAAGGCGCCTGGGTTTGATTGCTGAGTTCCCATCCCTTATTCACTTATCAGATTTAGGATGGATTAAACCACTTAAAATTTAGAAGAATTTCTAGAAATGAATTTTTTAATTAAAAAAATAATCACGGGTTCAGATTTTGGAATCAGACTAGGCACAATTTGCAACATGATATTATCCCAACAGATTGCACAGCAGAGCAAAATAAATTACAAGTGGTCACTTTACAGTGCTTCATGACTGTGATTTATTAAAATTTTGCAGTGTTTACTTTTAGAGAACTTAGGAATAAAGTAGGTAGTGTTAAAGCCCCTTTGTAAACTGTTGACTTTGTACTTCCTTGCCATTGCTTGCGTGGAGCATTCTGTAACTAGGGGGGGAAAGCAGTTAAAAAAAAATTCAAAATACATGTTCACACTTCGCTCAATTAAGAATCATGGGTCAGTGACCATTCGATTGTGTTCATATGAAAACAGAACTTTTCTCCATTTCTTAGCGTAATGGGCATTGCACAGTACTTGCATTTCTAATTATATTCTGTCTGGAAAGCTAAAGTATTGCTGGCTGCAATATGGAGTAAGTAGAAAGATGTGCTGTTTTCTGCCAAGTGTAATAGTAAAATTTTTCATCATATTCTTCCACGTATTGATGTGAAAACACTATTTCAATGTTTTAAGTTACTAAAAAGAAGAGAAATTCAACTTTAAGGCTTACAGTTGCTATTTTTGCATCTGTCAGTTCTCAGAACAAATTCAGAATGAAGCATTTTTTAAAAACTGAAGGCAAGAACTGTTTTATGGTTGTAGCTACTCTCTGATATTCTGATCGCATTTTAATACATTATCTTCATAATGTAGCATATTACATAATGATTTTTTCTCAGCATATTACAAGTTTATCCTTCAATTAAAAAAGCAAATCATGCTTATCCCCAAGTCAGAATTTTTTTCCCCTTAAAATGTATACCCTAATGTGATTTATCAATATGATGAAAGCTACTGAGTGTGCCTTAGGACATGGAACAAATATATTCAAGCAATTCTTTATAGGCACTTCTATTTTAGCCTTTCTTTTCATATTTTGCTCCTTTCATCAAGGTTATGTTAGAAGTGTATAGGATGTAAATCATTTGGGACTGTGCTGATTAAAATGCAAACAGTAAATACAACTTCAGGTCTGGAATGGGATTATAGGATTAAAATGAATGGAAACTGCTAGTGTGCTAGAATTGAAAATTCCCAATCAATATCATCCTTTGATTTTTACTAATAAAAGAACAAAAACCTGGAAGTGAAGATGAGAATGCAACATCATCTTAAGTCATCCCTCTTGTATGGTTCAACCATTTACTTTATTTGGTTTGGGTCAATGTAAAGAAACAACACCCACATATCTGAGGTCTTCCCCTATTACTTTTTGGTTTAAATCGTGAGCACAGTTCTTCCCTTCCACCTGGCAGGGCGCAGAGGCATCAGTTCCAGCAAACATGCTGCCCATATCCACATCCCTTTTTCTCCCAGAAAGCGAGTGGACTTTATCCTTGCTGCTGCTTCAGTGAAGTTCCCAGCACATCAATCAGTTCTAGCCTGAAACTGTACCTGACATCGGGTTCTTTCTTCAGGACTCAAAAATCATTGTGTAAAAAAACAGACCTGTACCTAATATTTGTGGGATTTAGGACAAGAGTGCAAATTCAGGCCTTCATACCATATATCTAAATAATTAACTAACTGTTAAATAAAATATGTTCCATCCACCTATCCTGCTAAATACACCTTCTTAATGACCAGATTTGACTTTGGAGTTTTCAGCCAGCCCATGGCCTTCTCTCCCCACCCCCAGCTTCATCTTCCACTAGGAGGAACCTCACATACACAGGAATGGATGCCCCAGTCCAAACTTCCAGGCTCTGGCACCATGGTCTGTCTGTGGGAGAATGGCTCAGGGAGGAGTCCAACACAGGCCCTCGAAGCAGTTTGAGTAAGGAGTTCCTGGATCTTGGGTACCTCACCACGGGGAGAGGGTGGGATGGAGGAGGACGGTTAGGGTACGGGCCCCCCTGCCTGTGTCTAAGGGCAGTATTGGTCCTAAGAGTGGGAAAGCTCTGGGCTGGGAAGAAAACAGCCTTGTGGACTCGCAGCCTGCCCAGAGTGCTCTAGCCACCCCAGCCAAGGATATGTGAAATGCTCTAAAGTAAGACCTATTCGTTTACAAGAGGCCCTGCATATAGTCAGTATATACTTTGCTGTCCCCAGAGAAGCCCTCAAACATCTCACCATTTTTCATTTTTCAAGTTTATTCCGCCCCCAAATACAGCTGATCAACATGGTCAGAGACAGCAAGTAGCTAGTTAAATTTCTATCATAAATAGTTGCTGGCATCTCAGATCTGCAGTATTTTGTGGCCATTATCCTGGGGAGGGAGGAGAGGAGAGGAGAGGCGTCCGCCACCTCCACGTAAGCCTTTTTATAAGTAGTCCATTCTGGGAGGTGGTCTGGAAAGAAGAGAACGTACCTTGTGACATTTGCATTTGGGGTAAATTTTCAAGACCCTCAGACAACACGAAAACATGTTTTCACAGTTTGAGGGGGTTTTGCTTGTTTTTCTAAACTGATTGCTTTCCACTTGGTTTTTAGTTTTCATTGACTGACAATTCATATGCTTTTGAATACGTTTCTGTGAACTAACCATCACTCTCGACACATGCCATTTTAAGAGACTTGACAATCTAATGGAAGAGGCTCTAAGGAGAGACACTGCTGCTTTCCGCATGATACTGACACAGATTGGCCTAAACATGGGCCCTGACGAGAAATCCAAGTTCACAGATAAATGACAAGAAAGCGTAGTGAACACAGATGTTGGCTAACACGGTTTTGCTTTCGGGCTTGTCATCGTTTGCCTTATAGGCCACTCTTTGTTTTACCTTAGATGTCTAGTGAGCTCTTCAAAAGGACTTATCTTTCTTCTCCAGTTTGCATCTGGGAGCAATGTACTCTCGGCAGGGACCGTATCAGCTGATTAATAGCAAGGGCATGAGGGCACTCCAGAAATAGAAGTAATGATTGCTGTAAGCCCTCCTATCAATGAGGAATTGAGTCGGCAGTGACTGGCTCGATTCATTAGAGTAAGGATATTAATGAAGCCAAAGTTGTGGGTTCAGACCTGTGCAGGCCAGTTAATGCCACAGCGATGGAAATCTCTATGTGGTGCCCAAAGACACAGTCTTGCCATTTCCCGGAGGGAGGGGGTAGGGAAAACTCTTCAGGCACCCCTCTGGTTGCAGAATGACAGAAAGCTAATGCATCCTATCTCGTCCCCTTAGTTTGGGATGGAAAGTAGAAATACATATTTTTAACATTTTTGAATGGTATGCTCAACGCTGAGGCCCTCACTTACCTACCCCCTTCCCCTTGTCTTTGGCTATCCGTCTCTGATGTGTCTTTTCATGTGTTTCAGAGAGTCGAATGATCTTGGATGCCTTTGCCCAGCAATGCAGTCGAGTTCTTAGTCTCTTAAATTGTGGAGGAAAGCTTCTGGACTCCAACCATTCCCAATCCATGATTTCTTGTGTAAAGCAGGAAGGCTCGAGTTATACCGAAAGACAGGAGCAGTGTCCCATCGGGAAAGGGGTCCACAGTCAGACCTCTGATAACGTAGATGTAGACATGCAATATATGCAAAGGAAACAACAGACTTCTGCCTTTTTGAGGGTTTTCACTGACTCCCTACAAAATTACCTGCTCTCAGGGAGTTTCCCGACTCCAAACACCTCATCGGTCAGTGAGTACGGCCATCTGGCCGACGTGGATCCTCTGTCAACCTCCCCCGTGCACACACTAGGTGGCTGGACCTCCCCGGCGACCTCCGAATCCCACGGTCACCCATCTTCTTCCACACTGCCAGAAGAGGAGGAAGAGGAGGAAGAGGAAGGCTACTGTCCGAGGTGCCAGGAGCTGGAGCAGGAGGTTATTTCCCTGCAACAAGAAAATGAAGAGCTCAGACGGAAATTGGAGAGCATCCCAGGTACCGTGCCATTTTCCTTGCAAGCCACCTGCAGATCCTTCCTTTCCGTTGGGGCTCTGTGTGTGTGTGTGTGTGTGTGTGTGTGTGTGTGCGCGTGCACGTGCGTACGAGCATGTGTAAGTATCTATTTTTCAGTTTGGCGAGCAAGGGACAAAAGTTGGGAAAAACAGGCACGTGCACGGGGTGGCCTTCACCTTCCAGTGCCAAATGGAAATTTCAGGATGAACTCCCAGCCGTGTCCTATCTATGTTTAAGTCAGTTGTAGGCCTGGAGACCACTGTCCTGTTCAAAGATGTCTCTAACCATGTAAAAATGATTCCAGACTTGATGGGAGAATCCAGTAGGCCAAGTGCCATGAGCCTGGGTTTTCATTAAAAAAAGTGTTCCTCTCTTTTACAAGCAGCTTTTGTATTTTTAAAGACTTTGTTATATGTGTTTTATTAGTAGTAGAGAGTAAAGTGGAATGTTGCTTTCAGAGGGGGGGATGTGAGTAGAACTAAACAAGTGGTCTCTTCTGTTCCGTTAATTTCTTGTCACTCTTGTTAGGTTTCAACAGGCATGGTCTCTTTTTAGCATGCAGGCTCCTCCTTAAAGTTAATAAGCAACTGTAAACTGAAAAGAGATTAAAGACAGACCAGTAATTAAGCTGATCCCACACTATTTGTGCCCCCTGGCGAAGCAGGCATTTCCTGCCTCTTAGAGACACTAGATTTGTGGAGTAGTAAAGTCATCTTTATGGCAAGATCTTCTTCTGGGCTGCAAAGCCTTTTTTTTTTTTTTTTTTTTTTTTTTTTTTGCTATTTAAAAAGCGACCGATTTTGCTTATGTCTTTGAATTCATTTCCTACATGTCTGTGACTTACAAAAGATGGTAAGATCATTAGCTAGAACGGTAACTTCAAACCCTTTCCTTCATGCAGCCCATTGATAAAAATTTTTGAACATATATCCACCAGTGGACACATTGATTGGTTAATTACATACATGTCCTACTTCTACTAATACAGTGTGTTCAAAATAGGATGTATATAACACATTAAAATTTTTACATTAAAGTTTTTAAGGCTGATACATAAATGTAAATAGAAAGTTTGTTCTTTTCCTGACTCAGTGTCTTTGAACCACCCAGTTTGGCAGCTGACTTAAAAAGAAGGAAATAGTGAAGACTACCTTCTTGATTATTAGTACACGTGCAAAACAAAAACAAAAGCAAGCGTTAAGAATTGTCAGATCAGATATTTATTTTCCTTCCATCCCTTGATTTAAAAGCTTTCCCAAATGGACCAGAGTTTTGGTTCAGAATATTTCGGAATTAGATTTAGTGCAGTTGTATTGTGGGGGAGAAGGAAGAGGTGAAGTTAACCCTTTCTCTCCCTTTGCACTTGAGCCCTGGGGTTAGATAAAAGGTCAGTCTTCCCTTGCCAGGCAGACAGCGACCACAGGAGACATGGGTCGAACTCAGTGCAGTGGCCACAGAACTCCACTGAGTTCGCCCAGATCCAAGAGAGGGGGCCGGAGCTTACACGCTGTGGGAGTTTACAGCTCTCAGAATTCCACAAATTATGGTTAATTAACTTGGAGTTTTATCCCCAAAGGAGTATTTTCCATCTTGCTCCCCATCGTTCCTCTTTCCCTGGGGGAGAAAATAGTGTCCTGGAGATCAGTGAATTCTAGATCCTCACATCAGCCATCCAGAACTGTGGCTAAGAGTTTCACCGTGCGAGGACAGGTAACAGAATTGTCCAGAGTGGTGATGTCTAATTCCCAGGCCTGAAAGCTCGTCCTCAGCAAATACCAAGTAAATTTGCAATTGATCCTCCTCCCCATTTATCTGTACCAGGGGAAAAGTCTGTCATGGATAACTCCTTGCTGAGCTGCCACTAATCACTGTCTCTGTTTCCCTGAAAGATGAAGATGCTGCAGTTTCTTGAGCTTTCTAGGTGGTCCAATATTGAACGATACTTGTTGAAATTAGGCTGTGGTCACCACGGTTAGGGTAAACAGTCCAGCCCTGTTGAAAGCTCCCTTCTTAAACTTGAGTCAAAAGCCATTTCACGTGGAGAACTGTGATTTCAGTAAATAATCCATACTGAAACCCAGCTAAATGAATGAAAATCAGTTTGTCTGGGTGCCTGGGTGGCTCAGTGGGCTAAGTGTCTGCCTTCAGCTCAGGGTCTCGGGATCAAGCCCCGAGTCAGACTCCCTGCTCCGTGGAGAGCCTGCTTCTCTCTCTCTCACTGCCCCTTTCCCCACTCGTGCTCTCTCAGTCTCTCTCCCTCAAATAAAATCTTTATGAAAAAAGAAAAAACACTGAGGAGGGTATGTGCTATGGTGAGTGCCGTGAAGTGTGTAAACCTGGCAATTCACAGACCTGTACCCCTGGGGCTAAAATACATTATATGTTTATTAAAAAATTAAAAATAAGCTAAAAAAGAAAAAAATCTGTCAGTTATGAATAGAAAAAAAGTAGCATAAAATTCAAGAAAAATTTACTTATTTAAGGAGTACACGGGTGGCTCAGTCAGTAAAGCCTCTGACTCTTGATTTTGGCTCAGGTCATAATCTCAGGGTCGTGAGATCGACCCCTATGTCAGGCTCCAGTTGCTTGAGATTCTCTCTCTCCCTCTGTCCCGCCTTTCCTTCCCTTCCCTGTGCGCACACACGCTCTCACTCTCTCTTTAAAAAAAAAAAAAAAAGATTACTAAACTCATGTACTCATTACATAGGGATGCCTTAGCATTGGACATCCAAACATGTTGCTTACAACGAAAACCTGAAGCAAAGGCATCACTGCCCCCTTCCCCATACTGCTCAACCTCCGTCTTTGGCTAAACAACAGACCAGATTGTGGGTGATCACCTACGAGTCCACCTTTCACTCCATTAGCTATAAATTTGGGGGAAGGGGACTGTTATTTACAGACAGCCATTTGAAGAAAAGTGTAGCAAGTAATAAAGTAGATAAAGTAGTGAAAAAGAGAAGTTCAAAGTAAAAAGCCATCTGGTTTTATACGTAACAGGAGTGCTTTGCAAGCAGTAGTTCTCCTGGATAATTTGGGATGCATTTTCTCTAATCGTTGTCAGGGTTTCCCAGCGGTTCCAGTAGGCCTCTGTTGTTCTAAAAGCCAGAGCATTCCCAGGGGAGGACCAGGGACCTGGGACCTTCCCGTAGTAGAAACCACCCGTGTGTTGTGAAATGGCTCTCCTTACAGCCAAGCAGAATGGATGAGTACAAAGGAGAAAGTGGCATTCAGAGGAAATAGGGTTAAAGAGAAGATAGGGACGCCTGCCCCAGGTCAGAGCTAGGACACTGATTTTAGTCCCTTCTCGGCTGCTCCGAGTTGTGCTGTTGAATGACTTTGAGATTCCTGGTTTCTTAATTTTTGGTTTTTTTCCTGAAATAAGCATTCATGCCTGGCAGCAGTTCTAGAAGTGGGACTTCAAGTGAGCCTATTAGAATATAGAGGCAAATTGGCTCCCTGGGCAGCTATGAAAGGGGACAGGAACGTGCAGACCTTACCGAGAAGAAAGAGGTTGGGGAAGGTGCTCTTCCCCCACCACCTGACCGGGCCTGGGTTGCTGTATCCTGTGTCAAGGAGTCAGCAAAGACTTGTTGATTGCCAACCACATGCAAGCAAGGGCTCCTGGACAAGAGTCGTGTGACTTGCCGATGTGGGCAGTTAAATATTGTCTCCTCAGGGAGGAGCCTCAGCCCCAACCTTCGGTGTTACATTATCACACCAGAAATCAGAGAGTCCGTTGAAAAAATTTTTTAGAAAAAAGTGAAGGTAAGTTAAAAGCAAAAAGGCCACAGGGACACTGGTGTGGCTCGGTCAGTTAAGTGTCTGCCTTTGACTCAGGTCGTGATCTCAGGGTCCTGGGATGGAGTCCCACGTTGGTTCCTACTCAGTTGGTTCCTGCTCGCGTGCGCTCTCTCTCTCTCTCTTGCTCTCTCTCCCCCTCTGCCCCTCTCCCTGCTTGTACCCTTCTTGTGTTCTCTCTGTCCCTCTCTCTCTCACTGTCAAATAAATAAAATCTTAAAAAAAAAAAAAAAAAAGTAAAAAGCCACAGAAGGAAATGATATTTGGATCAGGAATACGAAAAGCTGAGACATTATTGAAAGAAGGAAGATGTTGGGGAACTATCTTCCCAGAGAAGGTGGCAAGTTAGGGCCAGCGCCCTGGTTTAGAAAGCTTGTGGTCAGCACGGGGTGAGAGAGCTCCCGAGGGAGGGTGGATGTAAAATCCCGTACCTCATCTCATTTAAGACCCCACTGAATGCAAGATGCAACAGCATTCTGTATTCCACTAAAAAGGAAAAAAAAAAAACACGCTGCAAATCATAATTGTCCCTTAGAATTCTCTTTGAACAAGCAAATATGAAAAAATGTGGGTCTTAGAATCATAAAATGTAATTTTAGAAAATAACTTCCAAAGTAAAATAATTACGACATGTTAAAAATACCTTGAGACGTTCTAAGTGCCGAATATACAGAAATATACTACTGACATCATTAAAGGACTTCCTACTTTTTAAAAAGCACATTTAGGATTATCTCAATTTATCTTTACCTCTCCCAACAAATACTAATTTTCCCACTTGATGGACAAAGAGGTTGAAATCAGGACAGGCAAAGCCTGGGGCAGAGCTAGAGTTATAATCCAAGCCTTTCGACTCTAGATGTAGTTTATTACCCTTTTCACCCGAAAAATACAGTTTGCACAGTTCATTGTAGTTACTTTCTATAAAGTCACTGTCGACACTGAATTAGCGAATCCTGAAACGTCACCCCTCGGGGAAATACGGAGCTGGGTTTCTGAGGACCTCTGGTCACATTTTTTTCAACAGATTGATGCATATTTATGTATGTTTTTGTTTAAAGAGACTAATTTAATAGCGTTGTCGGAATAACACAACTCAAAGCCAGCCGCACTGTATCCTGCTGTGAATGAGGCTTACCCGACCCATGTTTTCTCCCTGAGGCTCATCGCAGCCTTCCTGCACACGGGAGCACCAGACAGCCCTCCAGCTCTGCGCTCGGGGTCCCATTTAAATGGCAAGCCCACCAGCGAAAAGCCCACAAATACGAAAAACGTGGCACACGGAGAGATCATTTGCTACAGCGCAAGAGCTGAAACAGGCAGAGAGTTCCCTTGTCCGACCTCAGCTGGGAGAGAGCGCATCGGGCTGCCGGGGTTTTCGGTGACCCGCAGGTGTCTGCCAGAGCCCCACGTGCGTGCGTGGGCACAACGCTCTCAAATGCATGGTAGCAAGCTGGCCAGCTGGAAAGCGTGGATCATGAGGATGGACTACTAACTTGAGGGTACAAACCAGAAAACTCACCTTGGATTAGGCAGCTCTGATCCTATTAGTCCACAGTTGTCATTTCCTAAGAAGATTTTAAAAAGATAAATCAGGAATGCCAGGTTTTTGGATAACTAATTTTGCAACAGCTAAATCCTGGAGTGAAAGCAGCTTGGCCATGCCAGGGCCCTCTCACCAGCCCCCCGCTCACACGCGTCCACGAGGGCTTGTGCAGAAACATTCAGGGCAGCTTCAGGTCCGCAGAAGCGTGGGGATTCTAAGGTATTCTCAGAATACCCAGGAGTGTATTCTGAGTAAGAACCTGGAGCAAATGATAGGAACAGAGGAGTGCAGGATTGAGTTCTCTTCATTAGAAATCGGTAGAAGTCATTACAACTCTTGCTAGGGCCGTGAGATGGAGGGAGACAGAGCGATGTGTGGGGAAAGAGAATGGGTTTGGAGTCAAACCTGGGTTTGGATTTCTGCTATTTACTCCCTATGGTTCTTGGCAACTCCCTTAACCATTCTGAGCCTCAGTTTCTTCTTTCTGTACAGTGAGGTTAATAATACTGTTGGAACGTTGGAAGTATTACCTTTACTAACTAGCAAATGAGGTTCTCCCAGATCTGCTAGTAAGTTCAACAAACAGCAACTTTAAGGGAGTGAGAGAAACTGTCCTGCACCCAGTAATACAGAAATCTTAAGTGGTATCCTTCGATTTTAAGTAGTAGTCTTGCCGTGTAAAGAGGTCAGCACGCAGCCAGTTACCCGGGTTAGCAACTTCAGATGCACCTGTCACACTTAACGTCACGTCAGCCTCCTTCTGGACTCCGCCTCTCAGATGCCCATCACTTTGGGTTCCTCCTCTCCCCACTCTTCATCCGGGCCTATCTCAGCATGGACATGTGCAATAGCCACTCACCTCTTCTCAGACTCCGGTGTCTCCCCTGCTGAAAAGCCCCAGATCATCCGTGGCTGACAAGCCTCTACAGGTTTCACATGGTCTGTAAATTCCAGCACCCATTATGATACCTGGGGACCTTCGCTTCATGATTCTTTTCCTGTCCCTTTTTGGGGACTTGACTCCCAGTTCCCACTGTATGCCAAGCATTCCAACGCCAGTGGACAACTGGGGATTCCTGAGCAGCCTGACACTGGCTTCTGGTCTTCTTTTACTCTTGCTGTTCCTCCCAGCTCAAGGACATATTCTCCTTCTCCCCACTTGAAAAACTCCTGCTCATCCTCCAGGACCCAATTCAGCTGACTGTTGCCTCTGTAACAAATTCTTCCCCCAGTTCCCAGGCAGGACTAACCACTTCCCGTAGTACCTCATGCATACTTCTGTGATAGTCAGTGTTGGGGAAGATTTTTACTCTTTCTATCTCTCCCGAGTGTCCTGATAGAAGGAGAAGCAGGCTGTATAAGCTCGAGGACAGAGATGATGACACATCAGCTGTGTGTCCCAGATCTGAGCCCTGTGTCAGGCCTGTTGTGGCATCTCCACAGGTCAGTGAAATTCCACAGAGACGAGACATTGTCCTAAGCAGAAGCATAATGGTGCCTCTGTAAGGCTGAGGACTACTGAAAGCTTATAGTTTATTTCTACATAGTTACAGTTCAAGAGCTTAGACTTTACAGACACTATGTGAAAAGGGCACTTAAAGATGATACAAGCGCATAGATGGCATGGTAAATAATTTCAGAGGATGGTAAATAATTTCAGTCTCCCTCTAAAATCATAGAAATGGTGTATTTTGTAAAAACAGTGATATAGCAAAGTAGAGTCATTAATGCTAGAGAAGCCCTGATCAAGATTTTAATGTAATGATCTGCAGTGAAAATTAGATCCTCAAGACCCAAGCATCCTTCATGTGGGAAAACAGAATTGGAGCAGATTTCCTGGGAAGAACCTTCTAGTTTTTACTTTCTAGTCTAACAACGAAGTCACTTAAGTGACTTCCAAAGAATTCACTAGGCTCCTACTCGTAAAATGAGACCAGCCTACGTTGGGCACTGTTTACTGGGCACTTTCTGCTTTACAATAACTATATACAGTGGGTAATTATCCCCATTTTACAGATGAGGTAACAGAGGCTGAGTAACTTGCCCAGAATCAGACAGTTCCTAGTGCCAGAGGAAGTACATTAAGGAGAAAAAAGTACCCAAGAATTACTTTAGGACCCATTTCCACGTCTTTCTGTCCACTAAGTGATATTTACTGCCTGATAATGTGTCGAAGACCCTGTCTGTGTGGCTTTAATGACCTTAACCCTGACTGTGACGCCATCAAGCCATCCAGGCTAGGGGACCCGTCTGTTTCTGAGAGTCGCGCATTCATCTAGATGTCTTAGATATCCAGTGGAGCATTTGTGACCCATTTCTCTCAGGTTTTATTGACACCAAAGGTCTTCCTAACTTGCTTTTTTCCTCCCAGTCATTCTGCTCTTTCCCAGATTCTCTGATGTGTGTTCTAAAATGCTATTATGGGGTGGGCAGGTGGCAGAAATTGTAATTATTGATATCAGGATTGATAGTAGGAACATGTGAGGTACCTTTCTGTTCTCCCTTCCCTTAAATAGATGTTTTTACGGTTTTTGGTTCCTCAGGTAGTGTCTCGTTAAACCTGGTAGGTGTATCTGCCTTTCCTTTGCAGAGTGCGTAAGTGAGTAGATGAAACCCACCCAGTGGGCCTGAGTAGTAACTTCTGCATCAGCAAGAGTGATGTGCTTAATATTCAGAACGAGCATGAGGACGCAGTTAGATGAGAAGGCGTCTGGGATATAATCAGCTCCTTGAGGATCCTGCTGCTCCTTTGCTGGGAGCCCTGACCTCACTGTCTCATCCCTTGAAAGCCAAAGGCGCAGTGTCTGCCCTGGACTGCAGGAATCCTGCAGAAAGCACAGGCCCCTTGCTCCTCATCTCCAGGGGCCCCTGAATTCACTGGGAAAGTCCGCAGCATGTGCACGGAGCCACGGGCTGACAGGACAGCAGGGCAAAAGGACAGGAGGTTTTCCGTGATTTTCTTCTCACTGACCAGGGCTTCTCCCAGGAGGCTGCACGATGTAGCTGTGGGTCAGGGTACTATCTTTCCTGCCACTTCCCTCTTGAGTAGACCCCCCTGTCTCTACTTTCCATACTGACTTTATTTTTCTTTTCCTCAGAAAGGTTTCATTTGATTCTGCAGCTTCCCATGTAAAAATCTGGGCAGCCCTCCAGAGAGCACAGTAGGGAGTGACGTTCCAAATATGTCACTGCAGGGACATGCTCCAGCCCTGTCCTGGGCAGGGCCTGGAGGCCTCTGCCTTGTGGGGATCAGGGCCAGGGACGTGCAGGGAAGGACCGGGGTAGGGGGCCCGAAGGGATGACTCAGAGGCCCCAGCACTGTGCCCAGTGGCTGTTTCTGTTTTGTATCTGGCTAAATATGAGCTTTGTCTTGGCCTCCTGGCCTTTAGCCTTGTGCCCGGATAGCACCCTACAGGACCCACTTGCTCCTACCTCAAGTAAATGCGCACAAAATTCCGTTTTCTTCCAACATTTGAATCAGCTGGCCTTGCTCATCGCTTAGCACTGCTACCTAAATACTGGGAGTGTGGAGAATGGGAGAGCTGGCCTCCAGGCCTTTCCAGGGCTGTACAGATAGCACTGAAGGTAATGTATGCCAAAGGAAGGGGAGGCGGCAAATACATCAACATTCTTCAGATAGCTTTTAAATTATTATACATGCCCCCTGTAGAAACTTTTTAAAACTGGTTTACCAGGATTGGTGGTAATAGCTACCATAATCCTATTCCTAAAATGTAATCATTGTCAATTATTATTATTAACACTTTGATCTATTTCTTTCTAATCTCTTTATGTATATAATTATTCATAACATAGTTGAGGTCATGTTGAATATTCAGTTTTATAAGCATTTTAGTGCTTCATTTAAACATTTTTTCATAAAATTCTTTTTTTAAGATTTATTTGAGGGAGCGTGTGTGTGCATGCAAGCAAGGGCAGGGGAGAGGGAGGGAGAGAATCTCCAGGCTCCCGCTGAGCTTGGAGCCTGACACGGGGCTCGATCTCAGGTCCCTGAGATCATGACCTGATCTTGAAACCAAGAGTCGGCACTTAACTGGCTGAGCCACCCAGGGACCCCTTCATAAACAACATCATGACTATAAAATATGTGGGTAAGGGGTCAAAAGATGTTTCATTCAAATGCTCATCAGTCAGCAAGTTATTTGCAAATTTTACTAAAACTTCCAAATTAAATCCAGAGTAATACCTTGCCCGTGTCACTTGGCAAACATTGGCGTGTGGACAGCTGCGTTTGGTTCCCACCATAAACCAAGAAGGACAAAGTGCTGCTGTTGGGAACCTCACGCACAGCCCCAGGGGCAGGACACCAGACACAAAAGTTTCCTGGGGTCCCACAAGCCACACAGTGAGCGAAAACCCAGAACTCAAGCAGCAGACAGTTTCGTGTCTCCACTAGCTTCTCAGGACCCCTGCTTTCCCCCACAGTTAATGCCATTAACAGAAGATTCATTCTTTCCTGCTGTGGTGTCAGTAAAATGGATTAGACCTTTTTTTCTTTTTCCTTTTTTTTTTTAATTATTTATTTATTTAAGTGATTAATTAACATACATTTGTTTCAGTGGTATGGATCTGTGATTCATCAGTCTGATATAACACCCAGGGCTCATTACATCACGGGCGCCCTTCTTAATGTCCATCACCCAGTCACCTCCCCCACAACCTCCCTTCCATCAGCCCTCAGTTTGTTTCCTAAGATTGAGAGTCTCTTGATTTGTCTCCCTCTCTGGTTTCGTCTTGTTTCATTTTTTTGTCTCTTCCCCTGTGCTCCTGTTTTGTTTATTAAATTCCTCATATCAGCAAGATCCTATAATACTTACCTTTCCCTGATTGACTTATGTCACTTCGCATAATACCCTCTAGTTCCATCCCCGTTGTTGCAAACAGCAAGATTTCATTCTCTTTTATGGCCGAAAGTATTGCATTGTATATTGTGGTGTGTACCACATCATCTTTGTCCATTCATCTGTCGATGGACATATACGTCCTTTCCATAGTTTGGTTACTGTGGTCATTGCTGCTGTAGCGTAGGGGTGCATGTGCCCCTTCAGATCCCTACATTTGTATCCTTGGGGTAAATGTGGGTTAAACTTTTAAAAGGCTGGTGAAATTAGAGGTACTTGACAGGTTTTATTGAACTTTGCTTTGACAAAAGGCCTACTCCAAACTGATCATCTGTATGCATGACTTCTTTTCATTGACTTTCTGGTTGTTCAGCAAATGCTTCTCCAATTTGAAGACTGTGTTCAAGGACTGTAAGACACAGGTCCAGAAGGATGATTATGTAAGAAAACACTTTTTTTTTTTTTTTTTTTTGACAAAAAGAAAAAATTCTTAAGCTGCTTATACTTGGTGTCATTCATTTTCTTCAAAGGGACGTTGATGTACGTTTTGATTGGTTACATTACAGTGTGATGACACCTAAAAAGTCCAGCTTTTCAACAGTGTGGACAAGGATGATAACCTCTGTTTACCATCTTTAAAACGAAAAAAAAAAAGTGAGAAAAAATGGAGAAGGCAGAAAGTGATACTTTAAATTTGGGGTTTAGATTAAATATTTGTTATTTTCTGTAATGTGACAAAAACAGCCTAAGAAAATCCACAGCTGAGACAGATAGTGGCAATAATTCCCATGAATTAGGTTATTGACTAAGCTACCAAGACCTTTAAAAGCCATTAGTTAATACTGCTCGTGAAAGGGCTCTAATAGAAATCTTAAGATGTAGGAATTGTTTATGCAGTGGTACAAAAAATGTCAGGGTTCCATGTTGGGTTAATACCTGTTCAGTTTTATTGTAATTATTCAGTGAATCTATGAGATTGAGCTTCAGAAAATTAGTGCAACAGTTAACGAAAGATACTGTAACTGAATCTGCACGGGGCCGGCTCCGTGGGAACCCCGGGCAGCTGTGTCCATGGAGGGAAGCAGGTTTATAGCACAGGGCCCTCCTGCTTACTGCAGAGCTAGGAGTGAATCCGTCCTTAAAAACATGTATTGTATTATTGATTTAAAACTGGTGAAACATTAGTTTGCAGTACCCTGATTTTAAAAAGCATCACTGGATGCTAATGTTACAGCTTGAGTCAAAGAAAACAAGAGAACGTCTCTTCTGTGAGTGGTTGTTGACCCAAATTCATCTCAGAGTGACTGTGACTTAAAAGTGTTCAGTGGGGGGCACCTGGGTGGCTCAGTTGGTTAAGCAACTGCATTCAGCTCAGGTCATGATCCCGGAGTCCTGAGATCGAGCCCCACATCGGGTTCCCAGCTCCAAGGGGAGTCCGCTTCTCCCTCTGACCTTCTCGCCTCTGATGTTCTCTCTCACTGTCTCTCTCTCAAATAAATAAATAAAATCTTAAAAAAAAAGAAAAAAGTTTTTAGTGAATTGTGCTGAGCCTTAAAAACTCTCCCCAAACCGTAGCATCTGTTCTATATTTACAAACTGAAATAACTACGGATGTCAAAAGAAAGAAGATTCCGTTTCCTTTAGAAAATAATCTTTTTTTTTCTTTTTTTTTTTAGAAGTTTGCATCAAAACTCTTTTTAAACCTCGAAGCCTCTCATTTTCTTGTCACAGAATAGCTCCTGTGTAATTCTCACCCTTTCTTGCCCGCAGTGCCCTGCCAAACTGTTCTGGATTACCTGAAGACCGTGTTACAGCACCACAACCAGCTCCTGGTCCCGCAGCCCGCCGAGCAGCCCACCGAGGTAGGTGTCTGGCAAAAAGGGAGATGTGGGTCCCTTCCTTAAGACGAAGCTTCTTGATAGCGTACAGGGTCCACCCGAGCACGTTGGCTAGTGAGACACAGTGTTGGCTTCCTGAGGTTTGGGGTTCTTAGTACCAGTGGGGGGAGGGGAGAGCGCGCATGTACCCAAACTCCCCAAGATTGAACGCTGTACGCGGACGGGGGAGATAAAGAAACAGTAGTTTGAACAGTGGAGACCAGTCTGAAGGCTTTCTTTCGGGAAAGGCTGAAATGGAGACACCAAGCTGCCCTTCTCTGGCAGAGCCAGTGTTCCAGAAAGCGCCTTGCTCTCAGGTACCTCCCACACCGAGTGGGCTTCTCGAGTGTGAGATGGATGTCTTCCGGACACTGGGCTCCAGAACTTTTCTTCCTCTGGACTGCAACAGAAGCAACCGTAGTCTCTTCCAAAGTGCAGGAGCGATGACCTGTTCTGAGAGCGGCAGGTCAGTGGAAACATGGTACATCCCTACAAGATTCTCAAGGCTCGGTTTGGAATATGTGTTACTTTCATCTTACGAATTTTAGAACCTAAATCCAGTGAAAGAAGGAATTGCCCGGGTTAGGAACATCTTGGACTGATAAGTTCTTTTCTCGTAGTTAAGTTTCCCTCCCTTGGCAGGGTGAGTCGTTCGTGCTGGTGATGGCAGGCCGTTGACCCTCTCTTACCTCACCATCACGTAGCCTTCCTCACTCCGTGTCTATTAAAACCATCTCGGGGCACCTGGGTGGCTCAGTGTGTTAAGCCTCTGCCTTCGGCTCAGGTCGTGATCTCAGGGTCCTGGGATCGAGCCCCGCATCAGGCTCTCTGCTCAGCAGGGAGCCTGCTTCCCTTCCTCTCTCTCTGCCTGCCTCTCTGCCTACTTGTGATCTCTCTCTGTCAAATAAATAAATAAAATCTTAAAAAAAAAAAAAAAAACCACCAACCATCTCAAGGCTCCATCCTCGTGTGTACCACTTCACAGATCCAGCAGCAAACCTACTCTTCCCACCCTGACCCCAGGCCTCCCCTGCGGGAGAAGTATGAGCTCTTGCTCCTTTCCACATTTCTGCGTGTAAGAGAGACCGCGGGATGGAAAGGCGGGAGCCAATCTGGGATGCATTGAAACCCTCTTACCCCCGGGTGCTGCGTGAGACCTGTTTGGCCATCACTCCCTTCCCCTGAAGTTTGGAGAAGCTATTTCGAAGGTCTCTGTGCCTTTCCTCCAGCCCCCATCCCTGGTCCCACCACCCTCTCTTGAATTTAGCCAAAAAGTAAGCAATACCAAGTTGAACTCAATCCAGTGAATTCTGCCACACTGATTTCTACCTTCCTGCACACCCGGCGCCCCCATCCAGGAAGCAGCACCCCTCCCTCCCCTTTGCCGATGCCCACCCCACCCCCATCTGCCCTTTCATCTCTGCTGCCCTGCCCCCCCCCCCCCGCCCCAGCAGCCTCTGTCAGCCCTTGACTGTCCCACACTGCATCTGGCTCCGGGAAGGTGGGACACCAGTCTCACCCCACGGGCATCCCCGGTGACTATTGTCGAAGGCACTAACAGAACGGTGACCTCATTTTTCTTGGGGATCAAACACTTGAGAGTCTGGCCTGTGTTTGTTACTCCACTCTTGGTTTCCACTTGCTCTTACCCCCCATAATCTGGCTGCACCTCGACTGCTTCCCAGAGTCCGCTGCAGGTGGCCTTGGGGACTCTCCCAGATGTGCCGTGTGGGGCCCGCCCGTCCTCTGGCCCTTGTCCTCCCCAGGACATCACCCTCCTCCTCCATGTTCTCCCTTGGCCTCAGTGTCAGGACTCTCCTGGCTCCCCGTTCCTTCTCCTGCTGTAAGGAGTTTTCCATCCACTGTTGTTCAGAATGCCGCCGTCCGTCCCCTTCCCTCGTTGTCCGCCGCCCTTCCCCTTCCCTCGTTGTCCGCCGCCCTTCCCCCACCCAGTCGTGTTCTTCTCTGAACACCAGCTGCGTGCAGGCCAAGTCCCAGATGAAGATCTGGGCTGCCAGTCTCCAGCCTGCCTGACCAACAGCGGGATACCTTGCACCCTCGAACTCCCAGCACAGCCTCTGACTATCCATCCCTAGCCCGGTTTTCTCTCCAGTAAAGGCAGCACCAACCCCCGCAGAAATTTCTGAGGCATCACAGACTCCTCCCTCCTCCTCATACGTGTCATCTGCTTGTTTTATAGTTACCTTGAGGAGTCTCCCTCCTCTCTGCCTCCTTCCTCACACTTTGTACCTGGACTATTAGGATGGATTCTTTTTCCTTTCTCCACACTGGAAGGCTAATTTTCCAAACTACAGATCCAAAATGAATATCACACATTTAAAATCCTTTCACTGCTGCCTAGAATAGGGTCCACCTTTCTGAACTTAACCTTTCTATTGTGCAAAAAAAAAAAAAACCACTTCCAAAAAGCCCACTTCTTCCAAGAAGCTCTCCCTGATTGCCATACTCTCTGTGTTCACAGAGTAATTCAGAATTTACTTAAATATTAATGCATACGTAGGTCTTCCATTTGTTTGTGAGTTTAAATACATTTTACTGAGCGCTGTTCATTTTGGTTTTTTCCAAGTGACTCATAGATCAAAGTTTAATAACCTGTTGGTGACTAATTGAGGAGAATATGCCATCAGGATTCTATAGAAACATAAAAATAGGGGACAGATCTACATTTCCTCTGCATAGGAATATTTAAGCTTTTATTACCCATCATCATCGTTATTATGCTGTTTTTACTGTCATTTTAGGCACATGGACATTTTCTCATTAGTATTATTGATCACATTTTATTTCTGTTAACTATGCTTAAATAGTGTGGTAAATCTCGTCCATAACAGGGAGCATTTGAGTTGTTTGGGGCCGTAAATGACTTTCTTCTTTCTTTTCCTTTTTCTTGATGAAAATTGCCTCCAAATGGTATTTCTACACTTACGGAGACTTTCATTTTATGGAGAGCTGTTGAGCTCTTCTGTAGAAGTGGATTCTTTCTAAGGATTCGAGAAAGCTCCTTCCTTGGGCTGTGAGCTCCCTCATCTCAGACAGCTCTCATCCTGAAACGGACTCGACTCTGGTCTTAAGAGCAGGCTCTGAACTCCAGGACCAAGTTCCCAGCTCTGCTTTTGCCTTGTGAGACCTTGGGAAAGGATTTAACATCCTCGGCCAAACCGCTGCGGGAATCCTGTCTTGCCCGATGAGCTTGCACAACATTAGGGGCGCCTGGGTGGCTCAGTCGGTTAAGCATCTGCCTTCGGCTCAGGTCATGATCCCAGCATCCTGGGATGGAGCCCAGTGTCCGGTCCCCTGCTCAGTGGGGAGCCTGCTTCTCCTTCTCCCCTGCCCCTCCCCCTGCTTATACTGTCACTCATTCTCTCAAATAAATAAAATCTTTAAAAAAAAAACTTGTACAACTTTAAAGAAATAGAAGGTTTAACAACCAGCTGCTCGGGCTGCAGTTCTGAGGCTGAGGTGTACTTACAAGAACCATAACTGAGAAGATGGTCTTAAACTAAGGACTGACAGACGCTCTCTGTCCCCAGTACCCCTTTTTTAATAGCCCCTTTCTTTGTTCTCCTTGAAGTTCTTTAATTTTGCCAATTAATAATTCATCAGAAGCTCTGTCCAAGTGGCACAGCAGTAAAAGTAGAACAGAGAAGAGAGGAAAGAAAAAACTCTCTGGAGGCGCCTAGGTGGCTCAGTGGGTTAAAGCCTCTGCCTTCGGCTCTGGTCATCATCCCAGGGTCCTGGGATCGAGCCCTGCATCAGGCTCTCTGCTCAGCAGGGAGCCTGCTTCCTCCTCTCTCTCTGCCTGCCTCTCTACCTACTTATGATCTCTGTCTGTCCAATAAATAAATAAAATCTTTAAAAAAAAAAAAAAGAAAGAGCTCTTTACGGCATCAAGTAAAGCCGACTGGAAACCGCCGCCCTCCTGGGCTTATCTCCCAGTGGGGAGACGGGTAGTCTCCTCCCTGCACACCTGCAAGCTGGGATTGTTGTCCTTGCATTGACAGAAAGAGCTGCAGTGCTGATGTGAGGGTGGCCGCCCCCCAGCCCAGCTCTGCCTTTGCACCAGTGGCACCCTTGTGAGGGCCAGAGAGGCCGGGGTTGCGGGGCACCGGGGGCTGGCCTCAGGCTATGCTTCGCTGGCTCTGGAGATGGTGACAGTCACTAGAGATGTTCCTCCACAGAAATACTCTTGACACAGCCTGGGGTCTGAGGCACCCAGTCCTGTATGCCACCTTCCCAGGCCCCCCCACCCCAGCTGCCCTGAGGACTGAGGACACAGAGCATCAGAACCCCGTAACCCCTTCTTCATTCCCGGGGCATGGGAAGCAGGAGAATTCTGCTTGCTCTCAGCCTCCTCCTCCTGCCGTGCCCATCTGTTCCTCCTCTTTGGGAAGGACGTCCCAGCTCACCTGGGAGTCACCTTGACTCCTCTGTCCCCCACAGCCTGGCTCACTGAATTCTGCATCTTTTCCTCCTTGCTTCTCCATTGCACCACTACAGACTCCGTCGTCCACCCCCGCGCACCCCCACAGCCCGGCTCGCCCCTCGTGCGGTCAAGAGGTAGCCTCGGCTAAGGAAAGTTTGGAACCTCTGGGCTCTTGCCCGTCTTGATCATAGCACCAGAGCCAAGGGTTGGTTTCTGCCCCCACGTATTCACATCTTAAACCTGTGATAATTTAGTTCTTCCTGTTTTACAAACAGGGAGGCTTTGGTCCAACCAGTTGAAGTCACTTACTCAAGAAACACAAATAAGACCCGAACCAAGATACAGTTCCAACTCCAGCTGCTCTAAATTCAGAGCACAACTCGTGTGTCTCTCAACTGCCTCCCTTCAGAAGGCAACTGAGTCACATACAACCGGTTGAAGGAAGTGGGACCCTGGGGTGGTGATTTTGCTTGAGTGGGACTCCACGACCACCAACGGGCTGCCTCCTCCCTGTCGGCTGCTGGGCCATTGGCCCTTCTCAGGGCTTCGCTAACAGCACTTTCTGAAATAGAACTGTATCAGACCCAAACAGCGCCAAATTTATCATCTGGAGTAAATTTGCAGAGTTGTAAAACTGAATGAGTTTTTCCTTCTTTATTTTGTACACCTTAATTACTAGGGAAGGAGTACATTAAAACTGAGATCATGGGTTAATTAATTTGTCCTGGACTGTAGAATTTTATGGACAACCAGAACTAAAGTAATGGTTGTGTAGGTGGATTTGACTAAACATGGCTTATAAATGTTACAGAAATTCCTGTAATTAGTCCCACTGCTGCAATTGAGCCTGGGAATTTTATAGCAGACATAAATTAAGAAGATGAAAAGGAAGAAAAATTTTGAGTTGACACAGTGGCATTTGCAGAAGCTATCATTTGAGGAAACCTGGTTTGCGTTATTATTATTATTATTAATGATGACTTTTTGGGAGGTTTTTGCAGTCCCCCTCCCTTTCAAAATCCACTTTTTAATGCCATTTCCACTGTTACGCGATGGCTATCGGGTGTTCGGTGAATTAAACACAAGTAGTACCTTACGAAAAGAGACCACCAGCATCATTTCTAAAAATACTTAACCGCCAACCAGAGGATGAAGAGACCTGTTTGATCACACTCTTCAAAGTCATTTTTGCATATTTGAATAGATTGAAAGGGAAAGTTACGGGTTATATTTAAATAGTGTTCCCTGTCATTGGATCTTGACACATTTTAACCTACCTGTTAAAATGCAAGTTATAAATAGCTCCTCTTTCAAAGGTGTTCATTATACCTCATTGGCTCTTGTTACAGAAAATGCAAATGTAATTTGAAAAGTGCCCGTTCTGAGTGCGAGCAATTACCTGTGCTCTTCAATACCTGGTTCATTGTCAGCCCAGCCACTTGGTTAAAAAGCACTTTTGCCTTTGAAATGGAGATCGCCTCCACCGGCTGGCCAGCTGGCCCGGCTGGCTAAGTGGGTAATGAGAAAATACTTGGCTTTTCCAGGGAAGCAAGCAGCTGCTGAACAACTATCCTGTCTACATAACGAGCAAACAGTGGGACGAGGCTGTAAATTCTTCCAAGAAAGACGGGCGACGGCTCCTTCGATATCTCATCAGATTTGTTTTCACAACCGATGAGCTTAAGTACTCATGCGGCCTTGGGAAAAGGAAAAGGTCAGTGCAGTCAGGAGAGACAGGTCCTGAAAGACGCCCTCTGGATCCAGTTAAAGTAACATGCCTCCGAGGTACTGCATCCTTCCGCTCAGTGTCGCCATCTGTGATCTCATTTCACCGCATTGGCTGTGGCTCTCCCGTGCAAGTGTTCAGCCTTGACTGTATTTTGGTTTTGCCCGCTGAGACCTCTCTAGGCTTCATGTGGCCCATCTACTCGGTATCGAGAAGTTCTTTAAAAAACCTCCGTTTGCTTTAGCCTTGGCATTCTCACTTCCCGGCCCATAAACATTGCATAGCACCTCATGTCTCACGCTTTGAATTCCGGTTTTCTTTGCTGCCACAGAAGGCCCCATCTAGCCAACCTGGAGCGTGGGGGATCGCACAGAGGAAGGGAAGATGGGGGGCTCTTTAAGAATTAGGAAAATGAGGGGCGCCTGGGTGGCTCAGTGGGTTAAGCCGCTGCCTTCGGCTCAGGTCATGATCTCAGAGTCCTGGGATCGAGTCCCGCATCGGGCTCTCTGCTCAGCGGGGAGCCTGCTTCCCTCTCTCTCTCTGTCTGCCTCTCCATCTACTTATGATTTCTCTGTCAAATAAATAAATAAAATCTTTAAAAAAAAAAAAAAAAAAAAAAAAAAAAAAAAAAAAAAGAATTAGGAAAATGAGAGACCTTGTTTCCGTTTGCAGCCTGGGCCCCCCTCCCCTCCCCCAGCTACCTTCTCAAGAGGACTTGCCCCCAACTCCTTCGATTTATTTAGAGTTAATTTTCCTGAATACTGGGGTGCCTAAAGTATCGGGTTGCCCAATCAGACTTTATTCTGTTAGTTTTTTTTAAAGTCTCTTTATTAAAAATACTGCTCTGATGGTACCTTTCCTCAGTACGAGCAGCTGATGACTTCGCAGCTGACCCACACTGGTAGGCCAGACAGAGGGTGAGGACGAGGGTCAGGAGGCAGACGGTTGGTTCAGAGGGTGCAGAGAGACAGGTAGAAGCATTGAGGGCCAACAGGAACACTGTTCACACCTGAAAAATTTCATATCAAAAAGCTCAAGTACTAACCTGTATATTTCAATAATAATTTTATTGGTTGGAAAAACTTAATTTATTCCAGACAGGGGAACAAAATATTTCCTGGCAAGGAAGTCACAGTGAGGAGACATTATTGCTGATAAGGCCTTGGTGTACAGCAAGGACACTCCAGCATCCCCTCCTGGGATGCCCGGGGTGCTCTGCAACAGTAGTCTGCCTGAGGCACAGGGAGACTCTCTTAGCAGCTGAAATTCCTCAGGCCTACTGCAAGCTTCTGACTGAGCAGGCTGGAGTTGGAGAAGGGGGAGGCATGCACTGCAGCTCATCACAGCACACACACCCCCCAGGTGATTTTAGCTCCGGTGGCCCGGCCTTGAGGAAACCATCTGGAATGGAAGCACCTCAGTCAGCTAGGCATCCAGAGCACCCCCTGTTGGCCAGTCTGAAAATTCCACTTACTCACAGTGGGTGGTGGGGATTTCCAGGGTCTGTCTTGGCGAACTCGCCACAGTTTCCTTCATTCCTCAACAGCATCAGAGCTGACAGTGACTCCCCCAAGAGTAAAAGAGACGTCTGTGAGCTTGGGGCTCTCCTGGGAACACTGTACTCCATGAAGGTGCTCTGGGGCCTGTATGGGGAGTCAGGACAAGAGGCCTCACCACTGTATCCCTTTCCAGAAATTGTTACTCAATGTTTTACGTGTTAAGCAGCGAGTGAGTGAAACTGAGGGATTAACATACATCCCAAAGCCCTCATGCCTTGCCCTGAGAATGTCGCCTAACCCCCTGTGACACGGGCAGAGTCCGGGTGGGCTAATCAGCATCTGTATCCTCCAGCTCAAGCCTCATTAGGCGCCATACCCGCAGGCCTCCAGGTGGAGGATGCCCCTGGGTGGAGAACACAGAGGCAGAAAACAGTGGTGGTCTGTGTGGGGGCAGCTGGGCCAGACATTTATAGGCTTGTCCCCACAGCTGAGCTTCTAGGGCCTTCCTGTGACCCAGATTCCTTTCATAAAGGCTCCCGGGTGGAGGTCCGTGTTGGGTGAGCAAGATTAGAGCAGCCAAGGAAACTTCAGACACTGGACACTTTAGTGATGGAAAATGGGGTGCTTTGGGATGGAACCAAACTCCAGGCTGACCGCTTCTGAAGGTGGTTTGACCCTAGGGGGAAGAGGGCCTGTGAAGACGCGTCCTGTCTGTGTAACAGAACGAGCTCTCAGTAGTCTATGCCACAGTATCAGAGAAGGCCCTGTGTCAGCAGTGGCCGCCGAGAAGAGAGTGGAGGCTGACAGACGTCACAGAGCAGCACGGTCCCAGAGGTGCAGGGTCAGGGCACCCTCATCCATTAGCCCGTATTTCCTTGTGTTGATAGGAGTGGGGGATCAGAGACGGGGAAACTGCAGCAGTTAGTGGATACCTACTGAATACAGTAGGGGTGGGACGGGTAGGAAGAGGACTAGGGAGTTATCCTGCAGTGTTTCCCAGGCCTGCCCCCTAAGCTAAGCCGTTTGGTTCTGGCAATTTTGCAGGATGAGTTGCTGAGTAAACACTGTTCATTCCCTTGAGTAAGGCAGCCAGGGCTGGGACTCTGGTGAGGCAAGCGAGGCTCTCATGTCAGGCACAGAATTGAAGGGGCTGTACCTGGCTCTCTGCTAAGCTACAGGCTGCCTGTGGAGATGGGCATGGTTCAGTTCCTGAGATCACTGGGGTCTGGGTACTTAAACAGCATCAGCCTCTCCTAAGTGCAAGTAGGTCCGGGATTTCACCCAGTCATTTCAGACAGTTCCAGCCCTACAACCGGACCTGCTGTCTTGTAGAGGGAGCAGGGCTGGAGAAGAAACTGTGTGTAATTAACAGTCACCTTGGACTGTTCTGCCCAGTCAGCTGTGCAAAAAGCAAAGAATTTGACAGAACTTTTTCCAAAATACTCACTTCAGTTTACAAGTGTCCATATCAAAATAGCGAGGCAGGAGTCCTGCACGTGCCCTGACCCCATGAGAAAACAGAAGAAAAGATCGCGTGAGCTCGACCCAAAGGGAGGCTGAGTCTGTCTCATCGGAGTCTTGGTTCCTTTTTATACATTCACCCTTCTGGGCATGCTAATTGCTTTCTGGTGAAATTAAATATTTAGAGGAAATCGCATTTAAGAAATATCTGTCAGTACATGTGTGGATATCCCAATCAGAGAAATAAGTATGACCTATAATACATGTAAAGAACGTGGAAACCTCTTCTGAACCAAAATCCAGGCAGTTTCTCAGCCCCTGAGATTTTGTTATCCTGTGGAACTTAGTCTGCCAATCAGTAGCTGGTCAAAGAGCACCATGCTAGTGAGATCTGCTGTTTCCAGAAACACCAAAAATTCTAATGATGTGAGCAGATACAGATGTAGGTTTGAAATGCACCATGACTTTGTCCCACGGTGTATAGTCCATGTTATAAATCAGATCTGCCTATCATTCCACTAGCCAGTGTTCCTTAGAAGATCACCTTCTCACTTCACGTGATTTTTTACTTTTGCACAAGAGTAGACGACTTCCATGTAATCAGCTGAGTCTAAGAAGTGACATCATCATAGCATTACATTGGATTTCCCATAAAGCTTTTCCTGTAGAGCTTCTGTAAATGTGTAAGCAGCCTGTCCGTCCTCTTCTGCAAAAACCAGCTGTTTTTCTCTCTCTCTTTGTTGTTGTGTATATTCCCACAGAATTCATTAGGATGCACTGTACCTCCAACCCTGACTGGTGGATGCCCTCGGAGGAGCAGATAAACAAAGTGTTCAGCGACGCTGTGGGGCACGCCCGGCAGGGGCGGGCGGTGGGGACTTTCCTGCACAACGGCGGCTCATTCTATGAAGGGATCGACCACCAGGCTTCCCAGGATGAGGTCTTCAATAAAAATTCCCAGGATGGGTCCGGGGATTAGTGGACAGAATCTTGACACTGGAGCAGCTAGTCCTCACGAGTTCCAGTTTTCCACATCCTGTTACCCTCACCTGCGAGTCCAAAGCACGTCCTTCTGCCAGACTTGACACATCTCAAACCTTAAGTCTCTGACCTACTGCCACCATTCCCAAACAGAAATCCATTTTAGGATTGTTTGGGAAGTCTATGGGACCTACAACAGGCTTTCAGGAGATTACAAAAAGCAAAGAACCACAATTGCATTGAATTGATTGCTAGCTAGACAGTGAGGCTGAAAACAATAGTGAGCTCCTGGTCACGTGTCCGAAACCTTCACGTAAGCTCTGCTTCCCGAGCAGAGCCAGTCCCCATGGAAGGCCAGGTTAGAGTAGAGAAGACAGAGACATGGAGTTATTTTAAGGGACAACGAACAAACATTGTCTTACTTTAATTCAAATAAGTTGTCTTTATATTTTCCAAAGACCTGAATTCCTACTTCTCAGCAAAGACATAGGATAAGTGACACTGTGCTGTCTCAGCATTGAAAAACCCAGAGAAAAGAGGTCACTGCTAGACAATGATTCATTGGAAATCAGGTGGGGTTTTTTTCAGTTGTTTTAGAATAACTGAAAAAAATAGAATAAACTACCCCCCCAAAAAAATTTTTACTATGTTGATCATAAAGGCACTACATGATCTCTGGAGTTTACAAACAGTAAGTTTTCGTTATGTCAGTCAAGAAATCTCCAAAGATCCAAAATGCTTTTCAAATGCTTGATTTCGTAGGTTCATAGACCCACAGTTTCCATAGCCTTAACTCAGACTTTGTTGATGCAATGCCAAAGTGATGGGTTGAGCAATGAGAGTTTTAACCACTCGGCTGTTCGGCGCACTGAAGACCGAACAAGTGGTATGACTGATGGTATTCACTGAATTGACCAGATGTTCGGGAATTGTGTACACACAGCTTCAAGGCCATTCTGACAACTATGCAATGGGCTTGTCTGTAATTGCTCTGAAATGTGAGGGTCTTCCTCTGAGTAGATCTTTAGAATTTGCATAAACTTTTGTTTCTTACTGTCACTGATGAAAATGTTTCATCCCAACTGTTTTGCTGTTTGGCATCTCCTTCCCGCCCAACCCCCGCCCCCCAATGTAGTTCCCTTGAACTACAAGCTCTGGCTAAGTTCACACTAAACTCCCACTTGTTTCCTCCAGTTTAATTGGTTGAGCTCCTTCTGTGAATGACTACTGTCTTCGGGAGCATTCCTTACGTACAAACTACGGAGATACCAGAATCTGTTTGTGAGGACTTCGGGGTTGGCTGCCGGGAGCAGCCTCCTCTATCGTATTTAATCCGACTGTTACGTTCTTTGTGGAGCCTAGGGCTCAGTGGGCAGAAGTTACTGAAGGCTATTAATGTCGTCTACAGACACGACTAAGGGTTTTGAAAATTGATTGGACATTCATTTAAAGTTCATGTGCATTTTGTAACCATTTTTTGTGAGACAGTAAATTATCCTTTATGTTCAGTAGTTAGCATCAGCTATATGCATGGTCCTGGAAATAGGCCCGTCTTTAGCTTTTGTTAGGATTATGAGTTTCATCCATTGAAAGGTTTAATGTTTATAGAGATGGTCCTTTGTCTGATCTGTTCGGTAGTGTGGGAAGAACTAACAGTTCAATCCTGTTTTGGGCAAGTTGGCTAACACTTGTGAGTAAAGGAAATGATAAGAGCAAATGTGATGTTGGTTAGGGGAACCAAGAGACAGAGAAAGAGATTCTTCAAGGAGTTTCCAGAGGTCTGAGAAGTCAATACTTTACAAGATCCTTTGGTGACAGGAAATCTTGGTCTGGCGCAAACTGTCACCATAAGCATGTTACCTTTGTCTTTTTCGCATTAGGCTTTAGTTATCCTTACCACTGAGGACAGTGTCCGTTTTTTTTTCCCCCTTTAGCAACAGTATTTGACCACTGCTCAAAAAACTCCTGACTTGTCCCTGCAAGCTTGAAAGTGTGGCATGTCTCCCCATCTAAGCGTCGTCGTAGATCTCTGTGTTGTGCTGGTCTAGACTGAGGTGTTTGATGAGAGCATCTCTGTCCTCAGTCTCCATAGCCTTGTGTCGTACGTGTTTAAAGATGAAGGGCTAGTGGGGCGCCTGGGTGGCTCAGTGGGTTAAAGCCTCTGCCTTCGGCTCAGGTCATGATCTCAAGGTTCTGGGATCGAGCCCCATATCAGCTCTCTGCTCCGCGGGGAGCCTGCTTCCTCCTCTTTCTCTCTCTCTCTCTGCCTGCCTTTCTGCCTGCTTGTGATCTCAGTCTGTCAAATAAATAAAATATTAAAAAAAAAAAAAAAAAAGATGAAGGGCTCGCACCACTGCTGTGAGAGAGGGTGATGGGAACCTTCAGTTTGGCTGTAGTTAGCATCACCTGAGAAGGCTGCTAGGGTAGATCTGCCTCTCAAACCACAGGGTCGCACCCAGCCTTTGCTCCACAGGCACACCTGGTCTCCCTCCCCTCCCGCCTCCCGGGTGAATTATTTCTCTAGAGTCTGTTTTCCAGTGTTCCACAACGCTGGCCATCTCTTAGCACTTGAGGAAACCAAGACCCAGGAAGATCACTGGCTTCCTCAGCCTTGCACAGCCAGTTCGAATCCCTCTCCTGGACCCAGGCCTAGGGTCAGTTGCCCTGGGTCAGGTGTTCCATGACCTTCTTTGCCGTGTATGTGTGTCTGTCTGTCTGTCTAGATCCTGTGATCCTGGCCACTACCTGAGCCGCCCACTGACCGTCCCTGGAGGCGCGGCCCAGCATCTGTGGAGATACCCACCATCTCCTCTCCTTGGTGTGCGGTCTGGGCCGCTTTCTGAGCTCTCCGGCTGCTTCACGGTGGGGGCCTCATGGTCACCTCACTCTCAGATCAGGGCTCGCAAAGGACGTTGACGGATTTGTGGTGAGACCGTGTGCCCTCAACAGAGCAAGACTGTAAAAACTCACCCCCAGGAAGCCCAGATGCTGTCGCTGCTCTGTCTTCCTTCCTGTTATCTCTGGAGACCTGAGGGGGCCGCTCGTTTTCTTGAGTTGATTCTCTACCTTTTGTTGGCAGTTGGACAAGTTGCTTGTGACTAGAAGCTTCATTTCGTGTCAGCTTGTAGAATCATCCTTGAGTCATTTTAGCACTGGCACAAAATGGGTCAAGTTAAAGCCACTCAGGACGCAGCTGTGCTCCACGGCCCTGGTGAGAGAGGGAGGACCCAGGCCTTCCCTGGCACGGAAGGCGTGGCTGGCATCGTTACCTGTCCGAGGTGTGTTTCCTGAGTGCGGCGATCAGGAGAGTCCTCGACAGTGACAGTGTCTTGATGTGTCTCGTGACTTCCCAAATTAAGACGATATCACAGAGAGGATGCCTGCTTTTCAAACTGATGGGAAGGCCCAGGTGCCGTTCCCCTGGGCTCGGGACAACCCTCCCGTGGCCCGAGTCAGAGGTCGTAGGCCAGGAAGCCACAGAGGAGAGAACTGTCGTGGGAGCAGTTTTACCAGAAGCACAATTCTCATGGTCTCTGGAAGGTACGCTGCTCACAGTGTCATGGTGTAGTCAGCCCAGTGTTAAGTTCAATGCTTGAGGAAATCTGTAAACGCGGAAGAGTATACCTTCCCTTTTTACTTGAAAGTATTTCATCCGGCCCTGAAACCTGGGCATCTCTCTGTTAGCGTTCCCAATTTCTGCCGCAGGGTTCAGGTTCCTGTCACCATTGGTGTTTCGTAAGGTTTTACTAGGGAATGGAGGGGAACAGTGACAGAGTGTGTGCAAAAAAATGGCTGCCCTCTCCTTCGGTGAGGGAACTGAGAGATGGATGCAGCTACTTCACAGCTGTAGAGCACGTGGGTGAATTTATATTCTGGATCTTTCTTGGCTCTTCATCAGCCATAAACACATGGACCTAAGAGATTTATCAGGATTATAGAGGTATAAATTGTTACAGTGTATTATTTGATCCAACTACTCCTTGTGTCAGATGTGTGGAATGGTTTCTGTAGCCCAGTAGCTATTCTTACAATAGTAGACATTCTCCCCAAGTCTAGACAAAAATATAGTCTTGGGATCCTGCAGGTTCATGATTTCTACATTTTCCTACCAACTTTCATGTCTTGTCTTCCCTCCGCTTGCTCTCAGAAAATGGATGGGGCATCATGTGAGATGAAACATGCACGATTTTCAGAAAAGCAAACCTAAATTTGCCCTCACTTGGATTTTGTCATACAGCTTGTGCTCCAGAATCTCAACCTGCTGCCCACTGACTACCTCCTTAGTTTTTCTCAGATTTCAGTCGCTTGTTAAGATCTCATTCTCGGATAACTGTATTTTTAGAAAAGATTTAAACCGAACTTTTCTCATTCCTTGGTATGTCATTTCACAGTACAGATCTATAATTTTTGACAGCTCTCATATACAGATTTCTAGAAATGTAATAGAAAAATGATTTTGCACATATGGTGCAAGTCTTGCTGGTGTACGTTTCATGTGGCAACACTTGCCATAACTTCTTGGCAAAACATGTCAACTCGAGCGCTTGAGTCAGAACTCTAATGTAAATGTGTCTAAACAGCGGTATGCATCATTATGATATATTTTTGTAAACATAGTGATGGCTTCTTTCAAGCGTATAAGTACTGAATAAAAATCATCACTTCCCTTGGAATAATGTATGCTCCCCAGCTGATGGTCCTCTGCACAGTTACTTGCTCCGTCAGCCAGTGGCATTCGTGTTTTTTAGAGAGCGAAGGAATGATACCCGGCAACATGGAGTGTAGGAAAACCAGGCCACCAGGACTTGCCTCCTCAAGTGGAAAACTCCCAGCCGTATCTGACAGCATCCACCTGGGAGAGGCCACCCTCATCCTCTGTGCTGTGTCCAGTTGTAGGAAGCACCAAGAGGACTGGACTTGGTTCACCCATTGACCGGCTTGGTCACTTTGCCTCCTGAAGCTCTAAATTGACCAAATCTCTGTGGTACGAGGGGCCCGAGTAACGTTCCTCGTGACCCTCCACAGCTGACTGAAACGAGGGCTGGGTGTCCGTTCAGTCACAGTTCCCCAAGTTCATGTGAAAATACATCCACTCAGAAGACTCTTCCAAAATAACTGCCCCAGTTCAAATGGCCACGTTGGTTTTGGCCATGTTGGAAAACTGTTGAGGCCTTCCCAGACCGCTCACAAGTGTCCTAACTGTAACTGTAGCTGACCGTCCTTGCGTTCTGATGTGCCGGGTTCTCTCCTAAGCACTTTAATGCATTCTCTCCTCTGAACCCTCCCAACCACCCTCCGAGGCGGTTCCTGCTGTCCCGGTCGATCTGTAAGGACACTACCCACAGTGGAGAATCACTGGGCTTAGTAAGCGGGGTGACCAGTTCCGTTTTCCCTGTGGTCAGAGCAGAGTTCTTAAAGCCCATCAACACTTTGGAATGGATTTTGTTTAATGTATGGCATCGAGGGAAAGATGGTATTTCTGTTATTAAAAGCCACCTTTAAAGTATGTTGATGTTTAAATGGGACCCTATAAACCGTATCTCCTCTGGTAACCGCCCAGGTTTCTGCATAAGACTTGACTTACCTAAGATTCCGTGTTGCAGATGAAACAGTTTTAAAGTAGTGAATAAATTAAAATTGCTAATGTGTTCACATTTGTTTCATAGGTTTCCTGTACAAAATTGTGGGGATATAAAAGGAAAAATTTGAACTCAGTGAAGTGATATTCTTTGGGAACTCCTAGATGTTAGAAATGGCACTGGGCATCGGTTAGCTAACATTTCATTCACTTTTTCACATTTGTTGTATTTGTAGCCTTAGAATCAATGAGTCTGGTTTGGAAGAGAGGGATTTCATTTATGATGTCACTGTGAGAACTGTTGTGGAAATTTTGTAGGAAAAATACAGTAATCTGTCGTTTCTTTCCGGTAGTGACGGCTTTAACATCGCTTTGGCTGTGTTTAAGTTCAAGAGCTTGCCACGGCCACGCAGGCCGTGTTTCTTGGAAACAGGGCATGGCAGACCGTGAGATGGGTCCCAAAAGGTTCAAGGTCACTGGTCCAGCCCCCGCCCTGCCCAATGTAAGCATCACCTCTCTGTCTCTCCTCTCTGGACCTTCATGTAGCAGCCTAACACTGGGGCCAACTTGCCTTTACTCTATTTTCTATGATGAACACTTGTGGAGAAACTGTGACAAATCCATCGATCCTAATATTTTTATTGTTGGAGTCTTGTTGATTCTCTATGAATAATTTCTATTTGATGGTACTGTGTAGAATTAATACCCACTAGGGATATGTTAATAAAACTATAAATTCATAGTGTAATATAGAATAGCAAGATTTTTTTGTGAACAATTTATATAGAAAAGTAAGTTGTTTTTTAAGTGTTAGGCACATTTCTTTTAGGAACTTAAAATGTTATAAGAGTTTTTTAAACATTCAATATTTTTAATTATAAGAAACATTTGTTACTAGAGCCAATTATTTCAGGTGTTCTAACTGGAGTATTGATTTTATTACCTCATATACCTCTAGAATGCCACATGTTCTGTTGGAGATAAAATTGCACAATAAATGTCAAGTCTCTGTTAAGTGTTTTTGCATCTTTCTCCAATTCATTGAAGAAGCTTTTCTGTGTTGTTTTGGTTTTTTGTTTTGTGTTTTTTGTTTTGTTTTGTTTTGTTTTGTTTGAAAAGAACTTTATGGCCCCTGAAGCTAAGGCTTTTCTACTTGTCTCTGAATGCCAAGAAAATATTGTACACTTAAAACCCAAGTAAAAGATACTCAAGTTATGTCACGGAACAGATCAAAAATCATCCAAAAAAACCCCATTCGATCTCGAGACAGAGAGAACGAGCAGTCATGATGGAGCATGGTGTGGAAGCCGAGACGACTTCTGCCCCGTGTTTTGTACGTTCTCACTGCACACACGGCCCGTTTTCGTTACGCAACGGCACCCTTGTACTGGGGAGGGAAAATCCTACAACTGTTACTTATGACCTTTAAAAATGAACAATTGTTGATTGTTTATGGTTTTCGAACAGTGATCTGAGTACAAAATCAAAATAGTTATGGCTAAATAAAGTGGCATAGTTGTGGCTTCCCACAATTAGTTATTGCATAAAACATGAATCTGACCTATCAGCCACTATAGGATGATAATGGAGCAAATGTCATTTCATAAATCAGACTAAGAAAAACTAAAAACACTGGTTTCATTTTAGGGAAAATCTAAAGAGATGAAAAGGAGAAGTAAGTTGGGGGAAATTGGAGGGGGAGACAAACCATTTGAGACTGTGGACCGAGAGGTTTTTGGAGGGAAAGGGGGTGGTGGTGTGAGCCTGGTGCTGGGTATTACGGAGGGCACGGATTGCATGGAGCACTGGGTACGGTGCATAAACAATGAATTTTGGAACACTGAAAAAAAAATAAAATTTTTAGAAAGAAAAAAAATAAGGATGTGATTTTTTTATCACTAGAAGATGCAACATTTCAACCAGCTGTTTGGATGAAACAGTAATTTGATCCAAATAATTTGTTTCCATTGGAATATCAATTAAAATGGAAGTTAAATTATTTGAGGGGAAAATAACAAAGACCTACCTTGAATTATGAGAAAACCCCAAGTTCCACCGAGCAGCTTGTGCCTCCGAATAAAGCTATATTCAGAAAGTTTACTCTGGCACACAACGAGAGACAGGGTCCCTGAGCCCGTGTCTCTGTCTTATGGGGACGGTTCCATCTGACGACCTCTGTCAAA
This sequence comes from Mustela lutreola, assembly GCF_030435805.1. Classification (NCBI taxonomy): domain Eukaryota; kingdom Metazoa; phylum Chordata; class Mammalia; order Carnivora; family Mustelidae; genus Mustela; species Mustela lutreola. The sequence continues at coordinate 33,188,200 of NC_081290.1, forward strand.
GTGCACGCGTTCAGGGAAAGTTTGGTTCGCGTGGGATTTATGGTACTCCCGAGACTCTGTGGAATTAGTCTTGTTTGCTCTCTTCCTCCTCCTCCCCCCTTTCAAGCGGCTGTGCAGACCTCACGTAGACACAGTCCCCGTGGTACACGCCTGGGGTTTCAGGCAGTGCGTCGGCAAGCAGATGGCCCCGTCCATTTGAGGAGTGTTTAATAAAGACGTTTGCTAAGAAGGTCTGGGCAGGACGGACTGCAGCTCCGAGGGAGAGGGCGGTGTCCAGACCCAGCGCCCTCAAGGGTTGTCAGTAGCCTGGAAGGGGAGGCCGAGTGAGTGGTTGGCTGCACCGGGATTAGAGAGGGCTGGGTGCGGAAGGCTCCTCACCAGGAAACACGACCCCCACGTAAGAAGCACCGTTAGAGTTGGCAGAGCCCACGGGGAGGGAGCCGGAGGAATCAGCACCCTGATCTCCCTCCTGTTTTCCATCTCCTACCGCTGCTCCCTTCTAGCTGATAGCATCCGAAAACGAGAAGACAGGGAACCCATTTATGTCCACCCATGTCAGCATCCTGGGACACTGAGCCGGTGGAGAAAGGAGAAAGGGAAGGTGAGAGGCACAACGGCTATGATCGCAGAGACTAGTCTGATGGCCCTAAGAGCTCTTTGGTTCCACCTCACGGGAATCCTGAGAGCTGATGTCTTTCCGTAAATGACCTCGTAATTCTTAGCAAATTGGAATAGTTGATATTTACTTAGTAGGTTAAGTGTTTGACTGACATGATCACACGGAGTCGTCTTCATGAGTCTATGAGGTAAAGTAACATTGTCCCCACTCTACGGAGGAGTAAACTGACACAAGTTCCCAAGATTACGGAGCTAGTCGTGTCGAGTGGGGAGGCCAAAGCACCCATGCAGGCAGTCTGAACGCAGGTAAGAAGCAGAGGCCTTACCTAGTTCAGTACAACTCATCTTTGAAGGTAGTATCTGGAAGCTTTCTGAGACGGAGTGAAAAAATCGCATCAATGAGGGTAAGACAGCAACTACCTCTTACCTCTACCATGCTCGGCTGGTCAAACTATAATCTTGCTCGATTCAGTCTGAGAAGACCGCCGCATGAAATCCTGAAAAGAAGGCACAGACGAATATTAGTGCAATTCTGGGTCCTCGGTGAGGCTGGGCTCTGCTTCCGTCCTAAAGTTCATTAGAGACACACAGTCTCTGCTAACAGCCGTCTGGATTCATTGGTCTTGATGTTGAAGAAACAACGCTTCAGTCAATCAGTCATCAATAAGGTGGTATGAAATACGTCTAAAATAGAATCTGAGTCTTTGTACTTACCAAATGTCAAATTTTAATAAATTGGCTTATGCGGTGGTTTTGAAACAGCTTTCAAGAGAAATGCTCGTTCTCATTTCCCAAAAATGTTATAGACCAGCTTGATCCTGATCTTTTTTGCTTTCTTCAGTCATAAAAACCAAAATTCATCAAAACAAACATATTAAAGAATACCACTAATCAAAATGAAATACAACAAACAGTAGGCTGTGTGGTTGAAGAGCAGTACAGGGACCAGAACAAGGAACGATAAATACTGACAGTTTTTAAAACCTAGGGTCCTCTTCTCAATAATGAGAGACAAAAAACAGAGACTCTCAAGCTTCTGCCTGATTCTGAGGGGAAATTCAGGCCATGGGGAAATAGGAGGAACAGAGGTATGAAATGTCTTCTACTCTGACCCTTTTCTTCTATCAATGACAATGATTCATTCTCCTTCCTGGCAACACAGAAGCATTTTCAATTCAACTGGAAGAAAAAAAAAACATAATAATGCGTTTGATTGTGGGTTGTATTGTGTTTTCTATTAGCATTTCATGCTAAATAATTACCCTTTTGGTTTCTGGTATATTTTTGGACAGACTGGTTTTCTGTGGCTGAAGAAGGATGTCAAAGCCGAAACTAGGTACGTGATATATGAAATGTATGATAGCTCTGGAATTCATAAAGACTAGGAACTCTGTCACATTTCTCTTTAGGGATATTTAATGGGGAAAATTATCATCAATCTCCAAGGAACCATAAACATTTGCTTAATGAAGAAGGGTCTAATCCTGGTGAAAAGTATAAAACAAGCCTTTTCCCTGAAATCTCTATTAATAATTGAGAAGTTACAGATAGAAGGAATTTAAAGATCTTCTGATCAAACAGGCAATTACCATCACTAAAGGAAAAGTAAGGCCCAGAAAATTTTAGTAACTAGCTCAAGTTCATGCATGTATTTACTAGCAGTGCCTAAATGTATATCAAAATAATGCATTGCCCTAGAATTGTGCTTTTACAACCACTTGTGCACATTTCTTTCTGGGGTCTCCCTTTTTGCCTTGGCTGCCAGGAAGCTCAGTGTTAACTTGTATCTTCATTGTATGTTCCCACAGCTCAGCTTTTCTGATATGCTTATTCTCGACCACAGTCAACCATCTTTTCTATTCTTGTCTTTGCATTTATCTTTGAAAGTTTATTGTAACAGTACTTTATTATAAAAAGCTATCTCTGTCTGAAAATAGGTGAATTCCATATAGTAAGTATATTAGAATGCTTCCTGGAATATCAATAGTAGTGTTCAAAATCTAACTTCAGAAATAGGACACCTCCTCTACCCCTTCCTGTCACCATTGCCCCTGTGCCTGCCCCACATTTACAAAAACATTGCAGACTCTGTTTCAACTTATACACAGGATCTTCTTCTCAACCATGATGTTACTTCCCCATCAGGGTTCTGTCCCCTTCACTGCAATGAGGGTAAGAACCTGACAGATGAGGTAAAGTGAGGCACTTGCCCAGAGGTAGACGTGCAATGTCCAGAAGACCTGATTTCTTCCCTCTCTGGGATCCTACCTACGAGCCTTTGAGTAGAGCACGCTCAAGTGTCTGTTGTCTGACAGGAGCTGGAAGTAACTTCAGGAGAACCAGCTGTGGTTTTAAGCTACCAAGATCTCAGGTTTAATTTGTAAGTGCAGCATAACTTAGTCTACGGTTGACTCATATTACAAGAGTCACTCTAACACTTTTGAGTCAGTGCCCCTCTGAGAATCCTATAAAAACCATAATCCTATAAAAAAAAATCCCATAAAAACTCTCCCTAGATGAATAGACACTAGGGATTTCCCAGGGCATTCCCAGGGTTCCTTGACTCACCTAAAGCTTATCTGTGGTCTCAGTGTTAAGAACTCTTATTCTAGTACCTTCTCTCCTGCTCAGAACCACCTTTTCCTTGATAGCTTATCTTACAGTTCTTCATCTGAGAGCACTTGTTGGCTACCTAGGAAAAGACTTCAGAGTTAAACATATTGCTCTAAAATATTAAAATGTAATGGCTAATTTATTAGTCTGGAAAGGGGGTATTAGAAAGACAAATGGATGAGCCATTATCAAAATGAAAAATTCCACTATTAAAAAAGCATTGTGCTACATCATTATTGAAACAAAGCAGCTTCACTCCCCCGTGACACCCTAAAAGTGAATGGATGAACCCTCTCAAAATTCTGCCACACTTCAGTCTGGTGGCTTCTTTCATATTAAAAAAAAAAAAAAAAAAAAAAAAAACTTGATGGTATACTAATGAAAATATTTCTAAAGGAACATTTTTGAAGGACAATTATTCTGTGCCAGAAACAATCCTTCCCATTTTGTTAGCCAGGCAAACCTGCCCGTCTACATCGCAGGCAGGCTCTCGGCCGACTCGGCCGCCTACATCATTCCCCGCATGGCCCCGCCCGCCCTCCCTCCACTGGCTCTAATCAGAAAGGCAAATGGGGCGGTTTGAGGGCCTCTACTCTGTGCAGCCCGATCTGTTCAGCGAGCAGATGTTCCTATTGCCTAGGTACTAAGTGCCTAACCATGAAAATACTCGGGGAGAATATTTCAAATCCGGCCACTCAAATCCGTTCCTAAAATAAAGCGACTTTTACAAACAAGTAACCAGATAATGATCCAGGGCTTTTAAAAAATCATCGCTTTTTGTCTCTTCCCGCTCTGGTTCTTACCCAACAACTAACAAAAACTAGCTTCGGTTCCATCTCCCTATTGAGCTATCTGAAGCCAAACACCCCTTTAGTTTCATGTTTCCTCTTCTTTTTTTTTGTCCCTTTTTTTCTTTTGTAAGCATGTATTGTGTGGTATGGGCTAGCCCAGGTGAGCCGTCAGTCCTAGGCCGTGCCCTGGGGTGTCCAGTTCCCTCGGACCAGAGAAAAGATAGGCTAGGAAGCAAGAGAACTGTGATGGTTTCAGGACCACACGACGGCGGCTTTCCCACCAGCGGCAGCTGGGCACCGGGCTCCAGCCCGCAGACTGTGGTTGGAGGGAATCCGTAATAGTCCCTGCGAGATCTGGTCTTGTGAGACAGGGAAGTGGACTCCCGAGGCACCAGGCGTGGCTCAGTTTCTCCAGGACACATCTCGATGAATGCGGTAGGATCTGGGTGTGCCCCTTTCGTGCTGTGGGTCACATGGGTTAGAGTATACAGTTGTCCACCCCCAGGATGCCTGGCTGGCTCAGTCGGCTGAGCATCTGACTCTTGGTTTTAGCTCAGATCATTATCTCTGGATCCTGGCATCGAGCCCCGCCTTGGGCGCCACGCTCAGCACGGAGTTTGCTTGGGGTTCTCTCTCTGTCCCCTCCCCACTCATACACACTCTGTCTCTAAAATAAATAAATAAAAAATTTTTTAAAAGTCGTCCACGCCCATTTGTTAATGGAGTGCCTGAAGTGTTTTCTTCTGAAATCCTATGGTTAAAGCCTGCATTATAACAAAAAATTCCTAGTTGAATCTTTACTCTTAAAAATTATTGTTCTTCTAGCAGAGGGGAAAGGAAAGGATGAATAACTTTCAAAATAATTGCAGGCGACAGCCCTTCCTACTCAAGAGACTACACTAGAAATATCTTGTGAAAAAGAAATTGCTTGGGTCCAAGCATGCTAAAGTTGAAAAAACCATTTTATTACTCACCTGTATTACTTATTGTCAACTTCTGGCTCAGTGGCTTTGTGATAGTTTCAAAGTCTTCGGTATGCTTGGTAAAAGAAAAAATAGCTATTCCCACTGAATTTGTGGATAACAGTGAAAAGCCACACGAATATCCTGGAAATTTGAAAGGAAAAGAAGCGGCATCACCCTAGTAATAGTAATACCCAGGGTGCAGTGGAGGTGGCCAATGTCATCCTGTTATCTAACAGGTCATGCTGTTGCTTCCATAGAACTTAGGACGACATTATAATTACATTATCATTTGTACCCCTCAGAAGAGTTTTAGCTCTATGATGTCAGGGGACACAATTCTTTTTTTTTTTTTTTTTTTTGCGTTTTTGTATTTTCTTAACCTAGCGCAGTAGCTGGCATGTTGTGTGGAGCTCCAAAATAGTTTTTAATGTGTTAGTGTCCTGTGCTTATATACATGTATATACATAGATGATGATCACAGCAAAAGATTTGAAGAGGTTTGTGGAAAATAACTTAAGTTGTCCTAACCATGGTCGGTGAAGCAATGGTGTACAGCCACAGTATTGGCTGCTTATGCCTTCTCATCCCACTCCCTCATTGTAGAGAATCTAGGTATGGCCCCAGCTGTGATGGAGAGTGAAGAAAGACAGGAAAACACTGAAGAAATCATTCTGTGTACCTTCCCTGTCATTTGAAGAGAATATGTTTTGGCTAAATAGGCATGTAAAAATTTCAATGTCAATCGTATGCACAAATGGTGAACACATAGGTTTAGTTCTTTAAATTATTCTACACACCCAAGAAGCTAGAATGCACACAGGCACACAAGACGGCAATGTCTGGGCATTCAATAAAATGCACAAGCCTTGGAAGACCCGGAACCCGGATGGAAGTCCCAGCCCCAGGACATACCAGGTGAGTCACTTTGGGCAAGTCATTTAAAGCTCTCTGAGTTTTCATTTCCTGATTTGTAAAATGATAGCTACCTCTTTGAGTTAAAATAAGAATTAAAGCTGATATCTTATTTGTGTTGTGCCTCTTCTTTGTTCCTTGTTTACTGCCTTGTTTTGGATTATTTATTATGATTCCATTTTATCTTCATTCTTGGATTGTTATTAGCTGTACCTCTTGGTCTGTGTGCATGTGCGTGCTAGCGGTTGCTCCATGATTTACGATCTACATCTTTAACTTATCACACTCTGCCTTAAAATAAAGTCATACCACTTATGAACAGTGCAAGGATCTTACAACAATACCCCTCCATTTCTCTCTTCCTGTCCTTCTGACTATTGCTGTCATCTATTTTAATTCTATGTTTTATGAGTTTTTAATTTTATTCCATTTTGGTCAAAGAACATACTTTTGTAAGATACAAATCTTTTTTTATCTTTATTCACGTGTGTTTTATGGCCAAGCATATGGTGTTTCTTGGTAAATATTCCAAGTGCACTTCAAAAGAGTGTGCATTTCTGTTTTGGGGTGGAAGGTTCTAGAAATGTCAAATAGGTCAAGTTAGTTGATAGTGTCGTTCACATCTTCTATATACCTACTGGTTTGGGGTCTCCTTCTATTGATTATTGGGAGAGGGGTGCTGTGTGAGTTTATCTGTTTCTCCTTCCAGTTCTATCAGTTTTTCTCCGTGTATTTTGAAGCTCTGCTTTTAGATAACATAAATGCTTGGATTATTTTGACCTCTTGAAGTATTTACCCCTTTGTCATTAAGAAATAACTTTCATTATCCCTGCTGACAACTTTTATTCTGGAATCTATGTTGTCTGATATGAATATGCCTATTCCAACTTTCTTTTGGTTGGTGTTACTGTTTGGTTGGTGTTAGCTCATCCCATCCTGTTACACTTGACCTACAGGAATCTTTATCATTATAGTGGATTTCTCATCCGCATCATATAGCTGGGCCTTACTTTTTTATCTAATGAGACAGTCTCTGCCTTTCATGGAACTATTTAGACCATTTTACATTTATTGTGATCATCGATATAGTTCAGTTTAAATCTACCATATTGCTATTGGTTTTTCTGTCTCATCCCTTTTTTTTTTTTTTTCCTTTCTGCTGTTTGTGTATCCTTTAGAATTCCATTTCATGTCTTTTGTAAGCTTATCAGCTGTACCTCTTTGTTTTCATTTTTTTAAGGTTGCTTAACAGGTTAGAGTATGTATCTTCAATTTATCACAATCTGCCTTCAGCTAATGTAATTTCTCTGCAGGTGTAAGAACCTCATAATGGGATGTTTCTTCTCTGCTAGTATTTGTGCTTTTGTTGCTATATATTTAATTTTTTTTATTTAAAGTTAATTAACACATAGTGTATTACTAGTTTCAGAGGTACAGTTTAGTGATTCGTCAGTTGCATAAAACACCCAGTGCTCATTCCATCAAGTGTCCTTAATGCCCATCACCCAATTATCCCTTCCCTTCACCCCCTTCCCCTCAACAACCCTCAGTTTGTTTCCTAGAGTTAAGAGTCTCTTATGGTTTGTCTCCCTCTCTGATTTCATTTTATTTTTTCTTAGCTTCCCCTTGCTGCTATATATTTTAATTCTACATTTGATATATACCCTGTAACACAATATATAATCATTTTTACTTTAAACCATCAACTATCCATTAATTTTTAAAATAAGGAAACATTTTTACATTTGCTCACTTTTTTCAGTGCTTGTCATTCTTTTCTGTAGATACGGATTTCCATCTGTTTTCATGTTCCTCTGCCTGTAGGACTTGCTCTGAATTTTCTTGTAGTGGAGGCCTGCTGCTTGAGGAATTCTTTCAGCTTTGTGTGTCTGAAAGCTTCTTTATTTCACCTTTATTTTTATAAGAGATTTTTTACTGTGTATAGAATTCTAGGTTGAGAATTTTAAAGATGTCTGTCCATTTTCTTCTGGCTTGCATAGTTTCTGATGGGAAGTTTTCTATATTTCTTATTTAAGTATCTCCAATCTAAAGATCTTTGTATATATGTGTCCTTCCTTCCTCCCCACCCCCGGCTATTTTAAGATTCTTTATCACTGTTTTTTCAAGTTTGATTATGACACGACTTGGTACAGTTTTCTTTATTCCACTTGGGGTTTGTTAAACTAATTGGATCTATGGGTTTTTTCATCATATTTGGAAATTTTTTCAGTCGTTTCTTCAAACACATTTTCTCCCCTCCTTTCTTTCTCCCCTCTCCTCTGGCACTCCAAGTCCATGTTCTAGAAGGCAAAATAATGGCTCCCTGAAGATGTCTACATCCTAACCCCCACGATCTGTGAATATGCTATGTTACATGACATGGGGACCTTAAGAAGGGAGATGACCCTCGATTATCTTGGTGGGCCCAATGTAATCACAAGGATCTTTAGATATGCAAAAGGGAAAACCAAAAAGTAAAAACTGGACAAGGGAGCATAAGAGAGAGTCAGAGTGGTGAGATGTGAAGGTCTGACTCACTGTTGCTGGTTCTGAAGCTGGAGGAAGGAGACCAGGAGCCAAGAACTACAGGTGGCCTCTAGAAGCTGGGAAAGGCAAAGAAAAGATTCTCTCTAGAGCCTCCAGAAAGAAACGCAGCCCTGTCAACACCAGTAAAACCTTAGCTGGACTTCTAACCTAACTTCTGACTTCTACTGTAAGGTAATAGATTTGTATTGCTTTAGGCCTCTGAGATTGTGGTAATTAGAGCAGCCACAGCAAACTCATACAAACATATATTAGGCTGCCTGATATTGTCCCAGAGGTCACATGGATTCTGTTTATTTTTCTCTCCCTGTGCTTTATTTTGGATAGCATATATTACATCAAATTCACTAATCTTCTTTTTTTTTCTTTTTTGCAGTGTCAAATCTACTATTACTCCTATCCTGTGTATTTTTCTCTTCTGATATGGTATTTTTTTTTAAATTTCTTGAATATACACACACACATATATTCTTTTCTCTTCCACACACTTTATTTCTTGAATATATATATATATATATATATATATTCATTCACAAGTGCCCTCAATATGTTCACATTTTCATTTACATTCCTGAACAAATCTATATTTAGATAGCTGTCCTATGTCCTTTTCTGCCAATTTCTTCATCTCTGTCATTTCCGGAGCTATTTCTATTGATTGATTTTTCTCCTAGTTATGGGTCATCTTCTCCTGCTAGGAATTATTGATTGGATGCTAAACACTGTGAATTTTACGTTGACTTGCTGAATCTTGTTGGATTCTTTTATAAAGTGTTGGAGTTTGTTCTAGTGTGCAGTTAAGTTACTTGTAGATCAATTTGATTCTTCTTTATTTAAAAGATTTATTAATTTTTGTATTTATTTATTTGAGAGAGAGAGAGAGTGGGAGAGGGCCAAAGGGAGATCATCTCAAGCAGAATCCCCACTGAGCATGGAGCCCAACAGGGGACTCAATCTCACGATCCATGAGAGAATGACTTGATCCAAAACCAAGAGTTGGACACTTAACCAGTTAAGCTACTCAGGTGCCCCAGTTTGATTCTTCTGAGGCTTGTTTGGGCTTTGCTATGGTAGATCCGGGGAACCCTTTACTCTAAAATAATTTAACCTCACAGAGGTGTGGTCCTTCCAAGGACTCCCCAAAATTTCCTGTATATGGTAACTTTTCTCCATTCTGACTGATGGAAAAATAGCTTGGTGGGAATTGTTAGGTCTACTTATTCCCAATTATTGTTTCCCCTGTTTTGAGATTTCCCCACAGGCATGCTGAGGTAAGTACTTAACCAAAGGCATGAGGGAATATGACACATGACAGATGTGGCTTTCTCTCTGTACCTCCATCATCCATTATAATCAGCTTGACAGGTTCTCTCTTCCTTGAACGCCAGTTTCAGCTCAAGAAGCTCTCCAAGCTCTGTTTGACATATCCATGCTGCCTAAAAACCTGCTGTCCAACGTCTTAAAACAGCGCTTGCCTCACATAATTTGTCTGGTTTTCTAGTTGCTTTCGCCAGAAGATAATTCCCATAGCAGGTAACTCATCATGGACAGAAGTGAGGGGATATTTAAAGAATTAAATGGTGGGTAAAAATGCCTAGCAAGAAGGCACTCAATACGTGATTATATTAATCAGTGAATTATTTGAATTACCTTTAATAATGATAGTAATAATATCGGCTAAGTTTAATTAGACTCTTACTAGGTCTGAAACAATATTGTATTTTACATCCAATATCTTATTTAATCCCCATGCAGTTGGATAATACTAGCATCACTATTTAATAGATAAGAAAACTGAAGCAAAGTGAGTGAAGCATCTTGCTTAAGGTCATACATATAGTAGGTAGCAGAGTCCGAATTTGAACCCTAATATAACTCCAAAACACAGGCTGTATGACCTCAAATATGGTGCCTTTTACATTGTGTAAGAATACTTAGAATGAGTCAAGTTGGTAAAATAGTGAGACTGACTTCTTTAACCAACAAACCAGAATCTATAACTTCGGGTGAGCATTATACTTCATATTACTAATTACCTTGAAAGGGCACAAACTTATTTTAAGAATATTTGTAGCACAGTTAGGGTTTCTCTTACAAAATGAACTGATGAGCCACAAACACAACCTAAATTTTTAACCCAAATGGTGTTCTTTACTTTTAACCCGAAATAATAACCCGTTTACTCATCCACTATATTCATCAGTCTTATATCCAACTAGTTTTGGCTGCTTCCAAGAAAGTCAAAATTATCCTCAAAAGATAAAGATATTTATCATTTTTGAAGGCTACTTTAAAAGATGGGTGACAACTTCGCTAGTTAACTCCCAAGCAACTGTTGGCAGCATTGTTTGAATAATCCTATAGCCTCACAAGGGATATATTTTTTTTAAGATTTTATTTATTTATTTATTTGACAGACAGAGACCACGAGTAGTTCGAGAGGCAGGCAGAGAGAGAGCAGGGGGAAGCAGACTCCCCCACTGAGCAGACAGCCCGATGCGGGGCTCCATCCCAGGACCCTGAGATCACGACCTGAGCCAAAGACAGAAGCTCAACCCACCGAGCCACCCAGGTGCCCCAACAAGGGATTATTTTTATTTTTATTTTTTTAAAAGATCTTATTTATTTATTTGACAGACAGAGATCACAAATAGGCAGAGAGGCAGGCAGAGAGAGAGGGGGAAGCAGGCTCCCGGCTGAGCAGAGGGCCCTATGCAGGGCTTGATCCCTGGATCCTGAGATCATGACCTGAGCCGAAACCAGCGGCTTACGCCACTGAGCCACCCAGGCGCCCCCACGGGATTATTTTTAAAAGAACAGTTAGTTGGTCTTTAATATTTATTTAAAATACTGACATTTACTTAAAATATTGACATTACTTTATGGCCATACTTTTCTTTAATGTTTCAAGTTTTTATTTAAATTCTAGTTAGTTAACATATAATTTAATAGTTTCAGGAGTAGAACTGAGTGATTCGTCACTTACGTATGACACCCAGTGCGCATCGCAGGTGCCTCCTTAATAACCATCACCCCGTTAGCCCAGCCTCCTGCCCATTCCAGATTTACTCCAAGAAATCAACTAGGTAGGAAGTGCATTCCTTTATATGAGAATTCATAGTGATCTTTCTTTCTAAAAATGTGTCAGTTTTACAACCACAGTAACTACGAATATTTTTTTGGAGATACATGTATTATAAAAAGTTGGATATTCCTGTGCCAGTAGGCTGCATATCCAAACATCAGATAATAATCTTAGTCCTTGATAGTCAAAGTGTAGTCCATGAGCCAGCACCTTCAGAATTAATTACCTGTAAGCCTGTTAGGAACAGAGAATCTCAGCCCCACTTGCAAATCTCCTGAATCAGGAAATCTGCATTAACAAGATTTCCAGGTGATTTGTATGCAGGTTAAAATTTAAGAAACGGCTCCAGCTGATTCTATGAAGAGACAAGTTATAATGCCAATGAAACAACTAATGAAGATAAGGAAAGGATAGAAGTTAGTGATGACTATCTTTATTACGGAGAAAGTTAATTCTACAGTGAAATTTTAGAAATGTAAATCTTTAAGAGAACTTCAGCCAAATTTAGTTAGACCAGAGATGAGTATCAAAAAATTAAATAACTAGACTATGAAACTTCTAGAAGAAAAGATAGGTGGTAAGCTCTTTGACATCAATCTTGGTGATAACTTTTTGGATCAAACTCCAAAAGCAAAGGCAACAAAAGCAAAAATAAACAAGTGAGGGTACAAACTAAAAAGCTTTTGTACATCAACAGAAACCATTAATGAAATGAAAAGGCAACCTACCGAATGGAAGAAAATATTGCAAATCATGTATCTGATAAGGGGTTAATATCCAAATTATCTGAAGAACTCATAAAACACAATAGCAAAAAAATCCTAGCAATTCCATTTAAAAATGGGCAAGGGATCCGAACAGAAATTTTTCCAAAGACATTTAAATCACCAAAAGGGGATCCCCGGGTGGCTGGTCAGATGAGCAATTGAGTGTGGGACACTTGATTTCTGCTTAGGTCACAATCTTGAGATTAAGCCCACCTCAGCCAATCTCAAGCCCACCTCAGCACCGGAGCTCATTGTGTTGGGTGGAGAGGGGTGGGTACCATTGGAGATTCTCTCCTTCTGCCCATCCCTCTGCTTGCACATGCTCTAATAAATAATAAATCTTTTTAAAAAATAAATAAATGGGAACACCTGGGTGCCTCAGTTGGCTAGGTGGCTGCCTTTGGCTGGGGTCATGATCCCAGGGTCCTGGGATGAAGCCCTGCTTCGGGTTCCCTGCTCAGCAGGAAGCCTGCTTCTCCCTCTCCCTCTGCCTGCCGCTCTGCCTACTTGTGCTCTCTCTGTCAAATAAGTAAATAAAATCTTTAAATAAATAAATGGCCAACGAACACATAAAAATGTGCTCCATATCACTTATCATTAGGGAAATACAAATTAAAAAAATCACAAGATAACAGCTCATACCTGTTAGAAGGCTATTATCATAATCCAATTAAAAATGGGCAGAAGACATGAAGAGATAGTTCTCCAAAGAAGGCATACAGATGGCCAACTGACACATGAAAAGATGCTCAACATCGCTCATCATCAGGGAATTGCAAATCAAAACTCAATGAGATACCACCTCAGACCTGTCAGAATGGCTAAAATCAATAACACAAGAAACAACAGGTGATGGAGAGGATGGGGAGAAAGACGACTCGTGCACCGTTGGTGGGAATGCAAACGGTTGCAGCCGCTGTGGAAGACAGCGTGGAGGTTCCTGAAAAAGTTAAAAATAGAGCTACCCTATGACCCAGCAATTGCACTACTAGGTATTTAGCCAAAGAATACAAAAATACTAATTCAAAGGGATACATGCCATCCAATGTTTATAGCAGCATTATCTACAATAGCCAGATTATGGAAACAGCCCAGCATCCATCGAATGATGATGAATGGATAAAGATGTTACGCACAACACACACACACACACACACACACACACACACACACTTGAATATTGTTCAGCCATAAAAAGAATGAAATCTTGGGACGCCTGGGTGGCTCAGTCATTAAGCATCTGCCTTTGGCTCAGGTCATGATTCCAGAGTCCTGGGATCAAGCCCCACATTGGGCTCGCTGCTCAGTGGGAAGCCTGCTTCTCCCTATCCCATTCACACTGCTTGTGTTCCCTCTCTTGTTGTCTCTCTCTCTCTCTTTCAAATAAATAAATAAAATCTTTTTTTAAAAAAATGAAATCTTGCCATTTGCAATGACATGCATGGACTTTGAAGGCATTAAATGTGATGTGAAATAAGAGAGAGAAAGACGAATACTGCTATAATCTCACTTATGTGGAATCTTAAAAAACAACACGAAACAGCTCACAGACACAGTGAACACAGCAAACAGATTGATGATTGCCAGAGGCAGGGGTAAGGGTGGGAGAAGTGAGGGAAGCAGGTCTAAAGGTACAGACTTTCAGTTATAAAATAAATAAGTCATGGGGAAGTAATATATAGCATAGTGCCTACAGTTAATAATACTGTTCTGCATATTTGAAAGTTGCTAAGAGATCAGATTTCCGAAGTTGTCATCATAAGAAAAACTATGTGAGGTGATGGATGTTAAGTAGATTTGTTGTGGTAATCATTTTGCAACGTACCAAATATCAGATTATTATTCTATACACCTGAAACTAATATGTCAATTATACCTCAATAAAGTAAAAAAATTAAGTAAACGACTTATGAGAAAATTGAATCCCTTTCGTCTGAAAACACTGCCAGACTTTGAGGGGTAGTCCTGTTGCAAAACTAGGCCTGTGCTCAGGACACAGAAAGGCCCCGGGCCTCAAAGAAGTGAAGGTAACTCAGAGAGCCTGGGAGGAAACTTGCAAGGCTCAGGCAGAACAGGAGTCCCACCGGAACAAATAAGGTGGAAACAGCTGTGACATCTATTTCTTTCCTTCAGTAGGTCCAAACTTTTTCGCATTTGGAATAAACTGAGAAATTCTATATCAAATAGAACTTTCTATAAAAATTTTAAATTGCTTCAATCTGAGTTTAACAGCCACCTCTCCTTTCATGTCTTCCTAAATCATCTTAAGATTACATCTAGAATTCAATAAGAAAAATTACAATAAAAATGGGTTTTAGAGTTTTCTCAAGATTTATTTAATATTTCTACTGAGAATGGATAAATCACAATTCAGAACTCCAGCAAGAAACAATACCTTGAGCTACACTTCTGAGGAAGCAAGTTAAATATTCGGAACCACCAGGGACACCATACATACCGTTTCAAAATAGGCATGAGTCTCTTATCGATTATGATTCTCTAGATCCGGCAGAAATGTCGCAAAGTGGAATTCACTCAATATTGAAGGCTGAAGACAATCTGCTCTAGCGTCAGGGGAAGGGTTTTCACGAATAAAAATGCACTCCGCTTTTCCTGTTTGAATAAGATGCTTTAGCCTGATTAGACAGAGTTATCAACTGAAGACAATAGCCATATTTTTGTGCACATTCTATCCATCTTGCCTAGGACACTCTTCATCCTGCTCTTGGTGCCTGGCCTTACAGAGCACTTCCTCAAGGGGGCATTTCTGTCCCCATATCCTGGGTAGTTAAGAGGTGGTACAGTGCCTAGTGACACACGGCACTCAAAAAATAGCTGTCAAAAAACAAAAAGAAATAAGCCAAGTTCATAAATATAGAGAAGATGGGGAGCCCGGGTGGCTCAGTCAGTTGAGCGTCCCACTCCGTTTCGGCTCAGGTCATGATCTCGTGGTTGTGGGATGGAACCCTGCGTGGGGCTCCACTCCCAGTAGGGAGTCTGCTTGAAAATTCTCTCCTTCTGCCCTTCCCCTGACTTGTACACAACGCTCGCTCTCTCTCTAAAATAAATCAACCTCAAAAAATGATAAATACACAGATTGGTAGTTGCCAGAATAAGGGGATGAGGGGTGGGAGAAGTGAGTGAAGGGGATCAAAAGGTACAAATTTTCAGTTATAAAATTGGTAAGTTATGGCAAAGCTATGTAAAGCCAGCAGACTACAGTTAATAATACTACATTGCATTTTTGAAAGTAGCGGAGAGAACAGATCTTAAAAGATATCACAGGGGCACCTGGGTGGCTCAGTGGGTTAAAGCCTCTGCCTTCGGCTCAGGTCGTGATCTCAGGGTCTTGGGATCGAGCCCTGCATCCAGCTCTCTGCTAAGCGGGGAATCTCTGCTAAGCGGGGAGCCTGTTTCCCCCTCTCTCTGCCTGCCTCTCTGCCTACTTGTGATCTCTGTCTGTCAAATAAATAAATAAAATTTTTAAAAAAAGTTATCACAAAAGTTTTCTTTTGTAACTATGTGCGGTGATGGATGTTAAGTAAACTTATTGTGATTATTTTGCAATGTATACAAGTATCGAATTGTTATGCTGTTCACTCGAAACGACTATACCGTTGACCCCCCAACAACATGGATTTGAACCATGTGGGTCCACTTATAACAGATTTTTTTACAGTACAATACCATAAATGTATTTTCCTTATGATGTTAATATTTTCTTTTCTCTAGCTTACTCCATTGTAGGAATGCAGCATATAGTATATAATACATATAAGATATAAAATCGTATCAATCAACTGTTATCAGTAAGGTTTCTGGTCAACAGTAGGCTATTTGTAGTTAAGTTGTGGGGGAATCAAAAGTTATATGTGAGTTTTCGACTGTATAAGGGATCAGGGACTCTACTCCCTGTGTTGTTCAAGGGTCAACTGTAATGTTACATGTCAGTTATACCCCTAAAGAAAAGAGTATTTAGTGAGCGTATACAGTAATCAAAGGCTCGGGGTTTTTTAAAAAGATTTTTATTTATTTAATGAAGGGAGAGCAAAAGCCCACAAGCAGGGGGAGCGGCACGGAGAGGGAGAGACAGAAGCAAATTTCCTACAGAGCAGAGACCCAGATGCAGGGCTCGATCTCAGGATCCTGGCATCGTGACCTGAACCAAAGCAGACACTTAACCAACTGAGCCACCCAGCTGCCCCTGAAGGCTGTTTTTAACATTTCTTTTTCAGTTTTCCAATGGAACAATTGCCTTAGTCTTCTCTGACAAACATACTGTTTTTACCATGACCCACAGTGAGATCTCAGAGTATTTCAGGTTATATAAACAAAAGAGTCAAGCACACCACCATATTGACTTCCAACAATATATGCCCCTATTACTAGGGGTGGAAATCCCTATGGGAAACTTCTGAAGTTGAATGGTATTAAATCCAAGTTAAAAAATAATCAAAAGAAATGAGCCCAAGTCTTTTCCTTTAAAATTATTGGTTCTCACCTCCTTTTGAAAGAAAGTGTTAAAATTCTAATTCAAGGGTTCTCACACCTTGGGTTTTTTTTTTTTTTCAAGATTTATTTATTTTAGAGAGAGAGAGAGCAAGCACGAGTAAGGGGAAGGGTATGGGGGAGAGAGAGAGAGAGGCTCAGACAGACTGCTGACTCCATGCTGAGTGTGGAGCCTGACGCAGGACGCCGGACGCCATCTCACAACCCATGCCAAAACCAAGAGGCGAGTGCTTAACCAACTGCACCACCCAGGCATCCCTCGCACTTCAGGGTTGTCTTATTATTACTCAAGTATAATTAACACACAGTGTTATATTAGCTTCAGGTGTGTAATATAATGATTCAGCAGTTCCATACATTTTTTCAATGCTCATCAAGATAAGTGTACTCTCAATCCTCTTTGTTTCCCCCATCCCCCTACCCACCTCCCCTCTGGCAACTACCAGTTCGTCCCCTGTTTTTTTGTCTTGTTTGTTCATTTGTTCTGTTTCTTAAATTCCATGAGCAAAATCGTATGGTATTTGTCTTTCTCTGATTTATTTCACTTAGCATCATACTTTCTAGCTCCATCCATGTTGTTGCAAATGGCAAGATTTTTTTTTTTTACTAATATTCTATTATACACATGAGACACTCTAATATTATCAATTATCTCTGAAGACTTGTTTGTTCTCCTTAATTATCATTTTTTTCTAAAAGACAGGCTCATAGTAGAAAACCTAGAAATGACACAAGAGAAATAAAAAAGAAAATAAAAATTACCCATGTGTGAGCACTGTTACTATTAATGTATCTCCTTTCAGTGCTCTATGTACACAAAATTGGAATTATTCTGAATAGTCATGTATCCTATTTTTATTTTTTCACTAAAAATATGAGTCTAAGCACTTTCTAAAATTTACAAAATATTTGCTCATAAAAATATTTCCTGTGTGTACAATAAAAAGCAAGTAACATCTCCTACCCCAGCCCCAAACCTTAGCTATGACACTTGGAAGTCCAGGTTTGTATTCTTACATTTTTCTTATCTAAGCATTTTGTCATATCATTAAGTGTTCTGCAAAAAAATGCTTCCAAAGATTGCGTTGTATTCTACCTTATAAATATACCATAATTTATGAGGCTGTGTAGAAAGAAGAACCCCCCTACACTGCTGGTAGGAATGCAAGCTGGTGCAGCCACTCTGGAAAACAGTATGGAGTTTCCTCAAAAAGTTGAAAATAGAGCTACTCTACGACCTAGCAATCGCACTACTGGGTATTTACCCTAATGATACAGATGTAGTGATCCAAAGGGGCATGTGCACCTGAATGTTTATAGCAGCAATGTCCACAATAGCCAAACTATGGAAAGGACCTGGATGTCCACCAACAGATGAATGGATAAAGAAGATGTTGTGTATACACACACACACACACAATGGAATACTATGCCACCATCAAAACCCCCCAAATTCTTGCCATTTGCAACAATGTGGATGGAACTGAGGGTATTATGTTAAGCTAAATAAGTCAGAGAAAGACAATTATCATACAATCTCTCTGATATGAGGAATTTGAGAAGCAGAGTGGGGAGTTGTAAAAGCTAAGGAGGGAAAAAATGAAACAAGATGGGATCAGGAGGGAGACAAACCATAAGAGATTCTTAATCTCAGGAAACAAACTGAGGGTTGCTGGGGGTAGGGAAGGTAGGGATAAGGTGACTGGATTATGGACATTGGGGACGGTATGTGCTATGGTGAGTGCTGTGAAATGTGTAAGCCTGAAGATTCACAGACCTGTACCCCTGGGGGCAAGTAATATAAATAAATAAGCCGTACTGTAACCATTTTCCCAAATTAAAAAAAAAATTGTCATACTGAAGCAGCCCTATTTCCCTAGATTGTATTTCTAGAAGTGGAATGACAAGGTCAAAATGTATGAACATTTTTGACTCTTGGTACCTACAGATAAGTGGCTCCAATTCACACTCCCCTCAGCAGCAAATCAGCATGCCAATCTTACAAACCTGGTTTTGATGAAGATTAATATTAATCCAGTTAAATATTTGATAAACACATTATTATGCTGGATTGCAATCATTTGTATGAGCTGCTGCTTGTCAAATTTAACTAGACTGTGAGCCAGAAGACCAAGTCTATGTCTTTTTTATCTTTATACTTCAACAGACTAGCATCATATACAAAACATTCACTTATTCAATAAATACTTATCGAATATCTGCCAGGTGTCAGATGTCATTCCAGTTTCTGGAGACACAGCTCTAATGGGTATTACATTCCAGTGGAGATAAACAAAAAATAAACAAAGGCAAAATTATAGTATGCCAGATCATAAATTCTATGGTCAAAAAAAAAAAAAAAAAATCAGGGAAAAATTAGGGGATGGAGGGGAAGATGGAGAGGGTTTTCCCTATTTTACACAGAGCAGTGAGAGAAGGCCTCACTGATGACATGGCATCTGAGCAGATAGATACTTGAAGCAGCAGTGTGCTGTGTGGGTATGTGGCGGGAAGAGTAGTCCAGGCAGTGCAAAGACCCAGCAAGCCTACGTAGGATGTATGAAAAGCAGAAATACCAGTCTGGCTGGAACACTGAGAGACTAGGAGACAATGGGGTCAGAGAGACAGTGGAGGAAACCCCCCCATGGAGGACTGTAGGTCTGATCAGGACTTTGCTGTCCTGTATGAGATCAGTAGCCACTAGGAAGGCTTTGAGAAATGACACGATTGGACAGATTTTCAAAAAAAATCACAAGCTGCTATGTCAAAATAGAATGTGTTAAGTAGTTAAGAGGCTACTTTGGAAATTCAACTGGTGTGATCATGGCTGACATTAAAGTAATAATTGAGATGATGAGAAATGGATTCTACGTGTATTTTGAAAGTAGCGGCAGTGGATCTTGCTAAGGTGTTGAATTGTCCATTGTAGAAGAAATGCGGAGGAGCCGGGCTTTGTCAAGATTTGGGCCAACTGAAAAAATGAAGGTGCCATTTGCTGAAAAGGAAAAGATTGTAAGAGATTTTTTTTGAAGGCAAGGTGAAGAAATTGGGAGTTTTGATCCCAAGTTTTCATCTTCTAAGGCCTTTAGATGATGAATAGTGTTAAACCAACTTAGCTGTTTGCTGGGCCACCACGTTAAACTAACATTGACTCTCAGAATCACATACTATATCAATCTGGGTAAGAATTTCTGATGGTTCAACACTTTATTTTAAAGGGTCGACTTGTTCCGTAACGCTCAGAATGTTGATCGTGCGTTTGGATGCGAGATGAAGTCCAGTTCCAACTATTTTTAAAAGAAATTTACATATTCAAGGTAACACTAACAAATTGTAGCCTTAAGTCATACCCAAGACCGAATTATACATCAATACATTTTTAAGAACTAAGCTAGAATTTCTTTCACCTTCCTCCAACCACAAATAATAGATGCTATAGTGGGTCCCTGACTTGTGATGGTTCAACTTAACAGTGTTTTGACTTCACAATGGTGCAAAAGAAGTACACATTCAGTAGAAGCCATACTTCAAAATTTGAATTTTGATATTTTCTCCAAGCTAGCAATATGTGGTAGGACACTCTCTTGTGATGCTGGGCAGAGGCAATGAGCAGCAAATCCTACTTACTCATGCAAACACAAAAGTGAAGTGATATTTCTGTACCCATACAAACTTTGTTTTCTTTCAGAATTCAATGAAGTACATGAGACATTCAAAACTTATTAAAATCTTTTTTTTTTAATGATTTTATTTATTTATTTGACAGAGATCACAAGTAGGCAGAGAGGCAGGCAGGCCGAGAGAGAGGAGGACTCAGGCTCCCTGCTGAGCAAAGAGCCTCCATCCCAGGACCCTGGGATCATGACCTGAACTGAAGGCAGAGGCTTTAACCCACTGAGCCACCCAGGCGCCCCCACTAATTACAATCTTTGAGTTAGATGATTTTCCCCAAATGTAGGCTAACATAAGTGTCCTGAGCACGTTCAAGGTAGGTTAGGCTAAACTGTGACATGTGGTAGGGTCGGTGTATTAAATGTATTTTCAACTTACGATTATTTCAACTTACAATGGGTTTATAGGGACATACCACTGTAGGTTAAGGAAGATCTGTATTTTGTTATACACTATAAAGATACTCTCAAATACTAAACAGATTAAATAGAATGACTTTATCCTATTGGCATTGTCCAAAAAGAATTGTGAAATGGAAATGTTCTGTATCTACATTGTATAACATGGTAGCCACCGGCCACATGTTAGCTACTGAACACATGAAAATGTGGCTAATTGCAACTGGGGAACTGATTTTTCAATTTTACTTATTTACAAAATAGTCCCATGTCACAAGTGGCTACCATACAGTAAAGGACAGCACTATAGTGTTCCATCCTCTTGACGTAACAATTTTCAGTGAACACAAAACTCTGGAATCAGATATGTACTTCTTAAATTATAAGATTCCTTATTGTGTAAGTATTTTCCCATCTGTGTAGAACAGAGGAAATATATATACTATGAACTTGCATGTGGGTGTGCATACATACACTGAATTATGTGTAAGGATACATCATAAGCTTTCTCTGGGAGAAAGTTTTCTCTGGAAGATGATGGGTAACTAGGGGTCACAGAACAGAGAATGTTCCTGATGTATCTGTTTGAACACATAATGTTTAATTTTCGATCACATTAAGTTTCATCTATTCAAATATAACTTTAGGGCATTCTATAATTTTTTGACTAATGCAAACCTCCACACCTTTCCCTAAATATTTTTCCTGCATGGTTCAAATGAATGACTGACAGTTGAACTAAGTAAGTAGTGCCTTCTGCATAGGTCTCTAAGGTGGTCTCTAAGTAATACTTGAAAATAAAACTTCGAAGTGACAGCCAATTCCTCAGCTTCTGTAAAGCGTCAATGTCCCACCCAAGCCCACCTCACCAGCCCCATTTCAAGAAGTCTAAATTAGACATGGCTTGGTATTCTGACTACTGAATATTAACTCACTGGCTTATTTCACAATAAAATGATTATTTTGCTTCCACTTTCTATTGAGTGCTACTCTTCTTGGGCTCTTGTGCTCAGCAGAGTGACTTGGAAGAGCCAAATTTATTTGCATTCAAATTTGGACTCTGCCCTTTATCAGCCGCATATCCTCAGGCTTCATAGATCTCCTGTATCTCAGTTCCCTCATCTGCATTCAATCATCTCTAAAAAAGGTAAAAAAGTAAATCATCTCTATTCCACTGGCTCTTTGTAAGGATTAAATGGGTTAATATATGTAAAAGGGTACCTGACATAAAAAACTCAAATTATCCTGTTGATAGCTATCATAATACCAATAGCTATGTTTTAAGTCTGTTTTAAAGCCTCTACAAGCCCATAAAGATACAGATAGAATTCTGTATTTTGCTATGCAAATTTTAAACAACTGTGCTTCTGTTCTAATTTTTTTTTTAAGATTTTATTTATTTATTTGACACAGAGAGTAAGAGGAGGAGCACCAGAAGAAAAGGGAGAAGCAGACTCCCCACTGAGCAGGAAGCATGATGCTAGGCTCAATCCCAGGAGCCTGAAATTGTGACCGGAGCTGAAGACAAACGCTTAACCAACTGAACCACCCAGGCACCCCTGTGCTTCAATTTTCAATAAATTTTGATTTAGGGGAGGGAACTATGTGCTCTCAAAATACCAAATTACTTTCAGTAATTACTTTGGTTTAGCTTCTTATAAAAAGGAAAGTACAGTTAGAATTCCTATATTAGGATTAGTAGAGAATTCATCATGGGCCCCAGAGCAGGTTGGCTCTAGGTTGCAGCTTTTAGTGTTGTGTTGGTTTTTTTTTTTCCCCTCTAAATATGCTACATAGACACATCTCAGAAGAAATAACCTAATTAACATGTTTAAATAATCTAGTTTCGTCAAAATGCAATAATATATACCAATAAGGGATATAACATTTGGAGTTTGTGCTTTTACCAAACATATGATATGCTAATGGTATGTTAGTAACAGTTCTCTTCCTAATGGTATGTTGTTAACGGTTCTCTTTATCCTGAAACTGGTTATAAAATGATTGAGTTGTTATATTTTGGTATTGTAAAACCAGGAAACTTACAAACAAGGATACTCAATGAATAATAAATTCTGCTCAAAATTACAGGCATTTTAAAGGTAAAATGTGTCAATTTAGTTTACAGTTTAGTTCTTATTAGTACATGAGGTAAAGGAGGATTTAAGTTGATGAGACATTTATCAGGAAAGAAAAAAGAACAAACCCAAACTAAGAAGTGAACTGCTCTTACTTACATCTGACATTTATTAGGGAAAAAGCATCCTGAGGGGCTAGGGCCGTCTTAATCTGCCAGCAAAATCAGAGAGATGAAATACAGTATAATAAAAATAAAAATTTTCTCTTCCATAAAACCAAAGTCTAGAGATGCTACTAAACTTAATGCAAATATAAAGGCTGCCAGACCAATCTTCTACATAAATGCCTTCCAAATTTCCATTTCAGGCACAGGGATGAGGGATTTAAGGGAGACAAACTTTGAATCAACATTTTACCTTCAATTCTTTGCTTCACTGACTTCTGACAGTTTGGCAAATTGGGGGTCATCACATTTAAAAGAAATGCCAAAGCTTGACAAATGCAATCTAAGATAGTATAAATTCTAAATGCCTGTGCAATTTTCTGTAGTTTCTAGCATTCTACCTCAAAAAGTTATCAAATTTAAAACTTAAGTCATTTCCTTTAGATGGTGTAATTTTAGCAAAAAGCATTCTCCAAATTATGGGACAATTAAGGTAACACTAAAATCATATGCCCAAAATTCAAGTCTTATGCCATTTTGTTATTCAGGGTTATTTGGTGTGTGGGTAGGATGTATGTATGCAGAGATTAACTTTGTTTTTGAAGAAAATCTGAAAAATTTCCAGTCTAATCCTATCTCAGTTTCTTTAGTACACGTTCAGAAATCTCGCTCATTAAAATTGGATATTACTGGCCACCAAGATGGTCAACTTAAAAATAGGTCTCCATCCCTCATTCTCCTAACTGCCGTCATCTTAAAAATGTGCCACCTTACCCAGTTTGGGGCCTACTACTTACAGCTGATTGGAGGTCCATTCTCAGCGGGGACTAAAAACAGCGTATGTGTTCACCTTTGAGTTCCTGAGGTCAGCAAGTAGGAGTCAAGGGCTCTGACTGCTCTTCTCACTCTCCAACACTACTTTCACAATTACTTTATCACGGAAGCTATTTCCTTTGAAAAGATCAAGATTTATATGCTTACATGTTCAAATGCTATGAATGCATCATCAGGTCAA
This sequence comes from Mustela lutreola, assembly GCF_030435805.1. Classification (NCBI taxonomy): domain Eukaryota; kingdom Metazoa; phylum Chordata; class Mammalia; order Carnivora; family Mustelidae; genus Mustela; species Mustela lutreola. Next base: position 33,212,331 of record NC_081290.1, read on the forward strand.
GACTTAAAATAGAATCATTAATTTAGAAAAACACAAAACCAAGAAACCTGAACAGATAGTCTCTTATTTTGAAAAAAAAAGAGGCCCAAATTCTCTGGTTTTAAAATTCAAACTGGACTCTAATTTAAAAGGAGAAAAAAAAATACAACAGAGCAGTGATAGCATACATTTTCACAGAAATACTCAAATTCTTAGATTATGCCATACGTCTTTATGTCAAATTATGTTAAACTTTACAATATTAGTACAGAACAAAAATGGAAAGAAAAGACAAACATAAGCTTTCTATTATTATTTAAGAACTGGCATGACTTCAATAAAAATCAGATTAGAAAACTCAATGAAATATCAGGAATTGGTTTCTTAGGGAATCCTTAAAAAATCTACCATTTAGAATAACTTGTGCACATCAACTGTAACATTTTTTTCTAAATGAGTTAATTACTCTCATGTAGCTATGTGAAGTTTTTCAGAGTAATTTTACTGGGAGGAAATTGCATGTACCTTCCCATATGACAGTGACATGGGACAAATGACAAGTGGGAACTAGACATTAGAAGTATGGAGTGAAGTATAATGGGTCAAAAACAGTTTAAAAAAAAAAGAAAGGGTAAAGAATTTGAAACCGTAAGAGAATCAAACTGTGTGTGTTACATGTGTATATGTATGTATATAATAATTTTGTATCTTCAAAAATAAAACTGGAATGTTATTTCACTTAAAATGTACATGCAAAATGCTTTGTAATGGTAAAAAAAAAAGTACACTTATGTAAATTTTCATAATTTTCCAATAAATGACATTCCTGGATCAAAAAACTACCATTACAACCCCTTTAACCAAATGTTTATTTTTTGTTTCCAGGATTACAATTTGCTGTGATTCATTAACCTCAATCTAAGTAAGTTTTTAGACACTGACCTCATACAGTTAGGTCCTTAGGTCAAACACTCACTTATCCAGCAAAAGAAATCACCCAGCCATCAGTCTTGCCTGGACAATTCTCTCTGCTACCTGAACAATTTAAAGTGCGTATGAGTTGGGTGTTTTTTGTTGTTGTTTTGCCTTTTTTTTTTTTTTTTTTTAAGATTTTATTTGTTTATTTGACAGAGAGATCACAAGTAGGCAGTGGGGGTGGGGGGGGAAGCAGGCTCCCTGCTGAGCAGAGAGCCCGATGTGGGGCTTGATCCCAGGACCCTGGATCATGACGTGAGCTGAAGGCAAAGGCTTAACCCACTGAACCACCAAGGTGCCCCAAGTAATTTTGATGAATGGAGACACAGCTATAGTTTTGCACTAAATTTCCATTACTGAATTGTATGCTTTTTCACCATGATACCTGATGATCACTAGAAAGCTACTTAATTACATAATGTTTTAGCCACATATTATGTTAAATGCCCATTTGTAACTGCAAAAAACTCATATTACAGACACACTATTGACTATGACATTATACAAAATCATGGCCACAAGTTTCTGCATAAGAAGAGATTTACTTCTCTTTCTCTTAAAGCAAGAAATACCCCACGGTTCAGATTTACATGAGTAGTGCCTTTTTAAATAAATTAAAAATAAAATGCTGTCCTGTCTGCAAAATTATAAATATTTCTAGTCCATTTTACAGAATGTTAAAATGCTTATAAATGCATTACCTCCTAGTAAATACACATTATGGCACCAAAGCCAGTGAAAAACATGAAAACAAACAAACAAAAACAGCCATCAAACTGGCCTATGGAAACATCTAGGGTTATTTTGGATCTCCTACACTGGAAAAATTAAACTAAAGAAAGAAAAAAAGTTAAGGAGACATAGAAATTTTACAAAATGGCAACTACTATAGCCTATGAGTGGACTGACATGTCTTCCTTCAATTCAGTAACTAAGCCATTTCTGGAATGAACATTTGTGGATAACTCGGTTAGGAAAGTGTTCCTCTTAGTGCTCAGGGCAGAATTATGTAGAAATAATTCCCACATTCTGTAAGAAAAAAAACAAAAACACAGAGTGACTGTTTAAAAACCAAGATTTAGCCAGGATGTTCAAGACTGATGGGTTTTGATGGAGTGAAATCTTCAGTGGTCATAAAATTAAAAATTATAATCCTATGGATGTTGTTTATTCTTACCAATGTGAAGAAAGGAAACATGATTGCAAGGTACAATACACCCTGATGGGGTAAAATGAAAAATTATGAACAATTTAGACAACTAAAATGTTCTCTACTGAAACATAAAAACAAGATTTCCAAATTGATTCAACTTGTAATATGTCTCTCAGAAATATGAAGTAGTATTAGTTCTGTAGACTGCTGAACTGCCCTTCACATTAAGTATTTCCTCCATCTTAATAAAACAGCTTCTGAGTAGCATGGACTCCTTCGATGTGGGAGAGCAGGCTCACCAAACTTGTTTCCAAGGCTTCCTTCCAAGGCGATTCATTCCATCAAATCTATAATATCTCCAAATCCACATGTCGCACTTCAGGATTTCGTTTCTGGAAGGAAAAAATCACCACCACATTATTCATAACATAAGAGAATTTTGCTTCCTTTTATTCCTTTAGATCACTAAAGCCACTGAAACCATATGGTCAAACAATTTCTTGGTAGTATGTTAGCAAGATAAAAATCAACAGAGGAATATTACACACTATGAACAATATGGTATTGCAAAACTTCCACAATATACTCATTTGGGGTAAAAAGAAAAATCACTGGAAGACAATAATAATAATAATAATCAGAAGAAATAATCTGAAAGAAAATAAAATATTCACTTATTCTATATATGTTAGCAATGAGCCATATAGTTTAGGGCCACACACTGTGCTAGAAAGTGGAACTATGATCATTAAATAAGCCTGTTCCTGACCTTGAGAGACTCAGTTTAGCCAGGGAGCCAAGTATATCAATAACCATCTACGAGCCAGCGCATTAACATTAACAATAATGACAGTTAACACTGAGGGGTAGTTACTTTTGTTTGGCCAAGTACTGTGCTAAGGAAGGGGCTTCACATGCATGTGTGTGTTTTAAAGCCCTCTACTAACTCAATCATTTCCATTTTCCATGGGGGAAAACAGAAGTCTGAAGAAATTAACTAGCCTGCCCAAACTTAAGGAGCTAGAAGTGAGCGACGAAGCCAGGATAGATTCCAGACTCCAAGCTCTTAAGCATTACAATGTACTATGATGCTAACTCTGGGAACAAAAATGTCAGGTCTATTACTTTAACTCGTGAGGTCCAGCAAGACTTCACTAAGGATGTAATATCTAAACAAGACTTGAAAGTAGTGACTTTTCTAGAGAGATGATGAAGAGGACCAGACAGCAAAGTCAGGGAGCCCAAGAAGCATGCACTGGCAGCATGGTACAGTTAGCCACAGAAGTTGCAGTGAGGGTGTCTGGGTGGCTCAGTGGGTTAAAGCCTCTGCCTTTGGCTCAGGTCATGATCCCAGGGTCCTGGGATTGAGCCCTTCGTCGGGCTCTCTGCTCAGCAGGGAGCCTGCCTCCCCTCCTCTCTCTGCCTGCTTCTCTGTCTACTTGTGATCCCTGTCTGTCAAATAAATAAATAAAATCTTAAAAAAGAAAAAAAAGAAGTTGCAGAGTGGGTAGGATCAGTAAGGAGGCAGGAAAGGCACGCAGAAACCAACTTGTGAAAAATCTTAAATGCTAACTTAAGGACTTCATTTCACTAACAACAGAAAATATCTTTATTATGGGCCTACTCTGTGCCAGGCACTGAAGTATGTAGCAATGAAGAGGAAACAAACGGTACTTGTTTTCGATGAACTCTTGTCTGGTGAGGAAATGCAGGTAGGTGAGCAGGCAATTTTAACAGACTGCTGCTACTTGAAGAGCAAGGCAGAAAAAATGAAGAGAAAAAATGGGATTTTACGAGTACAAAAAGGAAGGACACCTAACTCAATCTGTGGGGTAATTTAAAAATGTAGTAAGATGGAACAGAATGACATTGTGAAAAGGGAGAGCAGAGAGAATGTATAAAACTAATTATATACCTTACATCTATTAAAGAGGAAATAAATAATGTTTAAATCATGAGGAGCTTAAGACTTTCATATAGAAATATGGTACAAAATATAAAAAATATTAACATGGTTATCTCTGAGCCAAAGGATTGAGGATGGTGAGACTGGCTCAGTTGGGAGAGCGTGTGACTCTTGATCTGGGGGTCATGAATTCGAGCCCCACGTTAGATGGAGAGATTACTTAAATAAATATTAAACAAATGGATAGATAAATCAACATGGGAGGAAAAACTCTTCTAAGGGATTCTGATAGTCAATCAGGATTAATAATTCCTAACTTAAAAAAAAAATAATATCCTAGGAACATTTGCATATTCCCTGTATTAAAGGAATTTGAGTATAAAGACAAAAATCTGATGTAATACTGGAATTGAGCTCCAGTTAGAGCATTCTACTGAGTGTACACTGAGATTTTTCTTATAACTAGTTTTGTTCAACTATACTTGAGGGTTCTTTCCTCTTGGATCTTAATGCAAGAATGGCCAGGGCCCCCCCAGACACAGGTGTACCCTTTTGTTCTCAATGCTCTCTTTACCTTAAACTATTTGCTCTATTTAGAATTCCCTAAACTCATTAAAGAACGAAAAAGATTTCCTTTTCCTCAAAGAGAAATGAAACTCAATTTTATTTTCCCTTCCCAATCCTCCCTAACCATCCTAATATGACTTGAAAAAGTTTAGCTATTAATGAAAAATTTGAAAATATTCTATCTAAAAAAACACTATGTAACAAATGTGTACCAATAAAAATTTAATCTCAAGAAAAAGTAAAAAGCTGATGTAGTCTGTTTTAAAATCAAGTTTTTAGAGAGAAAACTATCAAATTCCTAAAATTTAATGTGCCAAATACAAAAAGAAACACACAATATATTTGCTGAATGAATGAATGAAAAAAAATAGAATATCCTTAAATTTTAATATTTAGTGACTAATAAGAGATCATGTACATAGCAGAAACAATAAATTTTGTTAAATAGAAACGAAAATCAATAAGTGGTGTTCAACTTACAATTTTCATTCATTTTTTTCAATACTTAACTTTTTAAAAAGATTTATTTATTTATTTGAGAGAGAGAGCACGAGCAGGAGGGGCAGAGGAAAGGAGAGAGAATCTCTCCGTCTCACATCAAAGCCTGATGTGAGGCTCGATCCCACGACCCCGAGATCATGATCTGAGCCACCAAAAGTCAGATGCCCAACAGACTGTGCTACCCAGGCATCCCTCAACAAATATTTATTGATTTATTATGTCCTAGCCAGTATCCAACTTGAACATTTTGCATACCACAAATTTATTTCAAAACTCTCTATGGAGAGATGAAAACCACATTGTATAACTTATTTTGCAATGCTGCAGACTCAAGAAAATGCTATAAGAGCATGCAATTCAAGAAGCAAAAGATGGACTAAAGAGCAGAACATTTAACTGGAATACTACTTATTAGGAATTTGCAAATACTATGGCATCTTCCCACTAAATTAATTCCCAACAGAACTGTTGCCTCCCAAACACAAAAAAAACTTCATGGAGGGATAGGAGAAGAGTCTAGCCACAGAATGACATAGAGGTAGAACAAAAAAAAAAAATTAAATTAGCAGTTCAAAGAACTTCAAAATAAAAACAAAATATATTTCATATTTATAATATGGGACTTTATAAATTAGCTTCTATTATTCTTCATGCTATAGATTTTATGCCAAAAATACCATCCATTCTAATAATGAGATCGATGGCATTACTCAAAAGAGATGGCCATACTGCTAAATTTTATCACTGAGGCTGATCTTCCAAAATAATTGAATAATTATTAAATTTAAACCTAGAAGGCAACCAAGCTTAGATACGAAAAAGAAAGAAATATGCCAAAGTTTCAGTTTTCAAAAGAAAATCAGCTATTTTTCCTAACAAGAAACAAGAATTAAATTCATGCACTCTGTTGGTTTGGTGCCTCAACTATGAAGAACTTTAAGATAAATTAGGGAGATCTGGGTGGCTTAGTTGGTTAAGCATGTGCCTTCAGCTCAGGTCATGATCCCAAGGTCCTGGGATTGAGTCCTACATCAGGCTCCCTGCTCAGTGGAGAGCCTGCTTTTCCCTCTATCCCTCTCCCCTCTGCTCATGCTCTCTATCTCTCTTGCCCTCTCTCTCACTCTCTAACAAATAAATAAATAATATCTTTTTATTTTTATTTATTTATTTTTTCGACAGACAGAGATCACAAGTAAGCAGAGAGGCAGGCAGGCAGAGAGAGGGAAACAGGCTCCCCACCGAGCAGAGAGCCCAATGCGGGGCTCGATCCCAGGACCCTGGGATCGTGACCTGAGCTTACAGCAGAGGCTTTAACCCACTGAGCCACGCAGGCGCCCCAAATAATATCTTTTTTAAAAAAGATAAATTACACCTTATTACCTTAGTCAGAGAGGTTTTCAACTTAAAGGTATAAGTTAACTTCGTTTCCTGGTTTGAGAGACTTATATTTCAAAAACACGTACGGATTAGTTTAGTCTCTTAAAGATTTAATAGCTTCTAATTAAAGCACACAGTTAGCTAGACAAAAATAATAAATTTACCTGATTGTGATAAAAGTAAATATAAGAATGACCAATTTGTTAACTCAAACCTGGTTTCTGACTTATTGTTCCTATTAAAGATAAAATAAAGATTTAGTCTAAAAGTCCATTATTTTATCCATGTCAGGGAAATAAAAACAAACAGAATGGGAAAAGCAAAGATTATTTAGTCTCATTTCACCCTGCACAAAAATAGTCACCTGGCATTATGTTTAGAAAAGTGATTTTTCAAAGTGTGGCCCAAAGATCCTGAAACCTTTTCTTTCTTTTAAAGATATGTCTGTTTGTTTTATTGAGAGCGTGTGCACACACTTGAGAATGTGCACGAGCAGGGGGAAGGGCAGAGGGAGAGGGAGAAGGAATCTCAGGCAGACTCCACGCTGAGTGCAGAGCCTGGACGCTAACTGGGACACCGAGCTCAATCTTACCACCCTGAGCAGAAATCAAGAGTTGGTCGCTTAACCAACTGAGCCACCGAGGAACCCCTGAAACTTTGTCAAGGGGGCTTCCAAGGTCAAAACTATTTTCATAATAACCACTGATGTTATTTGCCTTTACTAGGCTGGTATTGGGTGCCTGGGTGGCTCAGTTGGTTGAGCAACTGCCTTCGGCTCAGGTCATGACCCCGGACTTCCAGGATCAAGTCCCACATCGGGCTCCCAGCTCCCTGGGGAGCCTGCTTCTCCCTCTGACCTTCTCCTCTCTCATGCTCTCTCTCACTCATTCTCCTTCAAATAAATAATAAACTATGCTGGTATTTCCTCTGATGACATATCAAAGCAATGGCAGATAAATCTGATGGCATCTTTGCACAATTTAAGGCAACTGGCACCAAACCAGACAGTCACTGGGCTTCTTTATTGTCAGACACGTAATTTAAAAAAAAAAAAAAAAAAAAAAAGCCAGTTTCACTTTAGAATGCCCTTCATGATCAGGGTGCCTGGGTGGCTCAGTTGGTTAAGCATCTGATTCTTGATTTTGGCTCAGGTCATGATCTCAGGGTCTTGGGTCTGAGCTCCCAGTCGGACTCCGCACTCAGCACAGAGTCTGCTTGGGATTCCTTCTCTCTCTCTCCCTCTGCCCCTCCCCTCACTCACATTCTCTTTCTCTCTAAAATAAATAATATCTAAAAAACAAAATGTGGGGCGCCTGGGTGGCTCAGTGGATTAAGCTGCTGCCTTCGGCTCGGGTCATGATCCCAGGGTCCTGGGCTCGAGTCCCACATCTGGCTCCTTGCTCAGTGGGGAGCCTGCCTCTCTCTCCGCCTCTGCCTGCCTCTCTGCCTGCTTGTGTGCTTTCTCTCTCTCTCTCTTTCTGACAAATAAATAAATAAAATCTTTAAAAAAAAAATAAAATAAAAAAACCAAAATGTCCTTAATGAAAAAGTAAATACCCTTCATAAAGTAGTAAAAACATTGGTTTACTAAACCTCAACCCTTGAGAATATTTTTTAAAATGGTCTGTGAAGCATCACCTGGATGGCCCAGTTGGTTGAGCCACCGACTTGGTTTCAACTTGGGTGGTGAGGCTCAGGGGGTGACTCTGGGGCTGGGGGATCCACCTTTGGTGGGCCCTGCATTCAGCACAGTCGGCTTGAGATTCTTTCCCTCTCCCTCCCCTTCTGCTCCTCCCCACACTTGCACTTGCTCATGCACTCTTGTTCTCAAACAAATAAATATAATCTTTAAAAAATAAATAAGATATTCCATGACAAAATGGAAAGTGTTTCGAAAGCCCCTCTGCTTCTGAAGTCTCACAAGGAAAAGCGCCTCTGTGACTGCTTGAATTATGGGTTGAGGGAGATGCTTTTTAATCTAAACACCATTTAGGGGCTCCTGGGTGATTCAGTTGGTGGAGTATGTAACTCCTGATTTCAGGGTTTAAGAGTTCAAGCCCCACACTGAACATGGAGCCTACTTTAAAAAAAAAAAAAGGTGAGCTTATCTAAAACCCAGTTTTACTTGAAAGAAAAACTAACAAACTATGATTATTCAAATTTGGGTATTTGGCAGAGATCTTCTTTAAAAGTGAACAAAATAAATTTGTTACTTCAAGGAAAACAATAATATTTGTTGCTAATGGTAAAATGCAAGGTTTCTAATGAAAATCAGAATACTGAAAAACTTCTATCTTACCACTACGACCCCGACAGCTTCCCAATACTTAGAAATATATCACCATTTGAAAGATATGTACAAATTCAGTGAATCAGTATTTCTAACTGGCCAATTCATAACATTCCAGAATCATGCATGGGTTAAAAGATTCAAAGTACAAAGACAGACTAATAGATTTTAAAGTAATAGTGTATAGCGATAATTAATCATACCTAGAGAGACATCTGGCTTTGGCCCTTGGCTATGGGAGGTGATCTCTAGGCCCTTGGAATGCCCTGATTAATTTTGTCTTTATCTTTGGCCACACAGTATATGTTCTATATCCACAAGGGACTGGAGACAAAAAATGCGGGCTTTTCCTTGCAGTGGCCAGAGATGAAAGGTTGACCAGCCAAGCAGTCAACAAAGGAGCCCCAGTAAAATCTCTGGACACCAAGGCTCGGTTAAGCTTCCCTGGTTGACAATACTCTGTGCAAACTGTCACACATCATTGTCAGAAAATAACACTGTCCATGACTCCATGGGGAGAGGACAACTGAAACTCTGTGTTTAGAACGCTGTCTTATGTATCTCTTCCCTTGGCTAGTTTTAATCTGTGTCCTTTCACTGTATTAAATCATAACCATGAGTCTAAAGGCATTCAGTGGGGGTGTCTGGGCAGTGCAGTCAGTTAAGCACTCGATTCTTATTTCAGTTCAGGTCATGACCTGAGCGTGCTAAGATCAAGCCTTGAGTTGGGCTCCCCACTCAGTGTAGAGTCTGCTTGGGATTCTCTCTCCCTCTCCTGGCCATGCTCTCTCTCCTTCTCTCAAATAAATAATCTTTAAAAATAAATAAATAAATAAAAGCATTCAGTAAGTTTTGTGTCCTTTTCATGAATTATCAAACCTGAGGGTGACATGAGGAACCCCTTGAAATTTGCAACTGGTGTCAGAAATTAGGGTAATCTTGTGGACTGTGCCCCCTAACTTCACAAACAGTACGTGAAACTTCTCTGATACAGTTGAGGATTCCACATTGCAACTAAGCTTCAAGAGGCTAAGAGTTGTCAGGTATTGGTATCATATCCAAAAAGAGTATCACAATTATCTGAAAACACATTAAGAATACTTTTAAAGATTCTTCCCTTTTCCCTTTTCTTCTTATTCTTCAACCAAAACAATGGGATTATGACCTGAGCTAAAGGCAGAGGCTTTAACCCACTGAGTCACCAAGGCGCCCCAGTTTATTATGGTTTTTTAAATGAATATTTTTAGAGCTCTCAATTTTAATTTATGATTTAATAAATATCAATAAATATTAATTCAAATCAATAAAAGCTCTCTGGGTCCTGAATAATTTTTAAGAATATAAAGAATCTTAAAGATGAAAATATTTGAGAACTGCTCATCTACAAACTTGAGAATCATGTTGTAAACTATTATATTAACATAAACACAATCATATTATTTGAAGTGCTTCTATTACTCTGGTAACTAGAGTCTAAAAGAAAAAATAGTAAGTAGTGACAGAAATGCTGCCCTTCAATTTTTGTTATTTGCCTTCAGTGTTTAACAAACAGCAGCTGAAGAAAATGCACTGCCTTCAACAAGCTATGTATGTTCAAGATCATTTATAAGTTTTATTTTTTCCAATAACTTGAACTCAAGAGTCAATAAATGACAATTTGAGAATACTGAGAGTTTTAAAGATAGTCTTATCAGGTAATATTTCAGTAAAAAACCAATAGGTTGTAATGATCTCCAACTGAACAGAAGCAAAAAGAAAATATAAAATAATGACAGATGGAGTAAAAGGAAGATTGTGGATATTCAAGGTCACATTCTGTTTTTTCAAACTTTTGAAGAGAATCTAGTTTCCATTTCTCTAGAAACTTTCAAAATGCTTTTTATTTCAGAACAAACACAAAACCTTTAGCTACTTTAGAAACTAAGCAGGCACTATCGAATAGTGGTTGAAAGTACAGAATCTGGAACTGACCAATAAATGCCCAATTCCCTACTTCCTTGAGTAAATTACCCAACTTCCTTGAACCCAGTGATTTTTCTTGTTCACAACCACAAACCATGAGGTTACTGAGAGAAGTACACATATGATACAATCAGCACAGTGTTCTGACACAGAGTAAGTACTTAAGAGTCAGCATTATGATTATTATGATTACATCTTACTTTTAGTTCTTTCTCAAGTCTATCTACTTCAGCTCCTAAAGTATCAATAATGTTTTCTCCATGTTTAAGCATAAAGGTCTCTAGTTCTTCAGGAGTTTTCACTTCTTGAATTTCCTATAAAGAAAACAACAGGAAAACAAAATAACTTTTTAAAAAATCGTATTAGTATACCGATGAGTTCTTTAAAAAATTTTAACAAACACCATTAAATTTAGCAAAAAACTTTCACGCTGAAGGTGATGAACCACCTAGTTCCAAAAAAATTTAATTCAACAAAAAATTAAGTATAATACTTCACAAAGATAGCATTACAAAATTAGTGGGAAAAGAACAGACTATTCTTCAATAAACAGTGCAAGGACAATTCTTTTTCTATAGGAAAAAAAGATTAAACCTCTATCTCAGATCATTAAACAAAAAAATAATTCTAAGCGAATTCGAAAACTAAGGGTAGAAAACAAACCACAAAACATTTAGAAGAAAAAGGAATATTTTTATGATACTGGAATAAAGAAGTATTTCTCAAGCAAGATAATTAAAAGCCTAAAGAAAAAGATTGTAAGTTTTAAAAAACACAATAAACCTTCTGTCCAATAACAAAGTGAAATGGTTAACCACACAGTAAAAGATATTTGCATTTCATGGGGCGCGTGGGTGGCTCAGTGGGTTAAAGCCTCTGCCTTCGGCTCAGGTCATGATCTCAGGGTCCTGGGATCAAGCCCTGCATTGGGCTTTCTGCTCAGCAGGAAGCCTGCTTCCTCCTCTCTCTCTGCCTGCCTCTTTGCCTACTTGTGATCTCTCACTCTGTCAAATAAATAAATAAAATCTTAAAAAAAAAAAAAGCTATTTGCATTTCACAACCGAGGAAGGATCAGTGTCCAGCATATTAAAAAGAAAATGTTTATTAATTTTTCAGAATAAGAAATTAACTAAAAAAACAAGCAGTATAGGAAATCCCAATGGTCAATAAATTTAAATGTTTAATAACCTCACTGTTACTACGAGGGGGGGACAGAAATTATAATTACATATAAATCATCAGTTTCATATCTATCATAACGACAAAAATTTAAAACTGTCAGTATAATACCATCTAGTAAGAATGGAAGCAACAGAAACTTTGATGTACTGATGGTGGAAATTAAATTGACACAATTTGGAGCACAATCTGCCACCTAGGGAAGATGAAAGTAAGTTTGTTTTGTTCTGTTTTTAAGTAAGCACACCCAGCATGGAGCCCAACATGAGATGAAGACCTGAGCCAAAATCAAGAGCTGACATTTAACCAAATGAGCCGCCCAGATGCGCCAAGTCTAGCCCAACTATTTCAAATCTAGCTGTACAGTATCCTAAAGAAATTCTTACATGTCTGAACAGAAAACATAAGAGAATGCCATTGTGGAAATAAATATGCATCAAATGAAGACTGGATAAATAAACTGCACTATATTCATAGAATATCACATAGAAATTAAAATAAATGAACAAAAAAAAAATAAATGAACTAGACTTGTGTGTGTGTATGTGTGTGTATGTGTATACATATACAATAATATGAAGGAATTTCAAAACCATGCTGAGTTGTGTTTATTTTTTTTTTTTTTTAAGATTTAGCTATTTGACACAGAGAGATACAATGAGCGAGGGAACACAAGCAGGGGGAGTGGGAGGGAGAAGGAGGCTTCCTGACCAGCAGGGAGCCAGACGCAGGGCTCATCCCAGGACGCCAAAGGCAGAGGCTTAAAGACTGAGCCACCCAGGTGCCCCTCAAAACCATGCTGTTAAGCAAACTATAGAGGAAATCAGAATCAGATGGTATGATATCATTTATATCAATTTTGAAATATTCAAAATGTTACTATATACTTAGAGTGCTAAGAAAAATCTGTTGAAAAGTATAAAAACTGAATGGAAATGACTACTAAATTCAAGACAATTTTTAGTTCTAGGGATGGAGGAAGAAGAATAGATCTAAAAGGAGAAAACAAGGTCTTCACCTGTTTTTATAACAATTCATTTCTTTTTTGAAGATCCTAAGCAAACACAGTAGAATAAAATGTTAAGATTTGATAAAGGCAAGTGGTAATATAAAATGAACTTTGCACTGTTCATTATATTATCCTCTCAATTCTCTTTTAAATTTAATTCTTAATATAAAAGCATGGGATGTAGAATCACAGAGCTCTACATTCACATCTGACTCCATATTATGGCTCTGCAATTTTAGACAAGTTACTTAATCCTTCTGTGTCTTAATTTGCCTACATATAAAACTGAGTATTATTTCTTTACCTCACAGAGTTGTTGAGAGTATACTAGAAAACACATGTAAAACGCCTAGCCCATGACAAGCACTTGAATAGTACTTTGCTCCGCTGCTGTCTCCTCAGACCCACTCTAGAGCAAATAAAATGGCTGTCAGATTTTGGAACCCTAAGAAGTTGAAAGCAGAAGTAACTTTAAGACCTGTAAAAGTTTTATTTTGTTTACTTAAAAAGTAATTTTTCTGGGGCGCCTGGGTGGCTCAGTGGATTAAGCCACTGCCTTCAGCTCAGGTCATGATCTCAGGGTCCTGGGATCGAGTCCCACGTCGGGCTCTCTGCTCAGCAGGGAGCCTGCTTCCTCCTCTCTCTCTCTCTGCCTGCCTCTCTGCCTGCTTGTCATCTCTCTGTCAAATAAATAAATAAAATCTTTTTTTTTTTTAAAGTAATTTTTCTAACTTTGACAAGAAAACAATAAATACATAAACTTACCTGTAACATTTGGTCAAAATCTTGCTTTTCCAAATACGATCTTGTAACAACTCGTCCATCAAAATCTACTTCTGCCTTAAATCTTACTTTCCCTAATCCCAGATCTGTGGCTTTAACGTCATGAATTGCCCTGCAATGAATAACAATGCATACAAATTCATATATGCACACATATACATTTTAATGGCACAAAGTACAGAATTCTTATTTTTTTCCATCAGTGATGGACCAAGATGGCTTTCAGAGTATTCACCATTAAGTGCCATCTATAAATTCCCAAATGTCCATTTAGCTATTTGTGTGTAATGCCATACAAAGACGCAAACTTAAAAAATATTATTCTATGGCCTGTATTTACATGAATTGCATAGTTTGTGGATTAACAAAATGAACTCTAAATTGCTTTTCTACAATGTTGTAATTTTGTCTCATAATTCCTTTTCTTCAAAGCTTCTTTAGAAGTCTTCATACAATAGTGAAGCACTCTATTAGAATGAGGTTAGTGATGACTAACTAATTGGATCTGATATGGGGAATAATGAGCCAACACATACACACAATGTTTAATATGGTAGCAACTACATGGCAGGCATTTAATGAATGGAATTCAGGGAAGTAGATAAATTTACCTTACAGATTATAAAATAGCCCTAGAGGGGCCTAAGTGACTTGCCTAAGGTAATTTAGCTAGTTAACAGCAGAGGCAGGACTCACCTCCAGATCTTCAGACACCCATACTCAATGCTCCATTATACTATGCCTCCCAGAAATGTCCTAGTGTTGTAACTACTTTTCATCCCTTCTTCCCTAGCCCTCAGTAATGAATCTTCCTTAGAAAACTGTTGAGAAATTCTTTTCTTTCTATGATAACCACTATTAACATCTTTTCTTTATGGTATATATAAAATAACAAAATACTCTGAATCCTAGTGATATAGAAAGCTATAGGAAAACATGCCTAAATGAGCTTCAAATACTCAAAACATTTGACCCTAATTTCTGAGTGATCCTGAGCAAATCAGTAAATAGTGAGTCTAAAATTCTTTAGATAGAAATAAAAAAGCATCTTTATCAATGATTAAAGTATGAATGATTTAATACTTACAAAGTTATATATACCCAATGAATCAAAACTTGTCCAGATAGGCAAGAAGCTATATAATTTTTTCATTTTTAAAAAGCTTATCTACCTCAATCCTAACAAAATATTATGAATTTCATTATTGGACTAATACAGTATAAAATAATGTTCAGAGGGAAATTCATAACTGTAAAAGCCTATTTTTTTTTCAGATTTTATTTATTTATTTGACAGAGAGCGATCACAAGTAGGCAGAGAGGCAGGCAGAGAGAGAGCAGGAAGCAGGCTCCCTGCTGAGCAGAGAGCCCAATGCGGGAAAAGGATATTAACATGGATTAATCAAGTACTAAGCCTAATACTAATTCTAAGAATACTCAACTTCTAGTCTAATCTAATATGGTAACTACTTTTCCAGATTAAAAATATAGGGCTTAGAATATAAATCTAGTATTATTTTACTCATTTGTTTTACTGATTTGGATATACAGGTCATTCTTCAAAGACTTAAAGATTCTGGTTTTAAGGGGTGCCTGGGTGGCTCAAGTCTGTTAGGTGTTCAAGTCATGATCTCATGGTTGTGGGATCAAGCCCCGTGTCTGGGCTCTATGCTTGGAGGGGAGTCTGCCTGAGATTCTTTCCCTCTGCCCCTCCCCAATTTGTGTTTTCTCTCTCTCAGATAAACAATCTTAAAAAAAAAAAATCTGGTTATAACACAGAAGAAAAATACATTCTTTTAAAGTTTAACACATATGTAGCTAGTAGAAAATTGGGATTTTAAAGGCTTATTCCCTCCATGTCACTCTGAAACTTGAATTTCCTATAAAGTACTAATTAGAACTCTGATTCTGTTATCTCCTAAGTCTTCAGTTCTTCATTTTTTTCCCCCCCAAGGTGGGGCTGGAACTTACAACTCTGAGATCAAGAGCTGCATGCTCTACTGACTAAGCCAGCCAGATCCTCCTTCAGTTCTTCATTTTTACATCATTTAAAAGATAAAGATTGTAAAGAAAAACTTGTAAAATGAGCTAAAACAAAACGTCTATTTTCAAAAGGAGTATAACTTATATTCAATTTGATAATCACTTCCCCGTTGAGTAAAAATCTTCTTAAATTTAATATAGCAATTTGTAATTATAATACAAATACGAGGCAAGAGTAAATACAAAGGTTCCACGACAGTGGTTCTACGTTAAGGAGACAATCGCTTGTAAACTTCTGTTCCCACTACATTATCTAACTGTTCCTTATTTTAAAAGTTAAAGATATACAGAATTTAAAAGAAAACAGGGAGCTTCCTAAATGTTTTCACTTATTTTCTTTTAAGGTTACAAGTCTGAAAAGTCATAGATTAAAAAGTTCTATCTAAAAGTTAGGGAGACACAAACCCTTCCGGAAGTTTTTAAAAGCCAAGCATTTCTATTTCTTAGTATGTTTTGGAAACCTTAGCAGCATCACTGGAATAAGCTAACCTTACTGATGGGTCGTTCTCCAGGAGTTCAGTAAGCCGCTGTACTTGTTCTGGCTGGATGGATCGCCCTAAGAGCGCTTCCGTGTTGGTGTAGATGAGGAATGCTGAGACCATGCCTAATAACGTGCCCACACCCAAAGAACCTAGGCTGTCATACAGAGGATTACCTAAATAAAGGACAGGAGAAGTCAGTAAATTCACATTTTCTATTGTTTCAATAAGCTTTAGTCAGTAAAGAACCAGAATTAGTAAAACAAAGGACCTGAGATACATTCCTAATTCCTTTAATGACTTTCTCCTAATAAGTTTACTATACTACAAAATGGGGATGCTACATACGCTTCACAATACACAGGCGTATTATGTGGTTTAATTATTCAAGATCTAATTCTTGCATATGGTCATTACATGAGTTAGGGTTCAGAGCATTTTAGAGACATCATATACATACTACTAATATAACAAAATCCATTTCTTTTTAATGTATCAGTAGCACTTTTCCTGTCCCACGCTGGCAACACTGTGAGATCAACAGCTGAAAAGGGACCACTTTTTGTCTCTTATTCTTCTCAAGAGTCTGTGAGAGAATGAAGCCATACAAAAAATGATCTGGATCTCTCTTTTCATTTAACCAAGGATGATACATAGCTAGTAGCATTCCAGATACAAAGGGGAGAAGTTAATTTATTGCATGCTACAGATAACTTAGAGCAGTAGTCCTCAAAGTACAGCTATTTACCAGCAGCTGCAACAGCATCGCTTGAGAACTTGCTAAAAATGAAGTTCTTAGGCCTCACCTAAGACTTTCTGAGTCAGAAAGTCCAGAGTTGGGACCAACATTCTTGGTCTTCCCAAGCCCTCCAGGTGATTCTAAACTTTGCCTTACGTTGTTAGGTCTTAATTCTCTCCCAGAACCAGTGAGAAGAGTTGATTTATTATCTATGAATGTGTGGGTTTGTATTTACAAAACAGACATCCATAAATATATTTTAAATTTTTATAATAAATTTTACATACAAGGCTTTTATAATTAAGTCTTTTTATCCCAAAGATCAAATGTCAGTACTAAATTTAACTCTCTTAATGCCTGATAGAACATACATTTTACTAAAAAAAGAAGACAATTTACATACTAGTTTTAGTAACACTTAGACTATAACACTGAAAAAGTAAAAAAACTAATCTGTGCTAAGGTATTAAAAATGATCCAGTTGACTACAGGGTGTTAATCAGAGAAAGACAATTATCATATGATCTCCCAGATTTGAGGAATTTGAGAGGCAACATTGGGGTTTGGCAGGTAGGGAGGGAAAAAATGAAACAAGATGGGATCGGGAGGGAGACAAACCACAAGAGACTCTTAATCTCACCAAACAAACAGGGTTGCAGAAGAGAGGAAGGGAGGGGAGGCTGGTGGGCGATGGACATTGGGGAGGGTATGTGCTATGGTGAGTGCTGTGAAGTGTGTAAACCTGGTGATTCACAGATCTGCACTCCTGGGGCTAAAAATACATTATATGTTAATAAAAAATTAAAAATTTTAAAAAAAGAAGAAAAAAATGATCCATTTGTAAAATATAATCCACTAGGAGGCTTGTAATTAGAGTTCAAAATCAAATACTATTCTTTAAAAATCCAAATTTCCCTAATTATTATTTAAAAATATACATGTATAAATAATCCTATAGAAAACAGAAATATTAGTGGGAAAGTATTTATTTCTTGGCATGTTATTTAATTTAAATGAATTAATTTAACTAATTAAAACAATGTAAAACTCTCAAAACAAAAACTTATGTAAGTTTGATTTGACTACTTTTATTATTATCCAAAGGAAAATAATCTATTAATAGATGACTTATCATCAAGTGACACTTTCCTTAAGCCTAAGATTTTGCTAGGTGATAATCTGTCTAAGAAATGTCTAAAATGGTAAGGTCAACCAGAAAAACACTCAGAACTTTTAGAAATATTCTGGATCACAGTGAATATCAGAGAACGCTGGTTTAGTCTTGAGATGTACATTTGAAATGAGTAAGACTCATTCATATTTCAGGTATTTTAAGAAACATGCAGAACTGTGGAAGCTCATCACCTACAATTACTTCAAACGTGCAAAGACAAACGGATAAGCATGGAAGAAGTTCCATTCCAAGAGAGTTCCATCCTCAGAAATGGAATCTTTTCATACTACATGGTCCTTTTGTTTTAGAAAATAAAAATGATTTCTCTGTCTTCTCACTGGCTTGTACTGAATTGTTCTGCAAATTAACTAGCTACCAAAATGAGGATAAAATCAACTAGAGAGTCTGGGAAACAGGAAAGCAACAGCAGTTATTATTGGCACTAACAGTGGAAGACAAGTGAAGAAGAGCTACAATATATATTTATTTACAATTTTAGGGTTTATAAAGTTCTCTCCCACATATTAATAAACCTTCAAGGTCACTAGGCCAAATATTATCAATACTTATTAGGCTCAGAGTAGCTGCATAATTTATTAAGGCAAAGGTTTAGCACATTAGAGAAATGCTCTAACAACAGCCTTCTTTATTTCTGAGAGAGAACTCTGAAGGCTTTTATCGTCTTATCTGTCTTATACAAATACAGGATCAGCGTGGAATTAGCGTTTAACCATCTATTGGTTTAAAGTTATTCAATGATATAAAAGAAAATACACACATATTAGAGAATTATTTAAGTAGTACAAATAAATCACCTGTAACTTAAGAAATATTTACCTGTTATAGAAGTAAGGCCCATACACGTAGCTGCTATGGTCACTCCCAAGACCGCTGCAGTATCCTCCAGTAATATAACATTTGTACTAGGATCACGACTTTCCATTACTTAATCATTGGGGTAGAGACAAGAAAAGAAACTTTCTGAAATCCCAATCTGATACTATCATGTAACATTTTAATAAGTATCTATCTCAAATTAAGATAAAAATTAAGATTAAAAAATGTATGAGATCCTGATTTTAAAAACCCTGTTCAATGTAAACATAATTGATTAGTTTAAATGCTGACAGTAACTGAAATTTAAAGTCAAATTACTTTCTCTGGTTATAAAAAGATGTATAGAAAAACTGTAGGTCACTTCAGTTAAAATCCAAATATAAAGTATTCATGTTCCTATCACATTACATTTCTCTTTTTAAAAGAGATGATATATAATGTAAGAGCCACACAGAGAAGACATCAAGATATATTTTGTACACCCCTATAAGGAAAAAGCAATAGTACTGGGCAATTTTAGAAAATAAAGGAGATGAAGTAAAGCACCTGGCTTCTAACATACATACCATATTTATAAAATGACATTCCTTTGGCCCGAGCACTCCTACGAAGTTCATTTACAGCAACAAGAAGTGTTGCTGAAAGAAAAGCATTCATATCAGCAAGAAAAAAACTGCATGCCTCCAAATTTTAAAGACGGCATCTCAAAATAAATCGGTACAACACTTTAAATAAACGCCAGGGTTGTCAATAAAGGAAAGTTCTATATTAACTAGTCACTATCAAGATTCCAATTATTGTTAAAACGAAAGGAATCCCATATTTCTAAACCGTAATAATTTAAATATCATTACCACCACCTTAATGACCTTAATTTATTGGACAGCACTAGTTTTAGGCACCACACTAAACACACTTTTGATCCTTCTGACCTTTTGAGACAGTGGTGTTATCACCATTTTACAGACTGTCAAAGATTAAGGGAACACAGGATTGGAAATGACAACGTATGGGAAGTAAGCACACTATGAACACAGCAATGAATCAGGCAGTTTCCTACATGATGTAGTACTTCTCTGTCATAAAACTTGCTACAGCTGAAACCTGCAGAAACCTGGAAATATTTTATTGCAAAGAGTCAGCTTTCTATGATTAACATTACTAAAACCTTCCCAAGGTTTTATGTTTTAAAAAATTTTATTTATTTGTGAGAGAGTGAGAGTGAGCGAGAAAGAAAAGTAGAATACAAGCCAGGGGACAGGCAGAGGGAGAGAGAGAAGCAGACTTCCCGACTTCCCACGGAGCAGGGAGCCCAATGCAGGGCTCAATCCCAGGACCCTGAGATCACAACCTGAGCTGGAAGCAACTGCTTAACTGACTGAGCTACCCTGGTGCCCCATTAAAAGATGATTTTTAAAAATTCAATATATAGGTATGTTTTTAGGCTCCATTCCAAATGTTCTGAGGGTTATGATTAAGATACTCAAGAGCAAAATAACAGCTTTTCCCTTGCCCACATCCATTAGAGGAATAACATAGTACATTATACAAAGAACTTACTCCCTCGAAGTAGATTCCTATTTCCATAGTTTTTCTTTAATCAGTGGAATTTAGCAATTTATAAAAATGAACTGCTGAATATATATTACTAAATTAAGAATAAAGAGATACTATAACAGTACATACCTCCTTCAGATGCTAATGATCCCGCTAAAATACAATATGCCTAGAAAATAAGTATTAAAATAAGGTGTAAGTTAATATTTCATTAGAGAATCACAATGATTCATGCATACAGTTTATAATGTTTAAAATGCAACACAAATTTAAATCCTAGCCAGATAAGAATCGTGATGCGAGACAGCTCAAATGAAGGCAAGGAAATAGATGGTATATCTTCATAAAAGGAAAAAAATAAAAGTTAAAAATCTGATGGTCATCTCATTTTTTAAGGCTTAGAAGAGTAATCTGTCCACTCTACAGAATGTTATACCATGACCTAAGTTAAAATCATAACATAAGAGATGAAAAAATTAGTATAAAAATTTTTCTGAAGTTCAACACAAACATTTGAAATCTGGGGTATGGATACCAGGATATAGTAAGATCCATTCCCACAAACCATAAGAGACCCTTAATCTCAGGAAACAAACCTAGGATTGCTGGGGGTATAGGGGAGGTGGGATAGGGTGGCTGGGTTATGGACATCGGAGAGGGGATGTGCTATGTGAGTGCTGTGAAATGTGTAAGGCTGATGATTCACAGACCTGTACCCCTGAAGCAAATAATACATTATATGTCAATAAAATATAAATAAATAAATAATCCTTCCCTCTCTGAAACTCAAAAAGAAAGATCCATACACATAACTATGTAACTTCTGTTCTGGAGTTTGTCTGGATGCCCAGTACCAGAAAGATAAGCAGTTATAAATAGTAATCAATTTGGGATTACATCATCTTCCACGCAGTAACAGGACACACTTGAATTAAATAAAGAATCGCAAAAAAGCTTTAAACCAAGAGACAACCTAGCAACTTGAATTTTTTAGTTTCAATGAAATTCAAACGAAACATATGTAGAATTTTCAGCATTATCTTTTTGGAACCCTGGGTTTCCCTGAAATAGAAGTTTGGAAAATTCTGAGCCTCATCTAATACTCTTATAATTCTGTTAAGGAAACTGAGATGTCCTAGGGCTATGTGATTCACTTGAGTACATAGAAATGATACCAGGGTAAGAACTAGAATATGGGTTTTCCAGTCTCAATTCTAGGCTCTCTCTACTGAATGTTACTGCCAACCTATAATAGAATTTGAACAGCTTAACTGCCCAATAATTTTTTTAATCCTTCTATCTCCTTCCTGAAAGGATTTAAGAACATTTATCACCCAATAAAGGGAAACAGCATATCCCAGCAAAAGATTTCAATACTTAATAAACATAAACTGGTCTATGGTACATTGAATTTATTAACTGAAAGTCATAGTCTTATGTAACCTCATTTAGCTGCAAAAAGACTGAAGAGCCTCTAAGAGTTTTTTTTCTTAATAGGCTCCACACCTACCATGGAGCCCAGCGCAAAGCTTGAACTCAGGACCCTGAGATCAAGACCTGAGCTGAGATCAAGAGTCAGATGCTTATGTGGCTGAGCTACCCAGGCACCCTGAGCATCTAGTAGGTTTAAAACTTATATGCAATTGAAAATTTAACTAATTTTCATTAACCACTTAGTCTCTGTGAAGTAATACAGATGAATACTATTAGAATGAGGTATCTATAAAGCGGCTGAGCATTTTCAGAATGGAGGAAAAGATGTTCAATGAGATTCATTCCAATTGAGAACAAATGAGGGTGTAAGTACTCCCACATTCCAAAATGAGGTGCTACACCATCTCTTCAGGCTTTGCGTAGAGAATGCCCAGCCCGATTTTACAACTCCTAGCTCCATACCACTTACCCATGAGGAAGAGCTAAGGTTAAGGCTAAAAGTGAAGAATTCTTTGAAGAAAGCTATTAAGCCATTAAGATTGTTCAGAAAGCTGGATGTGTGTCCCTAGTGTTTAGAAGAGAATACAGTGAACTATGCCTAATGCACATATAAAAATAAATTTATTGACAAGTCTACTGATACAGATTGTGTCAACAGAGTAGATGATTACATCTGAAAAACAAACAAACAAACAAACTGCACTCTCCCTGAGAGGGTAATAAAGATGCCTGTTTTACCACACAGGGCCCAAGGAGAACTCTGAGTAAGAGTCTCTTAAAAAGAGATCAACTGCCCAAAGAGCCTTCTGGAAAATGCAAGGCAACCTCAGCAGAAAGAGTCTGGAACTACATCGTAAGATGCAGAAGCTAAGAGGGGATGTCACATGACCAATCTGTGCTTGTCAAAGGAGCTAGAGTCAGAATGGCCACACAGGGTAATTATCAGGAAGGCTCCAATGAGAGAAAAAAGCAGCTTTAAGCATCCACAAAGGCCAGAGGAAACCAATGCAAAATGATGCTGGTGCCGGTAAAGTAGTACTTTTCTGTCTTCTGTCCCTACCTTTGATGCTGCCAGAGGCAAGCTCAGGAGTAAGAGAGAAGGGCAGAAGCCCTAGCTAGGAAAATCTAGGTGACCATGCTCCCATCCTCCCATTTCCCCAGTACAAGCTTCCTACCTACATGAGTGGAAAAAACATCTTTAAATACAACAATTCCAACTTATGACTATCTTGTGGCACTGGATGTTTTAAATCCTGACAGATGATTCTTGGGACTAAAAATGAACAGAGATCTTCTTGTTCTTCAATATAACAAGAAATTAATGGAACTGCCCAAGATTTTAAGCCAGGAGTCAGTATTTAATGATTGTACATAAAGAGTTACTCTTTTTTTTTTTTTTAAGATTTTATTTTTACATAATCTCTATACCCAACGTGGAGCTTGAACCCCCAACCCTGAGATCAATAGTCGCACACTCCACCAACTAAGCCAGTCAGGTGCCCCTGTACCTGTAGAGATACTCTTGTTCAACATCATTGAACCGTATGAATTTAGAGGTCATGTGTACTCATGTTCTAAAAAACACAACTACAGACACATAACCCTTAATTAGAGTCAAAAAGGCATATGTTAGTCCCTTTCTTTAACATCAATATGACAAAGGCATTCTCCCATACTTATATTACTTGAAAACTGACAGGGAAAAAAGATTACCCATAGAAGGGATTCCATTGGTTGAGGATTAAGCAATCCCATGATTCCGTGGTACCAAGATAATCCTGCACCCATCATGAAAATACCAACACCACTAATTAGCGAAGCAATATAGCGCATATTTGAAAATCCATACCTGAAAAATAGAAAAAAATTGTATACAAGAAATACAAATCATTTTACAATATATGTTAAATAAGCCAATGAAAAAGAAAATAAAAAATTTCTTATAAAGATGTTTATGGTTTTATATTAAAATAAGTGTATCAGTTATATTATTTAATATTAAAATGTAAGTGTATCAAAGTTAAAATGTAACTTCAATCAGAAAATAACATATAAAGGCAAAAAAACCTGCAAGATCTTTGAAAATATAGAAAAACAGAGTGAATATGACTGAATTCAGGTATTTGCTAATCCCTTTTCCAATAGTATGTTTTGATTAAATACAGTCAATTTACTATTATGCACAAATACTGATAAAATTAATCTTTTTAAAAATGCATTCAGGTGCTTAATGGAGAGGATGACATTTAAATTACCCTGTAATACAGTTTCTAACTGAACATTTGGTCTTCTTGCCTATAATTAGATGTTGGATACCTGGGGCTGGTTCTGAATAGTTTAACACACTATTAACTTCTAACTATTATTATTAGGACTATGAGCTTCAGTTTTCTGGGTGTTTTTATGGCAAGTTTTTTTTTTAAAAGTCTCATTTATTTTTTAAGAATCTTTGGTCAATATGTGTATTATCTTCTATTATTGTATGTACCAATAAAATACTGAGTTTTAAGAAGCTCAAAAACATGACATACTTTATGAGGAAAGCAATCACTCATCAATAAAAATATTTCCTGGGAAATTTACTCCCAAAGCCAAACTCTGTGGCACCCTTCTGGCAGATGCAAATTTAAACAACAGGTCTTAATTAAAACTGCTTTTTAAAATTATTTTTGCAAATATGTAGTAATCTTGCCATAGGGAATTCTGTTTATAGATGTGAAAATGTTCTACTGCTTGATTTAGAAAAACTTACTTTCTCTAAATGTTCCCTCAAAGTAAAATAGGATATATATATTTATATTTATTTCAGTTAAAGTAAATTAAGATCTAAATTAAGTTCTATTACTTTCCTTCTCTATGTTTTCAAAAAATTGTAGGTTCTTATTGAAAATTTTAACTATGTAGATCTTCATCATCCCATATTAGTCATCAGCCACAAAATGCTATTTAAATTAAAGTTAAACAATAAAAATTGAAATGTAGTTCTTTACACTAGCCACATTTCAAATGCTCAACAGCCACATGTAGCTACTGACTATCATACTGGAGAGATATAAAATACTTCCATCACTACAGAAAATTCTATTGAGCAGCACTAAACAGATTGTTGAAAATACCTTAAAAAGAAATCTTCACAACCTAAAACTGTAAAATTTTATCCTGTTTTTAAAATTTTGGTGTATAAAACTAATCAGAAAAAAATTCTTTTCTTGACACAGTAAAATACTATAATGATGTTAATAAGTAGATAAGAAAACTAGTTGTTCTCTGTAATCGCTTACTGATAGTTCGAAGATATTCAAAATACACTACTGTTTATAAAAAAAACAGTAGTGTCTTGAGATGCCTAGGTGGCTCAGTTGGTTAAGCGTCTGCCTTTGGCTCAGGTCATGACCCCAGAATGTGGGATGGAGTCCCACACTGGGCTCCTTGCTCAGCAGGGAGCCTGCTTCTTCCTCTGCCTCCTCTGCCTGTTCTGCCTGTAGATCTCCAGGCTTCTGCTCTCTCTCTGACAAATAAATAAATTCTTAAAAAAATAAAATTTAAAAAGTAGTGTCATGTTTTTGAGTAAAAAATGGCATTTAGGGGCGCCTGGGTGGCTCAGTGGGTTAAAGCCTCTGCCTTTGGCTCAGGTCATGATCCCAGGGTCCGGGGATCGAGCCCCATATCGGGCTCTCTGCTCTGTGGAGAGCCTGCTTCCTCCTCTCTCTCTCTGCCTGCCTCTCCCCTCTCTGCCTGCCTCATTGCCTGCCTGTAATCTCTGTCTGTCAAATAAATAAATAAAAATTTTCCAAAAAACCCCCCAAAAAACAACAAAAAAAAGGCATTTATATAAAACACAGAAATAGACTCCTTTACAGAAATAAAAGTACATTATTTTGACCTAAGGTGGATCAAATTTTATTACTGAAACTTGTTAAATAAATGATACACAAGGAATTCTAAAGTATTATGGGAGCACCTGGGTGGGTCAGTCATTAGGCATCTGCCCTTGGCTCAGGTCATGATCCAGGGTCCTGGGACAGGCTCCCTGCTCAGCGAGAAGTCTGCTTCTCCCTCTCCTATTCCCCTTGCTTGTCTTTAAAATAAATCTTTAAAATCTTTAAAAAAAAAAAAAAAAAGGATTAGGGGTTATGTTAGTAAAAAAAAAAAAATATATATATATATATATATATATATGTATCTCAAATAACTGATGTGACTCAATATAAAAGAATACTCATTTTACAAATAAACAATTTTGAAATGTTAGCAGAATACTAAGTCCCAATAGAATTAAAATACATTAAACATGAATTTCATAAAAGTTTTCACTAAAATTTTATTTTTATTTTTTTAAAGATTTTATTTATTTGACAGACAGCACAAGTTAGGCAGAGTGGCAGGCAGAGGGAGAGGGAGAAGCAGGCTCCACTGAGCAGCGTGCCCAATGTGGGATTTGATCCCAGGACCCTGGGATCATAACCTGAGCTGAAGGCAGCCGCTTAACAGACTGAGCAACCCAGGCATCTGGTTATCATTAAAATTTTAGATTCAGTGCCTCTTAGTCTAAATGTAGAATAAAACTCTAAGATTAATATATGTGTTTTGCTTTTAATTATCAAATATGAAGAGGACAAGATCTCTATGCTGTTACAAAGCAAAAACATAATTTAAAAACAAGTTTCAAATTATATCTTGAGTTTATTTTGACATTGTGGTTGAATCCTGTATCTTAGATACTATTGTGAAAGAAATGACCAAATCTTTAATACAAAAATGCAGATATACAAATTGCAGGAGACTTCTAAAATTCAACTGCTTGTATTTCAATGACTTGCTGCCAAAAATAAAATAAAATAAAATAAAATAAAGGCAATGTCCTTACGGATGAGTAGGATCTGGTGTTTGAACAGACTTACTGATGCCCACTGCTAGTAAACCCTATGGAGAAGAAGAAAGGATAAATAATTATTAGCAAGATGGAGAGTATAATAGAACTAATCTGGAGTGTGCAATCTGACAAAAGCAAAGAACTACTTCACACGCACATACACAACAGCCCAGCAATTCCGGTTTTCAGTCTTTACCTTAGAGAAATAAAGATTAACCCTGAGGGGTTCAAAACACCATTGCTTATAAAGAAGAAAAATGTGAAAGCAAACCTAAAAATCCATCAATAAGGAATGGCAAAATAAATTATGGTGGTGCCAAAACACAGTTACTTCTCCAACAGTTTAAAAGAATGAAGTGGAGACACAGCTTTCTGTACTGACATGGTAAAAGCTCCTACACATACCATTAAAGTGGAAGAAAAAAAAAAAATCAAGTTTAGGAACAGTGTGTAAAGTACAAAAAAACTTACGTCGTTTTTGTAGACCACATATAATATAAGGTATAGGAAAAGTTCTAAAAGAATACACATTCAACTGTTTATACCTCTGAGGAGAGAAGCAGGATTAGGATAGTAGGTGATAGCTGGTATTTTTATAGGAAAAATAACATATTGCTAAATAAACAAAAGATAGTTAAAATTTTAAATACCATACATTGTATACAGATATACACATTTCTACGAACACTTCAAAGCTATGCAAAGGAAGTACACATATCAATATATACAGAGCAGTGATTATTGGGGCATAGAAAGAGGGAATAAAGATGTAGGGTTAATTACAACTAAGATTTTATTTCTTTAAAAAAACAAAAACAAAGTAAATATGGCAAAAATACCAACATGTCTTTGATTCTAGTTACCACCTCTCTCTCCTTCCTTCCATCCTCCCTGGACTCGATCTTTTCTTCCTTTCCTTACTTGGTTTCTCAATTGCATCTTTTGTTAAAAAAAAGAGTTATCCACAGGAAACTCCTGATATTAGTATGCTTGTTCCTAGCAAGTCCTTTCTATTCTTTTTTTTTTTTTTTTAAAGATTTTTATTTATTTATTTGACAGAAAGATATCACAAGTAGGCAGAGAGGAAGGGAAGCAGGCTCCCCGCTGAGCAGAGAGCCAGATGCAGGCCTCGATCCTAGGACCCTGGGACCATGACCTAGGCCAAGGCAGAGGCTTTTAACCCACTGAGCCACCCAGGCGCCCACTCCTTTCTATTCTAATTTGATGTGAATTTAGATAAAAAGATTATCTTATTAGAATTATTTATTTAAAACAGAAGGCCTCTGAGTGAATATCCTACATGATATTATTTGCCTACTCTGGGGCTTTTCCATTTTGTCAGCACGGTATCAAATAATCAGACAGGTAAAGCTTCAAGATAACCAAATTCTTCATAGATGAGGTTTCCCTGTAGGTTACAAAAACCTTGATAGAGAGGCACCTGGGTGGCTCGGTTGTTAAGCTTCTGCCCTTCTGCTCAGGTCATGATCCCAGAGTCCTGGGACCAAGCCCCACATCGGGCTCCTGCTCTGCAGGAAGCCTGCTTTCCCTCTCCTACTCCCCCTGCTTGTGTTCCTGCTCTCATGATCTGTCAAATAAATAAAAATCTTGGGGAAAACAAACAAACAAACAAACACCTTAACAGAAACATTCTCTCTAGTAAAAATAGAGATTACACCATCTTGAAATGGCTAAAACAAATACATGACTGGGCTTTTAAGTTTTGATATCGGAAATCCTACCCTAATTACAGAGTATTACAAGTTTTTTTCTACTGGATTCCAAAGAAAAAGAAGGTTAAAACTACCTAAAAGAGGGGCACCTGGGTGGCTCAGTGGATTAAGCCACTGCCTTCGGCTCAGGTCATGATCTCAGTGTCCTGGGATCAAGCCCTGCATCTGGCTCTCTGCTCAGCAGGGAGCCTGCTTCCCCTTTTCTGCCTAACTCTCTGCCTACTTGTGATCTCTCTCTGTCAAATAAATAAATAAAATCTTTAAAAAAAAAAACAAACTACCTACAAGATGATGGCTTTTCAGTGAATCAAACCAAGAAATGAGAGCAAATTAACACAGAATTCTTTTAAACTTGTAAATGAAATTGAAATATTCATTAATTCACACTGTGTATATATATGCATGTGTTTATAATGCTTACAAAATAGCCAATGGGTATTCATTATTTCTGAAGTCCTTAATATTCAGGTTGGCCATGCAATGAAGTGTAGGATAACAAGTTGTTCATTAACTGAAATGTGGACCAAACTTGTTAGTTTTTCCTATAAAAATAAGATGTCACAGAACATCCCTAATCCTGTCCGCCTCACTCCCCACAGGAGTAGGAGTAGCAGGAGATAGATTTCAGACCTTTTTCTGCACAATTACAATGTGTGTGTGTATACATAAATAAATATACACACTAATATATATAAAGATATATATGTATCAGTTATATAAATATAACCTACATCTGTTTGGTTTGCAGCATAATGAGTATTAATATCTACTGGCTAAGAAGTATTATAAATGCTTCCCCCTCCATGATTATCCTTTCCTTTTTTGATTTTTCCTTAAGTATCATACTATCATGCAACTGCTTAAATGTTACCTTGGACTATCTTTCTAGTTGTTTTGACCTCCTTACAGAAGACAAAGCAAAGTCTAATTTCTCCTAAATATTACATTATAAACTCAGGTGTTCAATAAGTTCCTATCAATTAATATTAGTGATGTATTACATATTATTTAGCAATAAAGTTTTAAAAAATGAGCTGCCACAGAAGTTGCCAACCTAGGTATCACTAGAGGCACAGTCCAAATCTAAAACTTGAGGTCGTTTAGTCTCTCAGAGGTAAAGAAAAAAAACACTATAGTTATAAAAATATTCAAACAAATTAATTTTTTAGTAACTGAAAGTTTGTACCTTTTGACCACATTCACCCATCTCACCCACCCCTACTTACTCCCTGTCTCTGGCAACCACCAACCTGTTTCTGTCAGTTGGGGGTATTTTGATTTTATTCCACATATAAATGAGATCATTCAGTATCTATCTCTGTTTGACTTTATTTCACTTAGCATAATGCCCTCACAGTCCATCCATGGCAGGATGGACTTTTTTTTATTCTTATGGCTGAATAATATCCATGCATGTGTGTGTACACATACATACATTTTTTTAATCCATTCATCTATCAAAATCGACATTTAGGTTGTTTCCAAGTCTTGGCTGTTGTAAATAATTCTGCATTGAGCATGAGGGTGCAGATATCTTTTCATAGTGTTTTGTTTCCTTTTAGATGAGAATTCCAGAAGTGGAACTGCTGGATCATTTGGTAGTTCAATATTTTTTTTTTATGAACCGCCATACTATTTTTCATAGCATCTGTACCAATTTACATTCCCATCAATAGCATACAAGGGTTTCCTTCTCTCTACATGCTTGCCAACCCTTGTTATTTCTTATCTTTTTGATAAGTCCTTCTAACTGGTGTACGGTGATAGCTCATTGTGGTTCTGATTTGCATTTCCTTGATGATTAGTGATGCTGAGCACTTTTAAACCCACTGAGCCACCCAGGTGCCCCCTGATGCTGAGCACTTTTTCATGTACTTTTTTGGCCACTTCTATGTCTTAGTTGGAAAAATATCTATTCATATCTTCTGCCCATTTTTTAATCAGATAGGACTTTTACTATGGGGTTGTAGGAGTTCTTTAGAATTAATTTTTAAAAATATTACTATACTTCTAAAATAGTTTTATTTTGTTTTGTTAATAAGCTCCAAGCCCAGTGAAGAACCCAATGTGGGGCTCGATCTCACAACCCTGAGACCATGACCTATGACAAAATCAAGAGTCAGATGCTTAACCAACTGATCCATCCAAAGGCCCCTAAGATAGTTTTCAAAAGACCATAAGAAATACAATTTCCATCTACTCAGTAAGGCCCCGTTGAAATCTTTTTCATCAAAGCCATTCTGACCACTTTAATCAAGACAAACTATTTACCAAGGATTCTCAAAGCACCAATACCACATGACTTTAGCACTTACTTACCTCTGTTGCTGCTCGATCTATTACAAAAATTAATTTGTTTTTCTAGTTAGAACACTAGCATTCTCATTGTAAAGAAATCAAATAGAACAGGAGAGGGAATCATTTAAGAGTCTGATGGATATTTCAGACTATCTTCATACATACTTGTAAACAGTTTTTTAATGTTGCTTTTGTGAATATATTTGTGCCAGATTTCAGGGAGGGGTGTGTGTGTGTGCTTAAAAAAAGATTATTACAATCTACATCACATTTTTTTGCACTTTATATTATGGAAACTGTCAACATACAGAGAGATGGGTAAAACATTTTTTAAAAACCCAACAGAACATTTCAATAAATTCAACTCATCCATTGCTTAGCTTTAATAATTGTAAATATGTAACATATCTGTTTTCTCTGATCCATACCCACACCCCCCATGAATATTTAAGTAAATTGGAAGCTTCATGCCATTTCATCTTTAAATATTCTACCTGAATGACTAAAACTCGAAGGCATTTTAGGAAATTCAGACACAATACTATTATCATACTTTTAAATATTAATACTAATTCCTTAACATTTAAAAATATACACTCAGTAATCACATTTCCACATATGGAAATTCTAAATTTGTGGTAAAATGCACACACAATGAAATGCAAGAATCCTAAATATACAGCTCTTAAAGGTTTGGCAAATCAATACCCTTGTAACATATTTTCCCATCAAGACACAGAACTTTTCAATCACCTCGGAAAATTCCCCTGTACCTCTTTTCAGTCAGTCTCTCCCAACATCAGAGACAACCATTTGCTGAATTTATAAAATTGTTTTTATTTTACTTCTAGTAGAGTTATTAGACAGGGTTACATTAATTTCAGGGATACAATATAGTGAGTCAACACTTCCATACATGACCCAGTGTTCATCGTAAGTGCCCTCCTTAATCCCCATCACCTCTTACACCCATCCCCCACCCACCTCCCTTCTGGTATATATCCAACTACATATACAGCCAACTACATATCCAACTATTCAACTATTAGTTAAGAGTCTGTTTCTGAGTTTGTGTCTCTTTCCCCCCTTTGCTCATTTGTTTTTTAAAATCTACACATGAATGAAATCATATGGTATTTGTCTCTCTCTGATTTTATACTCTCTAGCTACAATCATGTTGTTGGAAATGGCAAGACTGCAATCTTTTTATGGCAAATAATATCCCAAATATATATATATATATATATGTTTATATCCCCCATCTACTGATGGACACTTGGGCTGCTCCTGTATCTTGGCTATTGTAAATAATGCTGCTGTAAACAGAGGGGTGCATGTATCCCTTTGAATTCGTGGTCTTGTATTTTTTTTTGAAGATTTTATTTTTTTTATTCAACACAGAGAGAGCACAAGAAGAGGGATCAGGAGAGAGAGAAGGCAGCTCCCTGCCAAGTAGGCAGCCCAATGCAAGGCTTGATCCCAGCGTCCTGAGATCATGACCTAAGACGAAGGCAGACACCGAATGGAATGAGGCACCCAGATGCCCGTGTTCTTGTATTTTTTGGATAACACACAGCAGTGCGACTACTGGATTATAAGGTAATTCCATTTTTAACTTTTTGAGGAAATGCCATGCTGTCTTCCATAGTGACTACACCAGTTTGCACTCCAGTACATAAGCATTCCTTTTTCTTCACATCCTTGTCCACAATGGTGTTTGTGTTTTTGATGTTAACCATTCTGACAGGTGTGAGGTAGTATCTCACTGCAGTTTTGATCTGCATTCCCCTGATAAGGAGTGATGCTTAGCATCTTCTCATGTGTCTGCTGGCCATCTACATATCTTCTTTGGAGAAATATCTGTTTATGTCTCCTGCCCATTTTTTAATTGGATTCTTTGTTTTGGGGAGTGTGGAGTTGTATCAGTTCTTTATATATTTTGGAGACTAACCTTTTACCAGAAATGTCATTTACAAATATCTTCTCCCACTCAACAGACTGCCTTTCAGTCTTGTAGACTGCTTCCTTCACTGTGCAAAAGCTTTTTATTTTGATGTAGTCTCAATTCTTTGTCAGAGAAATTACTGCCTCTGTTCTCTTCTGGATTTTTATGGTTTCAGGTATCATATTTAGGTCTTTAATGCACTTTGCATTTATTTTTGTGTACAGTGTAAGAAAGTTGTCTAGTTTCATTCTTTTGCATGTAGCTGTCCAGTTTTGCCAACACCATTTATGGAAGATATTTTTTCCCACTAGATATTCTTTCCTGCTTTGTTGAAGATTAATTGACTGTATAATTGTGGGTTTATTTCTGGGTTTTCTAATCTGTTCCATTGATCTATGTGTCTATTTTTGTGCCAGCTCCATACTGTTTTGATTAATATGGCTTTGTAATATAACTTAAAGCCTGGAATTGTGATACCACCAGCTTAGGTTTTCTTTTTCAAGATTGTTTTGGCTATTTGGGGTGTTCTGTTGTTCCACAAAAATTTTAGGTTTTGTTTTAATTTGGTGAAAAATGTTGGTATTTTGATAGGGACTGCATTTAAATCTGTAGATTGCTTTGGGTAATACAGACATTTTAACAATACTTGCTCTTCCGATCATGAGCAGAGAATATCTTTCCATTTCTTTACATCTTAAATTTCTTTCATCGGTATTTTACAGTTTTCAGAGTATGGGTCTTTCACCTCTTTGGCTAAGTTTATTCCTACAGACTTTATTATTTTTGGTACAAATGTAAATGTGATGGTTTTCTTAATTTCTCTTTCTGCTGCTTTGTTATTAGTATATAGAACTGCAACAGATTTCTGTATGGTGATTTTGTATCTTGAGATTTGATTTAATTCACTTATCAGTTCTAGTAGTTTCTTGGTGGAGTCTTTAGGATTTTCTATATATATCATGTCATGTGCAAACAGTGAAAGTTTTGCTTCTTCCTTATCTATTTGGATGCCCTTTATTTCTTTCTGTTGTTTGATTGTTGTGGCTAGGACTTCCAGTACTATGTTGAATAAAAGTGGTGAGAGTGGTCATCCTTGGCTTGTGTCTGACCTAGGGGAAAAGCTCAGTATTTCCCCATTGATTATGATGTTCCCTGTGAGTTTTTCATGTAAGTACTTTATTTGTTGATGTACGTTCCCTCTAAACCTACTTTATTCAGGGTTTTTATTATGAATGGATGTTTTACTTTACTACGTGCTTTCCCCCCATCTATTGAAAGGATCATATGGTTTTTATCCTTTCTCTTACTGGTGTGATGTATCACACTGATTGATTTGGGAATACTGAACCACCCTGGAAATCCAGGAATAAATTCCACTTGACTGTGGTGAATGATTATTTTAACGTATGGTTGGATTTGGTTTGCTAGTATTTTGTTGAGGATTTTTGCATCTATGTCATTAGAGGTTTGGACTGTAGTTCTCTTTTTTGGTGGTATCTTTATTTGATCTTGGTATCAGGGTAATGCTGGCCTCAGAGAATAGATTTGGAAGTTTTCCTTCTTCTATTTTTTGGGATAGTGTCAGAAGAATAGCTATTAACTCTTCTTTAAATATTTGGTAGAATTCACCTGTGAAGCCATCTGGCCCTGCACTTTTGTTTGTTGAGAGTTTTTTTTCTCCCCCCAAGATCTTACTTATTCATTTGAGAGAGAGAGAGAGAGAGAGCAAGCGTGTGCACGAGCAGGGCAGAGAGGCAGAGGGAGAAGCAGACCACCACCCCCAAGCAGGGAGCCAGATGAGGGGCTTAATCCCAGGACCTGGAGATCATGACCTGAGCCAAAGGCAGATGCTTAATCATCTGAAACACCCAAGCAACCCTGGAGTTTTTGATTACTGATTCAACATCAGTTTGTTCAAATTTTCCATTTCTTCCTGCTTTAGTTTTGGTAGGTTAATTTATCCATTTCTTCTAGGCTATCCAATTTGTTGGCATAAAATTTTTCATAATATTCTGACAGTCTTTTGAATTTCTGTGATACTGGTTATTTCTCTCTCATTTGTGATTTTTGAGTCCTTTTGTTCTTGATCAATCTAGCTAGAAGCTTATCAATTTTGCTGATTTTTTTTTTCAAAGAATCAGTTCCTCAGGGTAGCTGGGTTGGTGAAGCATCAGTTGGTGAAGATCTGACTCTTGATTTTTGACTCAGGTCATGATATCAGGGTTGTAAGATCAAGTCCCATGTGGAGCTCCATGGTAACAGTGAAGTCTGCTTAAAATTCTCTCTCCCCCACTACTTATGCATGGCAACCACGCTCTCATTAAAAAAAAAAAAAAAAGGACCAACTCCTGGTTTCACTGAACTATTGTTTTTCTAGTTTCTATACCATTTATTTCTGCTCTCATCTTTATTATTCCCTTCCTTCTGCTAACTTTGGGTTTTGTTTTTATTCTTAATTTTATAAAAATCTTTCCTCATTTGCACATTCAAGGAAAGGAATTAAAAATCCCAGTTTATGGGCCCCTGGGTGGCTCAGTCAGTTAAGCATCCAACTCTTAATTTCAGCTCAGGTCATGACCTCAAGATTTTGAGATCAAGCCTTCTGAGATGGAGACTGTGATCAAGATTGTGAGATGCTCAAGATTGTGAGCATCAGGCTCCACGCTCAGCAGAGGGTCTGTTTGAGGTTCTGCCTCTCCTCCCTCTGGCCCTCCTGCTGCTCATTCTCTCTCTGTCTCTAATAAATAAAATCTAAAGAAAAAAAAGAGTCTAATGTGAAATCACTTTAATTCACTAATCACTTGTGATTATTTTATAGCTTTATTTTTTTCAAGACTTTCTTTTTTGAGAGAGAGCGAGCATGCGTGCACATGAGAACATGAGTGCAGAGGAGGAGCAAAGAGAGAGGGACAACCAGACCCGACATTGAGCATGGAGCCCAGTGTGGGGCTCGATCCCAAGACCCTGAGATCACAACCTTAGCCAAAATCAAGAGTCAGATACTTAACCCACTGAGCCACCCAGGTGCCCCAATTATTTTATAGCTTTATTCAAAAAACTTAATTGGTCCTTATAGTCATATTCAGAGACCAAATTTCTACCTAATGATAAGAATCTCTTCTACAAAAACCTTTGCCCAACACTTAGTACTAATAATCTTATACTTCATATTCCATTGTTGTAAGTTCTTAAAGCATAACAACCTGCTTTAAAATCTGATCAGGGGCACCTGGGTGGTTTAG
Source organism: Mustela lutreola (assembly GCF_030435805.1). NCBI lineage: Eukaryota > Metazoa > Chordata > Mammalia > Carnivora > Mustelidae > Mustela > Mustela lutreola. The sequence continues at coordinate 33,248,366 of NC_081290.1, forward strand.
TCAGTTAAGCATCTGACTCTTGATTTCCACTCAGGTAATGATCTCAGGGTTATGAGATCTAGCCCTGCACTGGGCTCCATACTGGGTGCGGAGCCTGCTTGAGTTTCTCTCTCTCCCTCTGCCCCACTCCTTACCCACTCACCTCATTTTCTCTCTTAAAAACAAAAGTAATAAAGAAGATCCTTGATTTAAAAAATAATAATAAAATACTATGATCAATTTTTAGGTACTTCACCATCAAAAGTAAAAACAACTTTCACTTTATTCCTCAAGCCAACTATAGGAATCATTCTGGTTTTTTTTTTTTTTTTTAAAAGATTTTATTTATTCATTTGACAGAGAGAGATCACAGGTAGGTAGAGAGGCTGGCAGAGAGAGAGAGAGAGAGAGAAGCAGGCTCCCTGCTGAGCAGAGAGCCCGATGCGGGACTCGATCCCAGGACCCTGAGATCATGACCTGAGCCGAAGGCAGCGGCTTAACCCACTGAGCCACCCAGGTGCCCCAGGAATCATTCTGTTTTTAAATAGGTCAACTTTCAGATTAAAGCCTTAAAAAAAAATTTACTTTAAAATTAACAAGAAAAAATCTTTTACACCTTACCTGATTACAAGTATCAGATAAAGAGTGTATAGCTTCAGAGAACATACTTGCTGAACCCGTATAAATCCAGGCAAGAAATTTAAAGAAGCAGTTTAATCCATTGCTAGGAGAGAAAGATAAAACAATTTAGCATAGATTTTGATAAAAATTTCTACCAAAAGCTTATTTGAGTACGTAAACCTCTATACTAGATTCTGCTCCAAGTAAATTAAAAAGAATCTCTAACCTTTTAAGAATTTATTATACTTCAGGTAACAAGGGAATAAATTTGAAAAATACAGATTATGATATCATTAAATATTCCAATGAAGAAACATGATATGTGTAAACAAATTATTTAAGTGTATTTTGAGAACTGATGAGAAGAGAATGTTTTATATTTGGATGAAGTAAAGTTAGGAAGGAAATTAAGTGTCTTATGTAGGTGAAAGAGATCTATACTTGATATTGTCCAGCATACTAATGACAAAACCAAGACTTTGGTGAAAGTCTAGTTACTTAAACAGGCCAGATGTGAAGGTGCCATATGCCAGAGGTGAAAACAAATCAAGACCAAGCAGTCTCAGAGTCACACTAGAAGATAATAGATGCTAAAAATAAACAGCTAGCTGTTCAGATTCCAACAGTAACGACTGGCACCACTCATCTTGGGCACTACACTTAGCCACTTACCATGTTTTACTGTAACACTATTATTATATAAATACTAATATCCTCATTGTATAAATAAGGAAACTATACATCCCCTTCCAGCTACCCTTTCTCCTCTTTTCTACTTCAAATAATTTCTTGAAAGGATTGTATCTCCTCTTGCTGTCTTCATTTTCCACATTTTGCGTTAAGTCTTCGGTCCATTTAACAATGGCTTATGTTTCAGATACCTCGATTATTATTAATAGCACAACTGTTTCTTGCCACTAAATTCCTGAAAATACTTTAGTATTTTCCTGAATCCCCCAGAAGCATATGCCACTATTTTCTTTGAAGACTGTCTTCCTTGGCATCCATGATATCCCTGGATCTTCTTTCATTCCAGATTTGCTTTCCTTTCTTGCTTGCTTGTTCCTCTTCTTCAGTCTCCTCTGCAGGCTCTTTCCTCTACCCATTTCACAGATGTTCACATTCTTCAAGGTTTCCTCCTAAGGGATTTTTCTTCCACACACTTCATACACATTCTCCAGGTGATCTTTAATTACTCCTATGGCTTTAATTATCATCTCTATATCAATAACTCTCAACTCTAAGTCCCTAATCCAGCTTTCCTTGTGAGCTTCAGACCAACCTATATCAAAAATTATTAAGTACCTATTACGTACTGGGTATTACACTAAGCAGTTTACATATATTACATACACTCTTCCAATGAAGAAAGTTTTAATTGCTAACCTCACGTTACTGATGGGAAGAACTAATGCTGTTGACCAACTCCACTTGGGTGCCCTACAGGCAGATCATTAAACTCAAAACTAAGCTCATCATTTCCTTTTCTGCCACCCTGCCCCTCCTTCAAGTGCTCCTTCTCTCAGTGATGATGCCGTAGCTATCCAACTGTCCAAACCAGAAGCCTGGGCACCATCCTTGACCATGTCTCCTAAATATTTCTTGGACCTAAACATGCCTTTCCATCCCTACCTTCATTATCTCAGTTTAGTGCATCATTGTCTCTTCTCTGCATTACTGTACATGATGTCCTCAAGTCTAGTGTTGCTCTAATCCTTAAAGATGAGAATTATGGATTCTATTTTTGTATTTCAAGACCCTACCACAATTCGTGACATGTCATATGTATATATTTTAGAAATAAACAAACTAATGAATTATGGAATTAATACTTTTAAATATCCTAAAATAGATTAATCAGCAAAAGAGAAAAAAGAGAACAATAGGAATCAAGAAGACAGAAGGAAAAAGAAGAGGCACAAATATCAGTTATGTTCTTCCAAGATAAGTGGGGCAAAACAACAATGTAAATATTGTTCAGTGGATATGACCCAGGCTTGTTTACTCAAAAACTGATCTCAGCCAATTCACCTTTCTAAAAAACTTCTATCAACTCCAATGAAAATAAAAGAATTTTCAGAGAGCAACTATTCTTAGATCCTAACCACTCCAAAAACAAGACCCAGCACAAGCACGGATATCTATGTGGACTCTTCCTTCAACACTTTACTGACAAGAATTTAAAAAGGTTCATTCAACTTCCTTCTATAATAACATAAACATCTAACTCTTCACCTAAACACCAAGTAATAAATTTTTACATTCACAGATACACACATTAAAAATAATATATTTTTATTTTAAGTGGTACTTACATGCAAATGGCAACCATCACCACTTTTCCTGGCCCTTTAAAAAAAACTGATGTCGTCCTGGACCGTGGCTATAAAAAACAGACAGACAAAAACACACAAAAAATCTCTAAAATTTCCAGAGAACAGTTTGATGCTTATAAGTGATCTGACACACCAGAAAATATGTCCTCTATCAAACCCTCTAAACATCTAGATTTAGTTATTTGCTTCCTTTTCTCTAGAATCTGCATGTTAAAAAGTGAGAAGACAGAAATTGAGAGCATATGTGAATCTCTTTCCAAAAACTTAACTGTCTCTTTGTAAGTAATTTCCTGCCTGTTGCCAGGAAAGATCTGCGGTGGTTTCACAGACACTAGGGATAAAATGATAAAAATGTATTGAACTAAAATCGATACACTCTAAAATTTTTCCACTTCTTGAGCAACTTAACTTTTAAGGAACAGTCAAAGCCAAGTTTGCTTCTCCAATTTAACTCCTTATTACTCTCTAAATACCAAAGACCTCAAGTGATAATGTTGAATTCCAAAACAAACCAAAACAAAAGAAACAAGCCAAGTAAAGAAAGCTATTTATCTTGAGTTAAAGGTAGTTTCGCTGTTTCTTCAATGTATACTTTGTTTTTTCTCCTGCTTTGTCCTCTCCCTGGAATGCTAGCATCATCTTCTACCACAATTGGTCTAGCTTTTACTCATCCCATTCCATGTTAGGCCAACTGGTACTTTTCTATTTAAAGCCATTCTTGGTCAGTCACAGAGAATACTCACTCGGCTGCACATTTATTATTGAACTTTACATTTCTATTAAAGCACTTCATATAGTCTGCCTTATGTCATTTATTCAAGAAATATTTATTGTGCAACTACCACATGCCTGGCACAATTCTAGATGTTGGGACCTGACAGTAAACAAGAGTCCTGCCTTCACTGATCTCACAATTGAGTCCAGGAAGATAGAGAATAAATCCATAAACAAACACATAACATCAGATAATAATAAACATAATAAACATAATAATAAAAATAATAAACATAATAATAAACATAAATAATAAACATAATGAAGAAAATAAAACAGAATGGAGAAGATCATGTCTGGGGGGAGGGTGTATGTGGAAAGGGTTATTTTAGCTAGAGTATGAAAGACGTTCAAAGATGAGAAGGCAGCAACCATGAAAAAAATCTGAAGAATGGTTTCAGGTGGAGTATACACACAGGACATTTAAAGACGTGGAAAGAAATAAGCTTGGTGTGTGGAAAGGACAAAATAAGCTTGATGTGACTAAGAGCATAGAAAGCAAGGAAAATAGTAGGGGTTGAGGACAGAGAAGGGGGCAGGGACCATATTCCACAGGATTTTGGAAACTATGGTAAGGAGTATAACTCTTGTTCTACTGGCAAAAAGAAGGCACCATGATTTTAAGCAGATATTTGGTATAGTCTAATTTGGGTTTTACAAAGACATAGCTTAAAATGGAGAGAAGAGGGACGCCTGGGCAGTTCAGTCAGTTAAACATCTGCTTTTGGCTCAGGTCATGATCGAGTCCCACATCAGGCCCCTTGCTCAGCAGGAACAAATTATGGGGACAAAGCAGAGATGGAGAAAACAATTAGGAGGGTAGTCCAGGTGAAGGACGGTGATGATTGAGACTAAGGTTTCAATAAGCGGCATGGTGAGCAGAAGTTACATAGGTATCTATCTTGGAGAAAATGCCAGTTGGATCTGCTAATGGGATTTAAACATAAAAGAGTCTATAATGAATCTCTAATATTTGGAGACTGAGTAAATAAGCAGAGGAGTTTTTTTGTAGAAGAGATGAAGGAAGTGAAGGTATTAATGAAGTCCAAGGAGAACCAGGAGAAAGACTATCTTAGGCTCCTAGAGAACAAGGTGTTCCAAGGAAAAAGAATACTTCTGCTGGTGACGGGCACTTGACTATTCCTTCCCTCTTGGATTTCCATAAGAAGAGACTTCCCCCCTCCCGATACTGGTGGCATCCCCTCCTCCCCAGTGGTTGTCTGGGGGTTGACTAAGTAAGTTTAGTAAGGTAAATTTAGAAGAGAGTGCTGGGCATATTTATGAGCTCCCTCCTTTATTTTGGGAGTTGGTAGACATTCTCTTCTGTTCTTTCACGGCTCTGTATTTGGACAAGACAGGTAGAGGTGTCAACAATTTACTGGTTAAGTCTAAATCAGAAGAGTCTTGAGGTGCCTGGGTAGCTCAGTGGGTTTAGCCTCTGCCTTCAGCTCAGGTCATGATCCCAGGGTCCTGGGATGGAGCCCCGCATCAGGCTCTCTGCTCAGCGGGGAGCCTGCTTATCCCTCTCTCTCTCTGCCTACTTGTGATCTCTGCCTATCAAATAAATAAATAAATAAATAAATCTTTAAAAATAAATAAATAGATCAGAACAGTCTTTAAGATCTAATGTAATGGATTGGAACTCTGAAAAACAGATGAGGAAAACAAATAAGGAGTCAGATTTCAGGTTGTTACTGGGGTCATGCCATGTAAGAGTTACTTACTTCTTGGTAAGTCACCACAGCTTATGGCAGTTTTGTTCCCTTGCACACAGACCACAATGGCCCTGAAGAGGGACAAATAGCCCGCACTGAAACTGCAGGTCCTCTAAGTCAGGCTGCTGCAGCATACACTTGGATTCTATAGAATTTCTATAGAATTGGCTGGTTATTGCCAAGAAAGCTGAGGTGAGATTTCATATCAGGAATTAGGAGAGAAAAATGCCTATTTAAATTTCTTCTCACTTTTATAGTGTTTTGAAGTCAGGTCTGCAGACCAGGATTTTAAAAAACACCTCCTACGTTCCCTGTGGACAACAGAACACAAGAGAGAGCTTCTAGATTTTAAGTGTTAAGGCCAGCTCTTGACAATGTGCAATTAGATGCCCCCAAATTCTGTTTTGAACTGCCTCCAGAGCTAAGACCAGGAATTAGGCAGGAAGAAACCTTATCCATATGATTTTACTTGAACTTAGATTTGCAAACCATAAACGCTGACCATGGCTGTAGATTTTTGAGTTCTATTGTTTATTAATAAATAAAAACTAGAGTACGTTTGTTTTATTATAATGAGAATGTGCTGTGTCCTTTGGCTGAATAAAGAAAAACAAAACTCCAAAAAATTATTTTAGGAACAGTAAAAAAAAAAAAATGCAGAGAGATAAATGAAAAGATGCTGTTTAAAGTGGAAGATGAGAAATATGTCTTTAGAAGAAAGGTGCAAGAACTTTTGGGATAAACAAGACAGACAAGGAAGGAAAATGAGATCTTAAAAAGTAGAATAAAATGTTTTAAGGAAAAAAAGATTTACGGAGCTCAAATAGCTGATAAAAAATTATTACAGAAAAGGTGAAAACACGTTGGTTGTTAGATTAGAAATAGTGACAAAGTCTAAGGAAAAGCAAGAGATCTACAAGGAGCCAGGATTCACAACACCCTTGTGGGAAGCATCCTATTAAAGCCACCCATAAACTCCACAATAAAAGCAATTGGAGAACTGACCCTTAGAGAGCAGAATGGCCAACACGCTGGAAATTACTGAAACTGGAAGATGGGTTCATCAAATATTTTTTCTACTTTTGTATATATTTGAAATTTTGATAATAATTTTTTAAAATATTGGAACAAAAACAGAAAATGTGGCAATATTTCAAAAACGACTACCAGCAAATCAGCATAAAATACTCAAAGCACTACTGACACTTCAAAATTATAACTGCAAGTGGAGATAAAGGTACTTCTAATGCTCTAAAGGACTATCACAAATAATTTCACAGAATTAGAATTCTAAGGAAAGGCACAAGAAAGGAGAAGTGTATTAAAGGAGAAATGTATTAAAAGGACATTGAGAAATTAGATATCAGACAGTTAGATACTGTTCTAATAAGAGAATATTGGCAGACCCAGAACTAGTGAGTTCATATATATCACTACTAGAGTTCCTCTAATACAAAGCAAAATATCACAGAAAATCAAGTGGATCAAAAGGTGGGGGGAGTAGAAGAATTTCATATTTAATTTAAAAATATTAAGTATTTAACAGGAATAGCCCCATATATTTCTGGAGAATGAAAGTAACCATCTTCAGTAGGAGAGTAAAGGTTTTTTCCAAAAATATGGGAAAAGTAGAGGGTTATCCTATTACTACAAAAAAAAAAAAAAAGAGTATAATAGAAACAAATTCTAGGGGGCACCTGGGTAGCTCAGTCAGTTAAGCGTCAGTCTTTGGCTCAGGTCATGATCTCAGGGTCCTGGGATCAAGTCCCACATCTGGCTCCCTGCTCAGCAAGAGGGTCTGCGTCTCCCTCTCCCTTTGCCCTTAATTGTGCTCTCTCTCTCTTGCTCACTCTCTCTAATAAATAGATAAAATCCTTAAAAAAAATTCCATTCAAACCCTGGAACTTTTCAAGGTTGACAAGTATGAATCCTCAAAAGGCCTCTAGTGACACTGAGTTCAGAAGTCAGTAGCTACTCTCAAAAATCTAGTGACCATGAACCCCTTCATGGGAAACAGAACACCTAGGAACAGATTCTCCGAGGAGGCAGGTCTCACAAACCTATGTTATTCCACAGCAGCAGTGAAGAGGCTGGCTCCTGGGGCAAAGATTCCACCAATGGGATGCCAGAAACACAAAACTCAGAGAGGAAATAGAAATTAAGGAGTTCTGAATACAATGAATAGAAAAGAAAAGAACAAATAAAATATGACTAGAGTCGTCATCACTGCCAACCAAAACTTTGCCAAAAGGGAGCAATGTCTGAAATGTAACTCAGAAGAAAGGAGACAATCTGCACAGCTAGTCCTTTCTCCAAATAGGACCTTCACTTCTCGACAGGAGCTATCTCCCAACCAAGTTTAAATGCAACGTTGGCTCTGGACATGATTACTTGGTATGTTGGAGGTACTGGTGACTTTGATAAAAGCCATTTCAGTGGAGTTGTGGGGATGAAAGCCCAAAGGAAGAGGATTCAGAAGAGAATAAGAGGTAGGATGATAAAGGTAAACTTTCTATACTGGTCTCAGTATTAACTTCCTCCTAATAGGAAGTATTCTGGCACACAAGTAGATAAGTTAGTAAATCTGGGGATGAAAAGTGAGGTATTTTTATCTGATTACATCTATTTTTTTCAGTGAAAGATGAAGCAAGGTCATCAGCTGAAGAGGAAGGCTGTAGGAAGTTTGGGAAGACAGGAAAAGTACGCAACAGCTGTTTCACGGAGTGAGAGACTGAATGCATTATGGAAGTTCAGTAAGACTGTCAAATAATATTGTGTCCATGATTTTATATATACTCATATAATAAGTAAGAACAATCAGAATGGCTGTGTAATTTTCTTGTCCAAGGGCTAAACTTTTTGAGTACAAGCAGAGAAGTGGCAGTTTGAATATTTAATCAGGGTTAGAAGTAGGAGAGAGGACAAAGGAACTTAAAGGTGTATGCGAAAGAGTTAAATTTTACTAAAAACCTAAGAAAATAAAGTCTTCTCCCTTACCTGTATCTATATACTTATGGTTTATAACATGTTATGAATTTAAAGAGAAATTATGTCCCAGTTTTTTTTAATTTCAAGAAAACCAAACAGAGACAGATTATATAATTCAGTAAATTACACTGTGCTTAAGAAAATCTTGAATTATGATCAGACATGCTAAAATTTCACAGTGGACTGATACTAAAATTTCACTGTGCAAAAATATACACGTGTAACATTATCAGAAAGAAAATCTTACCTTGGTGTTTCCCAGGAAGTCTCTATATTCTCTTAGTATCTTTTGGTTTCTAAACAGCCCTTTATAAGAAAAGAATTACAAAATACATTTAGCTCATACATATTCTATCAGTCATGTTCTACACTAACACAATTATTCTCTTTAAGACTATGTTAAATATTTTCTATTGGCTATAAGTAAAAGTACCAGATTATTATAAAAAATCTGGATCTGCAACCTGGATAAAAAATGGGCAAAGGACTAGAACAGACCTTTCTCCAAAGATGATATACAAATGGCTAACAAGCACATTAAAGGATGCTCATATCAAACGCCTTATGGAAAAATGCAAATTAAAACTACAATAAGGTATCACCTCACACCCACCAGAATGGCCATTATCCAAAAACAAAACAAAACCAAGCTCAGAAAATAACAAGTGTTGGCAAGGACGTAAAGAAAGTGAAAACCTTTTGTATGCTGGTGGGACTGTAAAATGGTGCAACCGCCGTGGAAAGCAGCATGGAGGGTTCCTCAAAAAATTAAAAACTACCATATGATCTAGCAATCCCACCTGGAGGTATACATCCAAAAAAAAGAAAAAAAAAGAAAAGAAAAAGAAAAAAGGAAGCAAGGTCTCAAAGAAATATTTACATACTCCTATTCAGAGCGCCACTATTCAGAACAGCCAAGAAGTGAAAGCAACCAAAATGTCCATGGATAAACAAAAGGCAGTATATGCATACAATGAGATATTATTCAGATTTTAAAAAGAAGGAAATCCTGGCATACAGATAAACCTTGAGGACATTAAGCTATGTGAAATCTCAGTTAAAAAGACAAATATTGTATACTTCTATTTATATGAGTCAAATTCATAGAAACAGAAAGTAGAACAGGGGTTACCAAGGGCTACAGGTAGGAGAAAAGGGGAACTATTTGTTTACAGAGTTTCAGTTTTATGTGATGAAAAAGCTCTGGGAAAAAAATTCCTAAAGATTTGTTTCTTAACAATGTGAATATACTTAATAATTCCTTTAAAGTGACAAATTCTGTTGTGCTTTTTAACACAACAAAAAAAGGCAGGGAGAAATGTAATGAGAGAAAGGGGCACTTTTAAAAATATTTTATTTATTTATTTATTTTAGAGGGTGGGGGTAGGAAGGGCCAGAAGTAGAGGAAGAAAAAGAATCTTAAGCAGGCTCCGTGTCTACTGCAGAGCCTGAGGCTGGGCTTGATCTCACAAGCCAGAGATCATGACCTGAGCTGAAATCAAGAGTTGGACACTTATCCAACTGAGCCACCCAGGCGCCCCAGAAAGGTACTTTGATACAAGATTCTCTTCTCAATATTATCTAAAAATATTAATTACTTAATCTTGATAGAAGAACCAGTTCTTCAATTTTTAGCTCAAGGTTTAAAAATACAAGAAAAACGAATTTCTATTACTTTATTTTCTCAAACCCCATGTTTAAATATTTCCTTTCATAGATGTACAGCCTCATGGTATCATTATTTTAATCGCAGACGACTGAAAACAACCTATGGGGGAATGACTGAATAAACCATGTTGTACCCCACAAAATGGAGTATTATAAAAGGAATGAAGAAATGTCTCTATTTACTGCTACAGATTGGTCCTCAGGACATAATGTCAATAAAAAAACCAAAGACAGAAAGTATACCTTATTTATGAAAGGAGGTGGGGAAGGAATTAATACCATATACATGCTATTTCATAGCATATTTTTTAATGGAAAAAATAATTCCAAAACTGATTTTTTTAATGGTTACCAATGTGAGAAGGAGAAACAGGGTGGAGAAGATAAGGATGGAAACCAAATTTCTCTGATGGCTCTTTCTGGTAGATGTGACTTTGGAATCATATAAATTATTTCTAAATATCAGAAGCAAAAATGAAACAAATGAACCTCATTTTATATCTATTTGATGGTTTATCTATGCAGACAGAAATTTCAAGTGTATTTAAAACAAAGAAACATTATACATCCCTAGTGGAATATATACTAAAGAAAAAAACGAAAGGTCATCCTGATGGCAATAATATTGGTATTATTTTGAAACTATACCATGTTCTTTCTATATGTATGTATACACATATAAGAGTAAACCAAAAATATAATTATATTATTGGATTAAGGAATAAAATTTTCAGTGTAAGGAAAAGTTAAAAAACAAAACAAAGAAAACATTAAATTTTCCAGAATAGCCTATATAGCTTCTCTCTTAAGGAAAATGAAGTATTTCTTATTACTGTCCACTGGAAAGACATTAAAAATATGTTAACCTATTAAAAAATGAGTACCACTGGGGCAGCTTGGTGGCTCAGTCCATTAGGCGTCCAACTCTTTATTTCCGCTCAGGTCGTGATCTTGTGGTCATGAGATTGAGCCCTGCATCAGGCTCCACGCTGGACATACAGCCTGCTTAGGATTCTTTTTCCTCTTCTCCTTTTGTCCCTCCAACCCTCCCTCTCTCCCTCAAAAAAAAAAAAAAAAAAAAGTACCCCAAAGGCCCAAGTACAATCTCTCAATTTTATTTACCACAGAAAAAAAAAAATGGGGTTCTTTTCAGAGATGGGCAATGCCCAGTCTGGGCAAAACATGTACAAGATAAACCTGAAACAACTTATTATACTTAAAAGAAAGGATGCCACAATACTAGGGTTATGACAAAGGGACTTCAGAACCAACGTGAGGTGCGCCCATTGGCCAAAACTGGGATGATTTGAACACCACTAATTTGTCTACTTTGTTCTTTCCTTCCTAGCATGTCTCCTCCACCTTCTTCCCCTTCTCTTTGATCTCCTTCCTATCCCACTGCTTCACCCTCTTCATACTGAACTCCCACGCTCTCAAAAAACTCTCTCTCTCCCTTTTCTTCCTATATTACTGACCATAACTGTCTCTCAATTTCCACCTAGAAATTTCACCAACTCATCAAGGGAAGGTAATACTGTCACCTTTACGCTTTATTCCTATAAAGAATTTAGAAATACAGTTGAAGAATTCAGATTCTCCTAAATAAAGCCTGTCAAAGAAAAGTACGTATACCTTTTTCTCAGATACTAGCATCTCTATCTCTATTTTAATCCTGCCACATTATATCTGTTCCCCAAAGTAACCAGAACTATAACTGCAGTGCAACCATCTAATTCCCCAATGCAATCTGCCCTACTGGAACAACATTTGATCATATCCTGAATTAGCATCTCTATTACCTTAAAGAACCCAATGGAAGCCTTTAACTGAATAGTGATACCAAAATTCTGAAGTTCCCTGACCCCAATATATATTTCTCTTAAGGCAGTATTTCACTCCTGTGGATTTAACTGTAGCTCTCTTTAGCATATCTGTGAATATAATCAGCAACTGTTTGCTTTTTCTGAGGCCCAAACCCCACAGATACTAAGATTTATTGATTCTCTCTATTACTTCCCAAAATGTTATACTAATGATTTAAAGGACTTGGATTCTGCAAAAAAATCTACACTTGCTCAACATGCAGATGACTTCATATTATATATTGCAAGACTATGAGAATCTCAAACATATTCCTTATTCCTCCTGACTAGATTAGTTGAAAAAAGAAAAAATGTTTTCAATTTTGTCAAGAAAAGGAATAATGAGCAAAAGGTCATTCATTTTCTTTGCCTGAATATAAACTATCTAAAACCATCCTAGATCTTCAGCCAAGGTGCAACTGAGAGAATGTTAAGACCAAATGACAGATTAATACAGGCAGTGCTTAGTGAATTTTCTAAAACAGTTCAACTACCACTACCATGTAAATTAACTAAAACAAATACCTGTTTTTTCAGAAATATACACTGAAATATTTAAAGACGAAATGGACTGGTTTCAAAGTAATTTAGTAGAGTGAGGGTAAAGGAGATATAGATAAAACAAGGTTGACCATGTGTTGGTAACTGTAAAGCTAGGTGATGGATTCCTGCGGAGTGGTTATACTTTCCTCTGTACTTCTATGTTTGAAATCTCCCACAAATGGGGGGAATGAAACAAAAACTGAAGAAGGAAGATGAGAAAATACTCAGAACAAAAACCTGCAGCAAAGTAGGAATAGAGAGAAGATATCTCAACATCATAAAGGTCATGTATGAAAGGCCCACAGCTAATATCATCCTCAATGGGGAAAAACGGGAGAGCTTTTCCTCTAAGGTCAGGAACAAGACAGGGATGTCCACTCTTACCACTGTTAAACATAGTACTAAAAGTCCTAGCATTAGCAATCAGACAACAAAAAGAAATAAAAGGTATCCTGGGGCATCTGAGTGGTTCAGTCAGTTAAGCATCTATCCTGATTCTTGCTCAGGTCATGATCTCAGGATTGTGATAATGAGCCCCACATCAGGATCCACGCTGGGTGTGGAGTCTGCTTAGCAATCTCTCTCTCTCTCACTCCCTCTACCCTGCCCCACTCTCTCCCTCACTAGTTAAAAAAAAAAAAAGGAGGAAATAAAAGGCATCCAAATCAGCAAGGAACAATTCACAGATAACATGATACTCTACATAGAAAACCCAAAGACTCCACCAAAATACTGCTAGAACTGATGTTGGAGGCAGGCCCCTGGCCAGGGCGGCCTCCGCCATTAAAAGATGGCGCCTGGCTAGTTGCCAGGTGAGGATTGCCTCGTGAGACTAAGCGGAACGCCCAAAGAGGAAGTAAACAGCATTGGTTGCTAGCGAAGTTGTTCGGTTAGGTGCACAGCCTGATTCGCTCCCTGCTGTACCCTGCTCACTGATTGGTCATGTAAGCATATATAAGTGTGTAGACTTGCGGAAATAAAGAGAGAGAAGAGAGAGAAGATGCATCCGAACCAGGGCGTCTTGTCGTCCTTGCGGGGCGAGGGCGATAAATGGCGCCAAAACCCGGGAACTAAATAAAGGAATCTTGCAAGGTAATCCGCAGGAAAGCGGGGAGTAAAGGTCCGCAGGTAAGCGGGGACATTAGCCACGTTCAAAAGTGGGAATTCCACGGTAAAGCGGGGAGTAAAAACAGAAAAACCTTGCAAGGGAGAAGTCCGCAGGTATGCGGGGTAAAACCATGACAAAGGTGGTGGGAAACTTGTACGAGACCGCAACAAGAAGCAGGGCGGCCATAGAGCCGGGATTTTCTTATTGAAACCGCAGGAAAGCGGGGAAGGGACCACGATCAAAGTGGTGGGAATCTTGTACAAGTCCGCAATAAGAAGCGGGGCAGCCTTAGAGCCGGGATTAACTTGTACAAGTCCGCAATAAGAAGCGGGGCGGCCTTAGAGCCAGGATTAACTTGTACAAGTCCGCAATAAGAAGCGGGGTGGCCTTAGAGCCGGGATTTAGCGGCGAGTATACGTGGAACAGCCATTAGGTTGGGATTCTAATTATGGGATCTGGACTGTCAAAGTCGAGGTTAGAGGGTTCCCTAAAGGACCTTCTAAAGGCCAATGGCAAGCCATTAAAAACAAAAACTGCTTGGGCCTTTTTGAATACAGTGGAAAAGGCGGCTCCATGGTTCCTAGATGAAGGCTTGCTAAACATACCTCAATGGGACCACTTAGGGGAGGATTTGAAGAAACAGAATGCTTTAACTCTTCGCCTCAAATTTAACATAACAAAAGCACAGGCACGGGACATAGTAGTCTCCTGCAGAAATTGAGTGATCTTACTACCTGCACCGTCCTTGGGAGTTAATCCTAAGGGTTTGTTACCTAATCATATATGGCATACCTGCTCTGGAATAATTTTCGCCTCAGTGCATACGGGGGGAAAAATCCAGAGATGTTATCGCCCATTGCCTACAGGCTTTCGCGGCATGGGGAAAGCCACGCCAATTAAAGACAGATAATGGCCCAGCCTACACCTCACAACCCTTTAAAGCCTTCCTACAACAACTTGACATTCACTTGATACATGGAATACCCTATAACCCACAAGGACAGGGTGTTGTGGAGCGCACATCTTACAATAAAAAATGCGCTTTATAAACAAAAAGGGGGAATAGGGGACACCTTCAGGTCCCCTAAAGATAAGCTCAACACCATTCTCTTTATTTTGAATTTTTTAACGTTGGACAAAACGGGCAAATCAGCTGCAGACAGACATGCAAGTGATGCTGCTGCTCCCCCTAAGCCTTTAGTACTTCGGAAGGACATCCTCACAGGAAAATGGAATGGACCAGATCCAGTGTTAGTATGGAGTAGGGGGTCTGTATGTGTTTTTCCACAGGAAAAGGAGGCTCCAATTTGGATCCCAGAGCTGCTGGTGCGTACAGCCTTGCCTCCGAACACCAGTCATGATGCTGAAGATGCTGATGATAACTCGGGATGCTACACCTCCTGCGGCAGACTCAAGCCAGAGAGCTGTGAGCAGTGGTTAAAGCATGGCTATATCCTTTACCAGTGACTAACTCTTCTCTCATATTCCCTCCTCTCCCTTTGATGCATGGCAGGTCTATAACTTGCTAGGAGCATGTACTGATATCTCAGCAGTGTCCATGTTAAATGGTGGCAAATTCTTCAACTGTTCTTATAAACAAAATGACTCTAGTACCTTTGAGACAACAGTTAATGTGTCTTGTCCCAATAATATTACTTATCAGCCCACTCCCATATGGGTCTCGCCACCATTCCTTTTCCTCGTAACAAAGGCTAGTGAGCTGTATGATACGTTGAATTGCACTAAGAACTGCTATCTTTCCCAGTGCTGGGATGTCACAGCCTTCAAGCTGGCTGTGATTATGCGTATCCCTACCCATGTTCCTATCCCAGTTTCCATTCCAGAGGACAAGTTACCAGTGGTGCTATCCAGAAAGAAGAGAGATTTTGGTATCACAGCTGCCGTTGTGACAGCATTGGCTATATCTACAGCAGCTGCCACGGCAGCAGCAGTCTCGCTTGCTGCAACTATACCCACTGCGGAAGCTGTGAACACCCTTGAAGAAGGAACGGCAGCTGCCCTTCAAACACAGACTCAGATCAATGCACATCTGCAAGCAGGAATCTTGATAGTCAACCAGAGAGTGGATTTGGTTCAAGAACAAGTGGACATATGGGGGGCCCTATTGGGACTGGGATGTATAGTACCCTTCCTGGCAATTTGTGTTAACTCCCGTAGCCTATACTAATATGAGTGACTAACAGAATGTCTCCCGACAGCTCTCCCAAAACTTGCGGGGGAATTAGTCCGCAGAATTCCAAAACTATACTCAGCACCTGCTACTAGGCATAACAAGGATAAATATCACCAGAGTTGAGCTTGCAACCCTCCCAGAGATAATCAAAACATTGCAAGATGTGTTAACCTTTACAAAACAATGGGCTAGCGTAATTGGTCTGATGATAATCCTCGTAGTGGGCTTGATTCTGCTAGTAAGGAAATGGCAAATTTGGAGGCGACAGCAACCTAGGCAACAGCAAGCCATGGTGCAGGCCTTGTTAGCCATCGAGGCTGGAACATCCCCCCAAGTGTGGCTAAGTATGCTGGATCGGTAGTCAACGACGGGTAAGATTGGTGGGGGAAATATACCAACCTAAGACAGGACGCAGATCATTGATATCTGCCGTCTGATGACGGGTAAGGATATTCCCCGCCACTGACAACCTAAGACAGGCACGATCCCTGCCATAAAAGAAAAAAGGGGGAGATGTCAGAGGCAGGCCCCTGGCCAGGGCGGCCTCCGCCATTAAAAGATGGCGCCTGGCTAGTTGCCAGGTGAGGATTGCCTCGTGAGACTAAGCGGAACGCCCAAAGAGGAAGTAAACAGCATTGGTTGCTAGCGAAGTTGTTCGTTTAGGTGCACAGCCTGATTCGCTCCCTGCTGTACCCTGCTCACTGATTGGTCATGTAAGCGTATATAAGTGTGTAGACTTGCGGAAATAAAGAGAGAGAAGAGAGAGAAGATGCATCCGAACCAGGGCGTCTTGTCGTCCTTGCGGGGCGAGGGCGATAAACTGATACACAAACTCAGCAAAGTCGCAGGATACAGAATCAACAGAGAAATCTGTCACATTTTTTATACACCATAAATGAAGCAGCAGAAAGAGAAATCAAGGAATTGATCCTATTTGCAATTACACCGAAAACTGTAAGATACCTAATAAGCCTAACCAAAGATGTAAAAGGTCTGTACTTGGAAAACTATAGAGTATTTATGAAAGAAATTGAAGAGGACACAGAGAAATGGAAAAACATTCCATGCTCACAGACTAGAAGAATAAACACTGTTAAAATGTCTATACTATCGAAAGCATCTACATATTTAATGCAATCCCTATCAAAATACCACCAGCATTTTCTACAGGGCTAGAACAAAGAGTCCTAAAATTTGTATGGAACCACAAATGAGCCCAAATAGCCAAAGTAATCTTGAGAAAGAAAAGCAAAGCTGGAGGCATCATGATTCTGGACTTCAAGCTATATTACAAAGCTGTAGTCATCAATACAGTATGGTACTGGCACAAAAATAAATACATAGATCAATGGAACAGAATGGAAAAGCCAGAAATGGGCCCACAACGATATGGTCAACTAATCTTTGATAAAGGAGGAAAAAAATATCAATGCAAACAAGATAGTCTCTTCAACATACTGGTGCTGGGAAAACTGGACAGCCACATGTGGAATGAAACTGGACCACTTTCTTACACCATATATAAAAATAAATTCAAAATGTATTAAAGACCTGAATGTGAGGCACAAAACCATCAAAATCCTAGAGGAGAACACAGGTAGCAACCTCTTTGACCTCAGCCATGGCAACTTATTGCTAGACATGTCTCCAGAGGCAAGGGAAACAAAAGCAGAAATGAACTATTGGGACTTTACCTAGACAAAAAGCTTCTTCTTCTTCTGTTTTCTTTCTTTTAAAGATTTTATTTATTTATTTGAGTGACAGCAAAAGCAAGAGAGATCGCAGAGAGAGAGAGGGAGAAGCAGACTCGCTGCTAAGCAGGAAGTCCAATACAGGGCTCAATTCCAGGACCCCAGGATCAGGAGCTGAGCCGAAGGCAGACGCTTAACTGACTGAGCCACCCAGGCACCTGAAGGTAAAAAACTTCTGCACAGCTTAGGAAAGAACAAAACCAAAAAGGCAACCTGCAGAATGGCAGAAGGTATTTGCAAATATTTCTAAAAATATTTAGAACATACAAAGGGTTAGTATCCAAAATCCTCAAAGAACTTACCAAACTCAACACCCAAAAAACCCCCCAAATAATCCAGTTTAAAAATGGGCAGAAGACATAACTAGACATTTTCCCAAAGAAGACATACAGATGGCTACAGACACATGGAAAGATGCTCAATATCACTCATTATCAGGGAAGTACAAATCAAAGCCACCATGAGATACCACCTCACCCTAATGGCTAAAATTAACAATTCAGGAAACAACAGATGATGAGAACGCAGAGAGGGGAATCCTGTTACACTGTTGGTGGGAATCCAAACTGGAGCAGCCACTCTGAAAAACAGTACAGAGGTTCCTCAAAAAGTTAAAAATAGAGCTACCCTACCACCCAGCAATTGCACTACTAGGTGCACTACTCAAGGCGTACAAACATACTGATTCAAAGTATATGTACCCTGTTGTTTACAGCAGCCATTATTAACAACAGCCAAGGTATGGAAAGAACCCAAATGTCTAACGACTAATGAATGGATAAAAGAAAATGTGGTGTAAATATACAATGGAGTATTACTCAGCCGTCAAAAAGAATGAAACCTTGCCACTTGCAACAATGTGGATGGAGCTACTGTATTATGCTAAGCAAAATAAGTCAGTAAGAAAAAAACAAATACTGTACGACTGCACTAATATGTGGAACTTAAGAAACAAAATAAATGAACACAGGCGAAGGGAATAAAAAAAAAGAAAGGGAGGCAAACTCTTAATTATAGAGAACAAATTGAGGGTTGATGGAGGGGAGGTGGGCACAAGATGGGCTAAATGGGTGATGGGAATTAAGGAGGGCACTTGCTGTGATGAGCACTGGGTGTTAGATGTAAACAATGAGTCACTAAATTCTACTCCTGAAACCAATATTACACTATATGTTAACTAACCGGAGTTTAAATAAACTTGAAATAAAAATAAATAAAATTTTTTTTAAAAGTAGGTGACTCCAAAAAAAAAAAAGAAAAAATATTTAGAACATACAAAACATGGGGAGATGTTTATGGTTACACTGTTAAGTATAAAGAACTAGGGGCAAAACAATAGGTATAATGTCACCAATTTATGTTTAAGTGAAAAAAATGATGTATATAAAATTTGAAAATGCAGCAGAGAAATATTCTGGATAGATATATCCCAAACTTCCAGCAACAGTTATCTATAGGAAGCAAAATGAGATGGTGACCAGAGAAAATGAAAGGAGACTTTTATTCTTTATATTTTGTATCCTTTTTTAAATCACAAGTGTGCAACACTTTTGACATTAATGAATATATATATGTAAATCAAAGAATTAGCTAAATTATATCTCACATAATTCTGAATCCTAATTCTATAAAGGTGGCTTTGTCACTCAACTATTGGAGTGTTAAATGCCCAGAGAGTCTTATTTGCAACTAAATCTCAAGCATCAACCACAGCTTCTAGTTCACAGTAAATGTTTGATAAATATCTGTTGAATGAATGAATTAAAGTACAAGTGGGGCAGGCAGTGCCTGGGTGGCTCAATCAGTTAAGCATCCAGCTTTGGTTTCAGCTCAGGTCATGATCTCATGAGACATGAGATCAGCCTGGCATCTCTGGGTTCAGTGGGAGTCTGTGTCTCTCTCTCTCCCCCCTTCCTTTGGCCCTTCCCCCAATTCATGCGACTCTCCCTGGAATAAATAGAATAATTAGAAAAGTAAAGTAGAAACGGGCAAACTGAATTAACAGACTTTTCTGTAAGAAAGCACAATCACTTTTAGAACAAGTGTAATCTTCAAATCAGACCATAAAGTATAATATTCATGTATCTTATAATAAACCACCAACCAGCTTTGTTTCCTCTCATCATCCTTAAAAGAGCTATAGAGGAAAAACACAAGAAAATAGATACTGCTTTTATTTTATTTATTTTGTTTTTTAAGATTTTATTTGTGAGAGAGAACAAGCATGCAAACACACAAGGAGGGGAGCAGCAGGCAGGAGAAGCAGGCTCCCCACTAACCCAGGAACCTGATGCTAGGATTCATTCCAGGACCATGGGATCATGACCTGAGATGAAGGCAGACCCTTAACCAAGTGAGCCACCCAGGCATCCTGATACTGTTTTTAAAAAGTAACTGAATCCCAAAGTGGCAATTAGTATTTGCTAGAACCAAAAGAGCCTAAGCGGAGAGGCATGCAACTACTAGGGAGTGCAATTATTAAAGGCCCAAGTTTTACCTAAAACTTACTTTTCAATTAACTCCACTTTAAACTGAATATACTTACTTTCTCTGTATTCTATTTCTGCTTCTTTACGCAGTTTTTTTTCTCTGGCCAGAGCTTCAGGGCTTCCCCAAACTTCCAAGGATCTGTGCATACATATATGGCCATCAACAATGGACAATTTTAATGCCTTAATTGCAATTATATTTAAATCAAGATGAACTATAACTACATGAAAAGATTACAACAAAGCAGAAGGTCCTTTAGGAAAAATACATAGGACTTAAAAAATGTTTCTAAATTAACTCTAAATAGTAAGTAAATTCAACATCAACTTTTCTTATAAATTATCAAATACTTTTAGTTAACTAGTATATATTAGCAATTCACAAACAAGTTTGCAAAGATAAAAATATTCTGCTTTTAAAGTAGATCATTTAAAAGCCTTTATCCAATACTGGTTTTTATTAATCTAAAATTTGCCTTGTACATTTATTCTAGAAGAAGCATGTTCTTACTTTGCCTCCACATCTGATCTCAAGTATACAGTAAAGGATTCAGTATCTTCATGAGGACTTCGTCGTCTGATTTTTCGAAGCTGGTCTAGATCACTGAAGAAAGAAACGTGCTGAATTTATTCTGAAAAGGTTCACATAGTTTTTGTTCTTAGAAGGATTATTAGGGGTAGGTAAAAGCCACTACCTAGATCCTGATCTTTAAAGGCTATACAGATCAGTTTAAGGCTGGAAAAATCAGTTTAAAGATGGCATTTTGTACACAAAATTGTGGTCTAGAGACAGTGAAAAAATAAAAATTTTTCTTGATGCTCACTAAAAATACCATAACGTGATAGGAAGAGATGTAATTTCTTCATTAGTGTTTGTATTTTATCTGCTATGGACACCCCGCTGCAATGTCTGATGTATGAAAAAAAGTAGAAAAAAACATGGATTAGAGTAACATCCTTTACTTAAGAATTTAAATCAAAAATTTATAGTCAGGGGCACCTGGGTGGTTCAATGGGTTAAAGCCTCTGCCTTTGGCCCAGGTCATGATCCCAGGGTCCTGCTTCCCCTTCCTCTCTCTCTGCCTGCCTCTTTGCCTACTTGTGATCTCTGTCAAATAAATAAATAAAATCTTAAAAAAAAAATTATAGGGACACCTGGGTGGCTCAGTTGGCTGGACGACTGCCTTTGGCTCAGGTCATGATCCCAAGAGTCCCACGATCGAGTCCCGCATCGGGCTCCCAGCTCCATGGGGAGTCTGCTTCTCCCTCTGACCTTCTCCTCGCTCATGCTCTCTCTCACTGTCTCTCTCTCAAATAAATAAATAAATTCTTTAAAAAAAAATTTATAGTCATACTTGTTTATATCCAGATTAATACTAAGTGGTGATACTAAATGGTAATATTATTTACAGGTATCAAGTCATAAAGAGTGTCTGTCAATTCTATGTTATTTATTTTCCATTCTCAAGGTTTATGTATTCATCAACACTGCTAAACAGTCATTCTAAAAATTTTTTTAAAATATTTTATTCATTTATTTGACAGAAATCACAAGTAGGCAGATAGGCAGGCAGAGAGAGGGGGAGAAGCAGGCCCCCTGCTGAGCAGAGAGCCTGATGCAGGGTTCAATCCCAGGACCCTGGGATCATGACCCGAGCCAAAGGCAGAGGCTTTAACCCACTGAGCCACCCAGGCGCCCCGACAGTCATTCTAAATTTGATCAAATTTCCTATGGAAATTTTAGAAGAGTTATGAAAAGGCCTATAAATAAAAAGCTGGTATAAGTTCCAAGAAATTAAACTTGGGAGATTAGAGGGTGCCTGGTTGGCTTAGTCAGTGGCCCATGCAACTTGATCTCAGGATTGTGGGTTTGAGCCCCACACTGGGTATGGATATTACTTAAAAATAAAATCTTTAAAATAAATACAATACAATAAATCAACAACCAACCATCACATATTAGTATAAAATTTGGACAAGGTATCAAAGATATGTATTCTAACCCCATGATGCTGACTTAGTAAATGAGCTGGGTCATCAGTGATGTCTTTACTATGTTTTCTGGCCTACAATGTGGAGCTAGCAATACCTAATCTACTAAATTCACAAAATTTTTGTGAGAACTAAATGAAATACTCCATGTGAAATAGGACATTGTTTTACATCAATCAATGGCACAACTGGTTGGTAATAGGTATGTAAGTTATAAAACTGATTATAAGAATTCTTATTTCTTGATAATATACCATAGAGGATGTGATGGGCGGGGCGGGGGGGGGGAGGAGAGGCTAAATCTGATAACTAAATTGTCAAGAAATTTTCCATGTAATATGGCTTGCTTAGGTAAACACGGAAAGGAAGGGAAATTTTTAATTTGTGACAAATATCTCAACAAATCTATGATTATAAGAAAATTCATAACAAAAAGATATCAGAAAACAAAAATAACTTATGCTCAACAGAGTTGGAGTATAAACATCTATGTAACTAAATTATTCAACTCCACTAGCCAAAAAAAACCCAACACTTTTTTTTTAATTTTATTTTTTCAATGTAAAACCCAACACTTTAAAAAGTTAAACATACAAATATGCAAATATCTTATTGATAAGATATCTTATATGCCACATATTAACATAATAATAAAACTCCTAAAGTTCTTATGCGATACAGATGTCTTGAAGAACCTGCTTCTTTGGGTTTAAGATACCAGGAAAGACTGGATTGCCCGCACTGAAGCAGAATTCAGTTTCATAAGCTAACAATTTCAACATTTTTTTTAACTGGACAAAGTAGTTCTTCATTTTAGGAAGGAGTCATGGGAAAATTTCCACATGGATAGCAGCAAGTAACACATTCTAAGAAATACAAGGTTATGTAGATGAGCTAGAACTATCACATTTTATAAAAAAAACAACTACTATACCTGGATTTAAGGCAGAACTCATTTATTGCTCTGACTCCAGTGATGAAATTATTCTGAGTGTACTTTGGTCCATACTCCCTCTTCTTAAGGACTGCTTTGACTAAATCCAAAAATATAAAAAAACATAAATATGGACATTAGAAATCACATTGGAAGATGAACATATGCTGATATTTAAGAGGGCTCACTAATGAATTTCATAGAAAAACTGATGTTTTTCTTGATGCACTGAATGGCACCAGAAGAAGAAAGTCTCCCAAGTGCAGATTAGGACAGAATTCCATTTGTAGCCGTCTAGATTTTATCTCCTAAGTCATCTGTAACTGACGCCAAATTTCAACCCTCTGTCTAATGGATACCCTGTATAGGTATTCCTGGTCTGTTTAAATTGTACTAATACAATATAAATGGTCTACAAAAATAATAATAAATTGTCTAGGGTCTAAATAAAAAGGAGGTTTCAATAAAAAAAATCACATGCTTGTTCAATGTTTTCTAAACTGCAGGGTAAAACCGGCATTTTATAAAAAATTCAAATAAAAAGTGAATAAACATTACCACATACAATGAATAAGTACGTTTTGTGAAAGCTTTTGTTTCAGTTACATACAATAATGTGTGTGTGTGTATATATATATAGTAGAGGTCATTAATATTTCTTATATGACTTGCAGTCGGAAAAGCCTAAAGCTGCTGGACTGTTTCACCATAGTCCATAAGAAAGCTAAAGTAAACATAAGAAATATTTTTATCAGTTAAAAATTATAGAACGTTTACTACAGATTATAGGTAAAATACTACCTTCTACTAAACTGTTTCCCTACTACCAAGTATCAAGTTGTTCATTAAAAAAACAAACAAACAAAAAACAAACAAATAAAACCCAGAGATCAATAACAAAGTATCAGTTTGGCATCAGTTATAGCCTGTGAATCAAAAACTACACCAATATAGGTCTATATTTATAAATCAGAAACTGAGACTTTTGATTGTATGACACAGATAAATAAGCAAATATCTGAAGAGCAGGGGCAAAACAACAGAAAGTCATGTGTTCCATTTCCAACTATCACCCTGATGCTTCATATTCTATTTTCAGATATTAATTAACAAGTTTTCCTCTGTACTTTGAAGTGGGAAGAGCAAATTAAGACTAAAATGATTCATCAATACAGTAGGTAAAAAAGACTCTTAAGATATCATATTAACTATTAAAATCGAATGCAAAAATAAGAACATTCCAAACATAAAGTTCAGTATAAAAATCAAAACTTTAGGGGCGCCTGGGTGGCTCAGTGGGTTAAGCCGCTGCCTTCGGCTCGGGTCATGATCTCAGGGTCCTGGGATCGAGTCCCACGTCGGGCTCTCTGCTCAGCAGGGAGCCTGCTTCCTCCTCTCTCTCTCTCTGCCTGCCTCTCTGCCTACTTGTGATCTCTCTCTGTCAAATAAATAAATAAAATCTTTAAAAAAAAAAAATCAAAACTTTATTTGAAAAAACATCTAAGGAAGTTCAGGATTCTTTTTCTGTGAGTTTCAAGTCTCTAAACCGGCTTACTCTAATAATCCTAAAATTCTATATCCAGATGAGCTCCTCTGGAGCAAATAATTATTCTTTCTTCTGAAAAACTGAGTGTTTTTTAAAATTACTTTTTAAAGATTTCTTCAAAGTATACGGAAATCCCTATTGGCCTGTCCTGGCCAGGGTATTGACGATGGTGACAGCTATCAATGTTAATTATTTTTAACTGTCACTATATCTACTACGGATCATCTTCAAGGTTATCCTAGAAAAGAAATCCCATTTTTAGCACAGTCTTATAGGGGAGAAAACTGTGGCACAGGGAAAATGCCCAAGGCCATACAGTTAATACATCCTGGAACCACAAACCAAATCCACTTTTGTCTGATGTCAAAGCCATGGTGCTTCTAGTCACAGAGTTATTGCCCTTGTCAAACACGCTGCTTTGTAGACAGGAGACATAGTTCATTACAAAGAGCAGAGCTGCAAACAAGACTGCCTTCGTCACTCAGTTATTCCTAAAAAAGAAAGTTGGACAAGAATGTCCAAACTCTATTTGGATTTGAACGTGCTGGAACTGAAAGGTACTGGTCTGTTTAATCACATTACTTTTCTAAAAATGATAAAGCAATGGGTGACTTTTATTTGCCATTACTTCCTTCTTTGGGCTTTTGAAAAAATAATTACCACCAAATTTATAACCCAAATGCAAAGTGAACTTCAGTAGAAATTAGCTTATAAGCAGGAGTATAAATCTTTACAGTCAGTATATTTAAAGAAAAATAAAAATAGGCAGTATACTCAGAATAATACAATTATACAGAGCTCTATATAAACTAATTTTGTATATTCAAAACACCATTATAATGAAAAACAGAATAAAATATATTTACCTCTTACTTGGAGAGGCTCTTGCTTAATAAGTGGAGCTTTCAGTTCAGCGCCTATATTTTCTGCTATAAAGTTTATTAAAAAAGTAACAATAAGTAGTTGTTTTCATACAAACCTATAAACTTAATATTAGCTAACAATCTGGCAATGTATAAAAAAGATAATACATGATAGACCAAGTTGTATTTATCCTAGGAATTCAAGAGTAGTCAAACATTAGTAAACCTATCAATGCCCCTAATTAACAGACTGAAGAACAAGAGCTATAGAATCATTTCAGGAGCTAAAGAAAAAGCATTCACTAATATTCAACACCCATACAACTTTCAAACTTTTGAAAATTAACATAAGGGATTTCCTTAAAAAATAAAACAAACTTCTAATAAACATACTCAATGGTGAAAAATTTAGATGCGTTTCTTTAAAATAAGGAACAGGGTGCCTGGGTGGCTCAGTTGGTTGAGCCACTGCCTTCGGCTTGGGTCATGATCCCGGAGTCCCAGGATCGAGTCCCGCATCGGGCTCCCAGCTCCACAGGGAGTCTGCTTCTCCCTCTGACCTTCTCCCCCTCTCATACTCTCTCTCTCTCACTCTCTCTCTCTCTCTCTCTCAAATAAATAAATAAATAAATAAAATCTTAAAATAAGGAACAAAACGATGACACATACTATGAATTCTTTTACTCAAAACTACTCTAGAGGGGCACCTAGAGTGGCTCAGTCAGTAAGGCATCTGACTTTGGCTCGGGTCATGATCTCAGGGGCTTGGGATCAAGACCCATGTTGGGCTCCCTCCTTAGTGGGAGGCTGTTTGTCCCTCTTTCTCTCCCTCTACTCCTTCCCCTGCTTGTGCTCTCTCTCTCAAATAAATAAGTAAAATCTTGGGGGTAAAAAAACTATTGTAGAGATACAATATGAGGAATACAATGAGGAAAGGATGACTATCAAGTGGTTACTGGGACAACTGTACAACTCCCTCCCTCCAAAATAAATGAGTAATTAAATAAAAATTAAATTAAATATACCTCACCCCATAAACAGGCAATTTCAGGTAAAGATTTACATGTTAAGGCATTTACACACCTAACAGACAACAGACAATATTTTTATGGTACAGACAGATTTCTTAAACAAGAAAAAATGGGTATATTCTGCTAAATCAAAATTCAAAACTTCTGTCCATCAAAAGATCCTTTAAAGATTTTATTTATTTATTTGACAGAGACCACAAGTATAGAGAGAGGAAGCAGGCTCCCTGCTGAGCAGAGAGCCCAATTCGGGGCTTGATCCCAGGACTCTGGGATCATGACCTGGGCCGAAGGCAGAGGCTATTAACCCACTGAGCCACCCAGGCGCCCAAAAGATCCTTTAAAAAAAGAAAAGGAAAGCTTCAAATTGGGAAAAGATATTTCTAATAAATAGGATCAACAAATGATAACTACCAATATTTAAGAATTACTCTAGATCAACAAGAAAAAAAATCTCATTAGAAAAACAAAGAAGACAGTAAGAAAGAAAGGAAATGTAAATAACAAACATATGAAGAAATGGCTGCCTCATTACGGACAAAACCCAAACGAAACTACAAGAAGCCATTTTACAACCATCATTAGAAGAAAATGAAGAAATACATCAATAGCTAATGTTGGCAAGGATTGGAGCAATGAGAATTCATATACTGCTGGTAGAAATACAAACAGACACAATTACCTTGCTAAACAAGTTGCCATTATCTGATATAGTTGAACACAAGCGTAACCTGTGACCTAGCAAATTCTACTTCTAGGGCAATATATTTGCCTTAATAGAAACTTGCACAAGAGTACAAGGAGAAAAGTAAATGTGTATTTCAGAGCAGCACTGGTCTGTTGCTTCAAATTGGAAACCACCCAAATGTCTACAAGCATTGACAGTTATACCCTGTTATAGTCATAGATTTTATAGTGGTGAATATTATAAATATAATAATGGCCATCTTTCTTTGAGCCTTTACTATGTGACAACCACTATTTATTCTAAGCACTTTGCATTTATCAACTCATTTAATTCACACAGCCCTCAAAAGTATGTACTCTAATTATCCCCATGAAAATGAATGAACCAGACACATATACCATTAGGATAAATCTTACCAAAATGTAATGAAGTAAAACACAAAAGCATACACACAATAAGTTACCACACAATAAAGTAAAAAAAAAAAAGCTAAACAATACACACAAATGTTTAAATCTATTCCCTTTTTGGAGCTCAAAACAAAATTCAGGATAGTCACTTAGTTTTTTCTTTTTTCTTTTTTTTTCTTAATTTCAAGATATTTTTTAATATAGATTTTATTTTTAAGTAATCTCTCCACCCAATGTGGGGCTTTAACTTATAACCCTGAGATCAAGAGACTCAGGCTCCACCAACTGAGCCACCCAGGTGCCCCTCAAAATATTTTTTCAAAGAAATTTATCAGGAAGAGTAGCAGAGAGGGAGGGATAGGAAGAGGGAAAGAATCCTAAGAAGACTTCTTGCTGAGCGCAGAGCTCAATGCAGAGCCTGCCCCTAGGACCCTGAGATCATGACTTGAACCAAAACCAAGAGTAGGACACCCACCCAAATGACTGAGGCAGCCAAGCACCCCAAGATACTTTATTTTGAAAACAGGTCACAACACTATGCTTTTGGCCCATTCTGCCAAAGTATAAGCTACAAATGCTTGCTCAGCAGCTGAGGGGCATTCTTCAGTAGCGGGTGTGAGAGGTGAATAAAATTCCCATTAAAAACAAAAATTCAGGGGCACCTGGGTGGCTCAGTGGGTTGAGCTGCTGCCTTCGGCTCAGGTCATGATCTCGCGTCCCGGGATCGAGTCCCGCATCGGGCTCTCTGCTCGGCAGGGAGCCTGCTTCCTCCTCTCTCTCTCTCTCTGCCTGCCTCTCTGCCTACTTGTGATCTCTCTCTGTCAAATAAATAAATAAAATCTTAAAAAAAATAAATTCAATTAGTTTCCACAGGAACACAGATAAATGACTCCATCTCCCTAGTGTTCCATATTGTTGCATCCGTGCCAATCTTTCTTACAAAGACATTTCAAAACTAGCAGTAATTAATTTAAATTGTCCCTTCAAATCCCACAACCCAAGCTAGACTTGAAGTCAACAGCTACAGGAATGGCACTCACACGCGAATGCTAGCTGAAGGACAGGCAGTGGGAGAACGCATTGTCCTCCTCTCCCAGGCACAGGATGCAGGCAGGGGGCTGACGTCCTAGTCCTCTACTTAGGGCAGGAAGTCGTGATTCAGGATTTGCTACAGAATCAAATGTCAGCCCCTAAATTTTATAGCACCCAGCTGGCCTCTGGTACCCATCCAAAGCAGAAGCAGCAGCAACAGTGTGAACACCCATTTTATCAAAGAATATCCAATCGCCCACATGCCTCTTGGGCAAATCACAGCTCTCAACAATGTGATTAAGGCCATCACACATGCGTCCCAATACGCTAGCTGAATGGTACCTCACATCCAGTTTGCGTCTATTTTGCAGAAGGGACTTCACATGTGCACGATCATAAAGGATCCAATTAAATGATCCATATACTCCATCATTCATGTAATACATAGTCTGGTTCACTCGACTCACCCTCATCATCAGAGCCTGTGTGATCCTTTAATATGAGTTTTTTTGGCAATGATATTAACTGCGAGCACAATAGCTAATGCAATGTAATATCTGCCAGTCGCAGCTATGATTCTCAATCCCAAGTCTGACTCTGACGGGAAATACTTGTCCAGTGCAGGGTTTATAACTGATAAATTTGATACTGAGTTCTTCAAATTTAAGCTTTCCATCCTCAGATCCAGGAAAGCCACCACTGATAGCAAGCAGATACATGCTGAAGCCAACCTCAGCTCCCATGTCAAAGACACAGCAGGCATTAGAGATGGCCTGCACAAAACTCTCAGGCTACGTACAGCCACTTCCCACGTAGGAGCTGACATCGATGGAATCAATGTTTAGCTCTCTCACCCATTCCAAAAGAATCCTGCTGGTTTTGAGTGTGGCATCAAATTTAAAATTTGAGACAGACTATTTTGGAATCATCAGTGGCAATCTGCAAAACCCACTTTACCTTTGGATGTAACTTGGCAATTTTCATCAGTTTAACTTCACTATCAGAAGTCATCATCTGGGGCGCGTGGGTGGCTCAGTGTGTTAAGCCTCTGCCTTCAGCTCAGGTCATGATCCCAGGGTCCTGGGATCGAGCCCCGCATCGGGCTCCCTGCTCAGCAGTGAGCCTGCTTCCTCTCTCTCTGCCTGCCTCTCTGCCTACTTGTGATCTCTGTCCCAAGTTCGGTCTTCACTATGGTTCTATCATTGCATTTGAATGCATAAAAGGGGATGACCCAAAGAAGAACTTTTAACCATCTCATATGTTTCTTTAGAATGCCTCCTAGGTCTGTGATAGAGAAAGCATCCTTATTATCAGAAGACCAAACTTCATTAATTTTTTGGTCCAGAATTTCCTTGGCAGTAAAGCCTTCATGAAGAAACGGAAGTCAAATTCTGCATTACTAAAGTTGTTCATGGTTTCTCGATGTTCCCCGAAATGTAACAAAAGGGAAAACTAAGAGATGGGATTTAAAGAAAATTATAACCAGTTTTTCATAAAGACAACTCTCCAGAATTCCAAGTCCCACTAAAGATGCATGTGCCCTCAGTGCAGCAGTGTAAAATGCTCCGGTAAACACAGAATTTTCTGTCTCTCCTACTCCTGCTGCAGGGCTTGCCACATGGGTTTTAAAAGAGAACAGCAGTTGAAGAAACCACAGGCCTTCCCAACAAATTCTCTATTCTCTCTAAAATGGCCTATTAAATGTAGCCAAGAGCTTTATGCCTTTTAAGTGCCTTTTCATTTTTTTTTAAATCTTTTTGCTTCCCTATGCACACAAGGGTCAATTCAATTTACTAATCCTCTACTTGACGATGACTATTTGATCTATTAAATTTTTGTTTTGGGTGGCTCAGTGGGTTAAGCTGCTGCCTTCAGCTCAGGTCATGATCCCAGGGTCCTGGGATGGAGCCCCGCATCGGGCTCCCTGCTCAGCAGTGAGCCTGCTTCCCCCTCTCTCTCTGCCTGCCTCTCTGCCTACTTGTGATCTCTGTCTGTCAAATAAATAAATAAAACCTTTAAAAAAAAAAAAAGACTTTTGTTTTAAAGATTTATTTAGGGGCACCTGGGTGGCTCAGTGGGTTAAAGCCTCTGCCTTCGGCTCAGGTCATGATACCAGGGTCCTGGAATCAAGCCCCACATTGGGCTCTCTGCTCAGCAAGGAGCCTGCTTCCTCTTCTCTCTCTGCCTGCCACTCTGCCTACTTGTGATCTCTGTCTGTCAAATAAATAAATAAAATCTTTTTAAAAATTTTATTTATTTATTTTTCAAGAGTGAGAAGGAGCCAGAGGGGTAGGTAGGGAAAGAGGGAGATAAAATCTCAAGCTGATCCCACCACAGGGCTTGATCCCAGGACCCAAGATCATGACCCGAGCCAAAACCAAGAGTCAGACACTTAACCTACTGAGCCACCCAGGTGTCCCTAATCTATTAAATTTTTATTTTAGTGACTACACTTTCATTTCTAAGATTTCTAGTTGGCTCTTTTCCAGATTTATTTGTTCTGGTTTTACTCTGCCAGTATGTATTTCAAATATGAGTACTTCACTTATTTTTCTGAGGATATTAAACTTATTTTAAAGCAATTCAGGCTGTTATTTTAGCATCATCTAGAGATAATACACATTTGATTTTGTTGGTTTTCTTACAGCTAGGATTTTTCATGCATTTTTTTTTTATTGATACAATTGACATACAAGATTTTATAAGTTTAAGGTGTATAATGTGTTGATTTGAAATGTACACATTGCAATATGATCCTTTGTGTATTTTTATGTTTGGGAGATTACAATCCTATTAATTAACTAATTGTTAATTAGTATCCTATTCTGAGTAAGATATATCCTTTCATTCTCCTCATGCTCTACCTCAAAACTCAATCTGGTCTTTCTGTCTTGAACCAGATTTCCTACCGCCAGTTTGAAATTCCCACCCCTCGATCCAGTCTCGAAGCCAGCAAATAGCAGGATCCAATTCCTCTTTTTCCCTCTTGCCTCCCTAACTTACAACTTCCTACAAGACAAAGCCTCACATAACAAATGGAAGAAGCCAGTTTAGCCTCCAATATGTGAGCGTGTGGGTAAGTTAAAACAATGAGTCTGACTCCAGCACCTGGCCATGCATGTAGCACCTGTAGATTTATTATCCTAACCAAACGGAACCCCTCGTGGCCAATGTCTGATTACAGACCACAGTCCAGCACCTTCTATTACACTCCTTGGACACAGCACAACTTTTTCTGAGTCTAGTTGTTTCTTCAGTTTTCTCTTTCTATATTTTACCTATCACTCCAAGGAAAAGTAGAACAGATACCTCAAAGCATCTATTCAAAATGCTATCTTGATAAGAATTTCTGCCTAAGCCACTGATTTACCTTCCTTCAAAGGTTTTATAGATAAATTACATGCCAACAGCCTAGGCACTAACAAAGGCAAAGCTCTTTGAAATAAAAGCAAAGGATACCTGGGTGGCTCAGTCGGTTATGCATCTGCCTTCAGCTCAGCTCACAATCCCAGGGTCCTGGGACTGAGTCCCACACCTGGCTCCCTGCTCAGTGGAGAGTTTGCTTTTCCCTCTGTGCCTCTCTCCCTCTCTCAAAAATAAATAAATAAAATCTTCAAAAATAAAAAAATAAAAGCAAAAATCTTACATCTAATTTTTAGTATATCCTTAGGGTTTTTTTTAGTGAACTGGAGAAATGACTTAACATGGTACATTATGTTTTGATAACTAAAACACATACGCAAAATCCAAAAGGCTTTAACTATACATCAAATCCAAAGTACATCATGATAGTATCAAACACTCCTATTTAGGGGCGCCTGGCTGTCTCAGTTGGTAGAGCATACAACTCTTAATGTCGGGGTTGTGAGTTAAGCCCACACTGGGTTCAGGAATTACTTAAAAATTTTTAAAAAAATTTAAAACACACTAATTAATAACTACAGCTTAAAACACTTGACACCAAACAGTTCAATATGATTTCATTTTTGTCTTTTTTTTTTATTTATTTGCAAATTCTAAAGCATCTTTTTAAAAATCTATATATCAATTTCTTAAAATTTTGTTGTGGGAAGAGAGAATAGCGCAGACAAAAGTAAGGGAAAACATTTCATCACTCACCTAGTATCTGAACAGCTAAAATCTACCGTCAAAAGTTTCAGAGACAACCCACTTTTTCACAATGATCAAAGTAATTCAACCACATCACATGAAACAATCTGCTCTAAGACTGATATTTCTGGATATTTTTCTCACTACAAACTGTCTAGATGCTACTAATAATATAGTGCTAAGAATCATAAACAAGAAATGCAAGTAAATGGTTCAAAAACAGGTATGAATACTTATTTGGCATACTAACATATTTATAAACTTATATTCTATCACTGGAGTAGAATCTTTATGATTTCAATAAATAACTAGATAGTCTATCCATGAATATCTCTAGACACTTGTTTAAAGCTCAACCCCTGGCTGTTTGCCACACATCTGCTGTCATTAGCAAAATTAAAACCAATTTTACTAAAATTTAAAACATCTGAATGCTCCTTAAAAATTTAAGGATTCCTTAGCAAGTCTCTGCCTCTTAATGAGCTGTTCCTGACTTTACCATGTGATTTGAATTATTCAAAAGTCAATCTCAAATCCTTAAATATACAAATTATCTTTCAATCAAGCAATTACTTGCTTTCTATCTAATGGCTAACAAGTTCTAATTTGACCTAAGCAAATTTTGAAAAATTGAGCCCAAAATGAAACCATCAGTAAACAATGTATTTCTAATATAAGAAAATAAACTACCATTTTTATTTCAGTCAGCGGAGAAAAAAGAAACCTGGTCATGGATTTCAATTTCAAACATTCTGTATAGCAGAACCAACATTAAGTGCTTTTGCCTGAATCTATGTTCACCTCAGAAGAGTATTATAACATATTTTTTCCTGAATGGTATGATTTTATCACTTCTTTTCCCATTTCTATGTTCCAATAAATATGCTTATTTCTGGAACTGAAGGACTCATTACACTCTCCATCCCTTCATCTTCTAATAGCAAGCTCTCAATCAATATTCGTCCCTGCAGTTCTCCATCACCACAAGGAAAAGAGAACGAATTGGTTAAAACTGCACAGGAAGCCCAGAGGGAGGATGGGGCTTAGGAAAAAGGATGAAAAACAGGCACTGTAAACACAAGCACAGGTTTCTCTAGGAATCTGTAACATATTCCCCTGTGAAAGGCATCCAACTGAAGAAAACGTAGTCTCGAAATGTTTATTATTCCTCAAACACTCTCTTCTTCTGACACCATATTCCCCGTGGTTTCCCTCCCACCTCTCCAGGCTGCTCCTTCTGAAGTATTCTCCGCAGGTTTCTCCTCTTTCATCTGCCCCTGACTCACTGGGGATTTCTGTACTGGAAGATCTTATCTCCTCACTCTGAACTCCCTTCCTGAACTGCCCCAGACACACTCATGACTTCAGTTTTCTCCTGGATATAGTTAATAGCTAATCCTAAATCTCTCCCCAAGTTAGAACTCTGCATTCACTCATTTACAAATATTTATTAAACCCCTACTTCGTGCAAACCACTGCTCTAGGCACTGAGTCTCCTGCTTGTATGGGGCTTTAGAAACAAGGAGGGAATGAGAAATAAAAGAAATATTGAAAATATCAATCGGTATTAACTGCTACTCACAGAGAGAATTAAAATTAGGCTAATATTAAAGACTGACTGGGTGGCCACTTTATTTTTTTTTAAGGTTTTATTTATTTATTTGAGAGAGAGAGTAAGGGAGAGCACATGCATACACATACAAGCAAGGCAGAGGGGCAGAGGAAGAAGCAGACTCCCTGCTGAGCAGGGAGCCCCACACAGGGCTAAATCCAAGGACCCTGAGATCATGACTTGAGCCAAAGGCAGACACGCTTAACCAACTGAATGGGTGGCTACTTTAGATGAAATGATTAAAGAATGACTTTGTGCAGAGTTGACATTTTAACTAAGATATAAGTGACCAAAAGGGGTCAGCCATGTGTAGAAGGTCACCTTGGAAAGAGAAAGCACCTAGAGCAAAAGCCCTATGATGAGAACGAGGTTTTTTTATTTACTAAGAACCAAAGGGAGACTGGTTTGGCTGAAGAATAACGAGCATGAAAGAGTAGAAGCCCAGGGAGTAGGCAGTAATCCAGCCAAGAGATGATGAGATGATGATGTCTCACTGCAGAAAAGCAGCACACCCAACTGCCTACCAGTCATCTGTTAAGATGTCACAGAGGCACCTACAGTTCAGATGTCCAAAACTAAATCACCATCTTCTCATTAAAATACACATTCGTTTTGGTATTCCCAATTTTAGCAATCAATGAATCATCTATACAATCATCCAATCCAGTCAGTAACCAGGCACTATGCTTTACTTGATCTTCTTCTCTTTTTCCTAAATTCAATCACCAAGTCCTAATTATTCAGCTCCTAAATCTCCAGTTCATCTACTCACTTAAAAAAAGCATCGCCATTATCTTAATCTAGACCCTCATTTGTAATACTGCTCTCACTCTCCTTCCTTTCCAATGGGTTTTCTAGTAAGCAACTATTATCTTTCTAAAACTTTAAATCTGATCAAGTACTTCCCCTACTTAAAATACTCTAACAGATTCCCAGTGTCTAGAAAACAAAGTCCAAATTCCTCAACAAAACCTTGATCTGACTTTGCTGACCACCTGATATTCATCCCTTGTGCTCTCAAAACTACCAACATCATCACCAGGTCCCATACTCACTAACCTAATCACACTAAAACACTTGCGGTTTTGCCTTTATCTACCATTCATCACACCAGTACCTACTTTTTTCTTTTAGGTCCCTAACTAGGTAACATTTCCTCATGGAAAAATTTCTCCTTTCTCAATCATTCAAGACTCAGTTCAATACCCCTCTAAGTACTTCTGCAGCACACAGTATTTCCTCCGCCGTGGTATTTACCATGCAGTATTATTTTTGTTTGCTTAACTTTGTTTTAATTTTCATTTTAGTAATAAAGTCAGAGTCATTCTATTTTGCTGCCATATAAAAAGCATTCAATAAATACATCTTGGGGTGCCTGGATGGCCAAATCAGTTTAGCGTCCAACTCTTGATTCTGACTCACGTCATGATCTCAGGGATGTGGGATAGAGCCCTGAGTCTGGCTCTGTCCTCAGAGCAGAGTCTGCTTATCCCGCTCCCTCTGCTCCTCCCCCTGTTCTATCTCCAAAACGAATAAATAAAAACCCTTAAAACTAAAACACTTCTTGAATAAATAGATGAATAAAGGACTTCATTTTAATGCTGCACAGCAGACTAGATATCCTGGACGAAATCTTTTCAAACACATTGCTAAGCTCACAAAAAATGATGCAAAGAGGGCAAAAACAAAAGGAAAGCTGAACCTCTACAGACTAAGTGAGAACACCAAAGCCAAGCAACCTTTCCCCTGAGATTTCTGTTGAGGTGGGTTTTTTTTTTAAAGATTTTTTTTTTTTTTTTTAATTGACAGAGAGACAGAGACAGTGAGAAAGGGAACACAAGCAGGGCTGGGGGACAGTGGGAGAGGGAGAAGCAGGCTTCCCACTGAGCAGGGAACCTGATGTGGGAGTCAATCCCAGGACCCTGGAATCACCTGAGCCCAAGGCAGAGCTTAACAACTGAGCCACCCAGGTGTCCCTCTGTTGAGGTTTATAGTCTTTGAGCTTCTACTTCCATTGTTGTTAGAGGCATGAGAGATAGGAGAAGATGACTACATTCTATTCCAGATGGAACATCTAACAGGAGACTCCCAGAAAAAAAGCTAGACAGACAGCATAACTGTGAACTTAAAAAAAAAAAAATTAAAAAAAAGCACACACACAGAAGGGAACAGCAAGAAAGCATGCCAACCTCTCCTTTGGTGTTAAATAGTGGGGATGAAAAACATAAGGCTAAGTCAGCCCTCACACAAGTCTGCAGTCTGAATTCATGCTACCAACGTAGTCTAAAAAGTCTAGCGCAAAGAATTTAAGTTAATTTGGTCCCAGGCTGTACTCCCAGCAGCTAAGTGAGGCACAAGCAAACTATGCAGAAATGCATCTTCAATCCTTCGAATAGTTCCAAAATACTAAACTCCATGGAAAATGAATAATTGTCAATTAAAAAACAAAGACATGGCATCATGAATGAGTGCACAAAGTAAAAAGATAATACAGTAAGAATGAAAAAATTTCAGATGCAATTTTCATTTATAGAATATAAAATAGACACATTTAATATGGTAAGTGATAAAACAGGAGTTTGAAAACTTAAGGAACAAGAAAACAAATAAGCAAGGTGAAAAATAAACAATTTCTAGAAATGAAAAATATAATCATTGAAATTAACAACCCAACATATGGGGTGCCTGGGTGGCTCAGTCGGTTAAGTGTCTGCCTTTGGCTCAGGCTGAGCCCTGCCTCAGGCTCCCTGCTCAGCAGGAAGTCTGCTTCTCCCTCTCCCTCTCCCACTGCTTGTGTTCTCTCTCTCACTGTGTCTCTCTGTCAAATAAATAAAACCTTAAAAACACACACACACACAAACCCAACATACATATCAACCAGTAGACCAGAGGCTAACTAACAAGGGAATTAGCAAACTAGACAGATCTAAAAAAATAATCCAGAATTCAGGCCAGAAAGATAAAGAAATACAAAATACGACAGAGAGATTTAGAGACATGGAAAATAAAGCAAAAAGATCTAACATAATTCTTAGAGTTCCAAAAAGAGATAAAAGATAACTGAAAACTGACTCAGTCAGTGAAACATGTGACTCTTGATCTCAGGGTTTAGAGTTCAACCCCCATGTTGGGTGTATAGATTACTTAAAAATCTTAAAAATAAATGAGCAAAGGGGCATCTAGGTAGCAAAGTCTGTTAAGTGTGAGTGAGACTCCTGGTTTCCGCTCAGGTTGTGATCTCAGGGTGATGAAATCAACCTGCACACCAGACTCCACATCTACTTAGGTTCTCTCTCTGTCTCCCTCTGACACTCCCCATGAGCTTGCTCAATCTCTCTCTCAAATAAATAAATCTTTAAATAAATAATACATTTTTTAAAAAGAGAGAGAACCAAGAAAAGGTAATAGTGACAGAGAATTACAGAATACTACTAATCCTCAGTTCCTGGAAGCCCAACAAATCTCAAGCAGGATAAATACACAGAAATACATACCTAGTATGCAGAAATACATACATAGTATAATTGCAGCTTACACCAAAGAAAAAGACTTTCAAAATAAAGTTAATCAAATTTAAAAAGCAATAAAATAGAAAAAACATGAGAACAAAAGCATGATATGGACTTCTCAACAGCAACAGAACCCAAAAGACACTGGAATAACATCTTAAATTGCCTTTACCATAAAAAGATCCTCACCTAAAGGAACTTGTATAAGATGTACTACATCAGACAGAAAGACCAGAGAAATAAGAAAAGGTGGTTAACAAGGATTTTAGAGATATTTGAACAAATAATGATGTATATTGTATAGAGGGAATAAATCAGAATAGACACAAAATACTAGCCAATAAATAGCATGTGAGTTGGGAGAAAGTGACCAGAATTAAAGGATTCTAAGTTCTTTATATTTTTCAGAAACAAATGTTAAGCTTTTTTTTTTTCCCATACAAAACAGACTTTATTTATTTATTTATTTTGGCTGGGTAGAGCATACTTTATTGGTGTTCATAACAATGTAGGGCTCTCCAAGCCTCTCCTTTTCTTCAAGGAGTGGAAACTATGGAGGTTGGGAGATTCTCAGTGTATTGGGGATAAGTTATGGCAAATACTTCTCAGCAGCTGAGGGCCTCTCTCTTCCTCTGCTCTCACTGAGGGTGGTGGTTTAGAGGGCTCTTACTCCCTGAAGGCCATGAGGATCATAACATCCACCACCCGGTTGCTGTAGCCAAATGTACTGTCATACCAGAAAAGGAGCTTGACAGTGTGGTCACTGAGAGCAATGCCAGTCCCAGCATCTAAGGTAGAAGAGCAGGTGTCATTGTTAAAGTCACAGGAATGTTAAGCTTTTTAATTACCTTTAGACTGTGAGGTACACAGAGTATTTAACTCCCAAGCTAGTGCATGTATGTGTGTGCACATGGGGGAGAAAGGATAATGCAGAGAGAAAAAAGAAAAAAAAAGGCAAAAAAGAAGTTTAAAAAAAAAAAAACAAAAACAAAACCAGGGAAGCCTGGGTGGCTCAGTCAGTTAAACATCTGCCTCAGCTCAGGTCATGATCTCAGGGTCCTGGCATCAAGTCCCACATCAGGCTCCCTGCTCAGCTGGAAGCCTGCTTCTTCCTTTACTTCTGCCTGCCTGTGCGCTCTCTCTCTGACAAATGAATAAATAAAATCTTCAAAAAATTAAATTAAATTTAAAAAAATTTTTAAAAACCCACAAGGAAGCTCATGAGACAATGGCAGAAATATGCTCAAATATATTAGTAATAGCAATAAATATAAACAAACCAAATTTCTAATTATTAGACAAAGATTCAAATCAGGACAAAAAAGGTTAAAATTAAAGGATGGGAAAACAGGCAAATACTAATAACATCTGGTAGAGACACTAAAAAAAAAGAGTTGTTACATAAAAAGAAAGGGTGTAATGCATCAGTGTTATGTAATGACTCTAAATGTTTATGTATCTAATAACATAGCTACAAAATAAATAAAGCGAAATTTTAGGGACAACTGTTGAAGGAAAGTCTGTCAAATCCACCAGAGCTATGGTGGCTTAAGGTACGGAATTAATGAACAATATAGCTATCTGATCATTTAAAAATGAATGACAGAATAAGCACAAAGAAAACAGGAGGATATAACTAAAGTAAGAATAAAAATTAACCAAACAGGAAACAAACATACAATATAAATATTCAAAGTAAAAAGATACTACTTGGAAAAATAAGAAAATGGACAGAGTTCTGGCAAAATTAATCAAGAAAATGGCAAACACCATTAAGAATGAAAAAAAAAGATAAAGCTATAAATGCTGAGACTATTATGAACTTGATGCCAGTAAATTAAAAATTTAGTTTAAGTGGACAAACTCCCAGAAAAAAATAGAACTTACCAAAACTGAGTCAAAAGCAGAAAAATTAGAAGAAAGTAAATTAGCAGTTTAATAGCTTTCCACAAAGTAAACATTAACCCAGATAGTTTTATACATAAGTTCTATCAAACATTCAAGGGACAAATAATCTTACACAAGCTATTTCAGTATATAGGAAAAAAAATGATTTTAAAAGATTTATACACACCTGTTTCATCAAATGATGGTACTTTTTCCACTCTGAGAGTCTGTGATCCCTGTCCTTCCTTCTGAACATTTGTGGAGTATGACTTCATTTGACTCAGTGTACAAATAAATGGGTGACTATAGCGAACCATGTTTGAAAAGCTTCCCAATGTCACTACATTCTGCCATTCTACCAAAAAAAAAAAAAAAATTAATGTCAAACAAACTCACAACAAAAATTTTATACCCAATAAAACATACCTACTATGGTAGAAAGAAAATAATTTTACAGAGTAACAATAAAACTTTCATTCTGCTAAATACCCAAAAGCACATGCCAACCCACCCTCTCTGTAGAGGTGTTTTATTGACCCCTATGTGTATGGAGACTATGCTTTGTAAAGAAAAAATAATAATATTCTTATTCTCTAATTTGTAAATTTATCTATATGGGAAATTTTATTTTTAAAAGTCTTTAGATTTTATTCATTTATTTATTTGAGAGAGCATGCACGATCAAGAGCAAAGGGAGAGGCAGAGGGACAAGCAGATTCCTCATGCAACCTGATACAGGGCTCAATCCCACGACTCTGAGACCATGACCTAAGCCAAAGTCAGATGTTTAACCCACTGAGCCCACCCAGGTGCCCCTGGAAACTTAAAATATGTAAAATCAGATAAGACATTCTCATCATTCACCTCTTCTGAAACATCTCTGACATATGATACTTCTTATTTTGTATATGCTGGTTACATGTTAAAAAATGTTGGCATAATGTACTTTTCAGAGTAGAGAACTCTGAGAGGGAGGAGGTAAGGAGGGCTTCCTCCTCAAAATTACCCTGTGTCCTTCTGCTAGCTAGATTTATTCCTCTTTCATTTCACAATCAATAAGTGAATTATATTAATCAGTCATTCATACTGTCACTGATTTTTTTTAATCAGATAATTAGATCAACATTTGGTGAGATCCCTCAGTACACAGGAATTCTAATTGAAGGAAGAATAGAAGACTAATTACAAAGCACTTCAGCTGCTGCATCTCGTTGACTGTGGGCTTTGGAGGGCTGAAATACTGAAGAAAAATATATTCCACACTTGCACTGAAGTGGCAGAAAACTAAATCTGTCTTTACTTTCATGTGACCCTCTTTCTCTCTCTTTTTTTTTAAATTATGAGTACTAGACCTTGAACATCTTGTGAATAATTTACATATTTTTTAAAGTGTTAGCTGAAATAATGAAGGTATATCATTAGAGATAGTCAAGTTTTTCCTGAGTGGAGGGTTATGCATTTAAGGGCTGGAACTTTTCTTTCTTTCCTTTTTTTTTCCCCCTAAGTAATCTCTCACCCAACTGGGGGACTGAACTCCACCTTGAGATTGAGGGCCATGTGCTTTACCTACTGAGCTAGCCATGCACCCTGAGGGTGAAAGTTTTCTAACTGCTTAATAATGATCTTCCAGGGGCACCTGGGTGGCTCAGTGGGTTAAAGCGTCTACATTCAGCTCAGGTCATGATCCC
This sequence comes from Mustela lutreola, assembly GCF_030435805.1. NCBI lineage: Eukaryota > Metazoa > Chordata > Mammalia > Carnivora > Mustelidae > Mustela > Mustela lutreola. Next base: position 33,289,693 of record NC_081290.1, read on the forward strand.
AGGTCCAAGTTCCCAAGGTCCTGGGATCGAGGTCCACATCAGGCTCTCTGCTCAGCAGGGAGCCTGCTTCCTCCTCTCTCTCTCTCTCTCTCTCTGCCTGCCTATCGGCCTCCTTGTGATCTCTGTCAACTTATTGTTTCCCTTATTTGGCAAATAATTGTTGAAGGCCCAGTATGTTTTGGGGCATTTGCCTCTATTTTTTTAAAGGCTTACTCTTACACTAAAGTAAAGCAAATATAATAATGCACCTCCTTGCACATTAAAATGTGTAGCCTAGGGGTGACTGGGTGGCTCAGTTGTTAAGCTCTGCCTTGGGTTCAAGTCATGATCCCAGGGTCCTGGGATTGAGTCCTACATTGGGCTCCCCACTCAGCGGGGAGCCTGGTTCTCCCTCTCCTCTGCTTGCTGCTCCCCCTACTTGTGTTCACTCTTTCTTTCTCTGGCAAATAAATAAATAAATATTTTTAAAAAAGTAAAATCTGTTACTATTAGCCAAATCAGTGAAGCAAGGACTAAAGCAAATTTTCCTAAGAAACGCACCCTCCAGAAAAGCATCCTGTTTACCGTGGCCACTGGTGTTGTCAGTCCAATCCAAGGTATCTTTTGTGATTATTACCTAACAAAGCCAACATGCCACCAATGCTTTTTTCCACCCACTGATACAATGCTTTTATAAGCTGTGCTAAAGTGTTTAAAGAGAGACTACTCAAGTCTTTTTTTTTTTAAGATATTATTTATTTGTCAGAGAGAGAGAGAGAGAGAGAGAGAGCGCGTGCAAGCGCAAAAGCAGAGGGAACATCAGGGAGAGGGACAAGCAGGCTCCCCTCTGAGCAAAGAGTCTGATGCAGGACTCAATACCAGGACCCCAGGATCACGACCTGAGCCAAAGGCAGATGCTTAACCGACTGTGCCATCCAGCTGTCCCTACTTCACAGTTGAAAAAATCCTCCCTCAGAATATAAATATTTCCGGGGCGCCTGGGTGGCTCAGTGGGTTAAGCCTCTGCCTTCAGCCCAGGTCATGATCTCGGGGTCCTGGGATCGAGCCCCGCATCTCTCTCTGCTCAGTGGGGAGACTGCTTCCCCCTCTCTCTCTGCCTGCCTCTCTGCCTACTTGTGATCTTTCTCTGTGTCAAAAAAAAAAAAAAAGAATATAAATATCTCCATGATTTGATTCTAGATTTTTTCAAGGTTCTCCTTAGTTCTTCAAACATTACAGAAAATTTCAAACATATGCAGAGGTAGGAAAAAACAGTACAATAAATGGCCAGGTGCTCATTGCCCATCTTCAGCAATTATCAACTCATGGTGAACCTAGTCTCATATCTACCTGCACCAATACTTCCTCACCTCCATGTTAATTTGATGCAAATCTCAGACATAAAATTATTTATATGTTTATTTATAAAGACTTTATTTATTTGAGGTAGAGAGCACAAGCTGCAGGAAGGGTCAGAGGCAAAGAAGGATGGGGACTCCCCATTGAGCAGGGAGCCCAACGTGGGGCTTAATCCCAGAACCCTGGGATCATGACCTGAGCCAAAGCCAGACGCTTAACTTACTGAGCCACCCAGGCACGCCTCAGACATAAAATAATTAAATTCATAAAATTTTCCATATGTATTCTAAAAGACAAGAACTAAAAAACACAGCCAAACGACCATGATAAAAAATAAGCAATGCTTTATATCATCAAATATCATCAATTTCCAACTGTTGCAAGTGTTATAATTTTTTGTGTATAAACAGATCCTAATAAGATCCATTTACTATTGTTGACTGAGATGTCTTCTGAGTCTCCTGAAAGCCACAGGATGTATTTTTTTTTTTTTTTTTCAACACAGGGCCTGAACCCATAACCCTGAGATCAAGACCTGAGCTAAGATCAAGAGTCACTCAGTCACCGACTGAACCACCCAGGTGCCCCCAGGATGTCTTTTTTTTTTTTTTTTAAAGAGCCATTTTTAAATTGAAGAAATCAGGTTATTTACCTTAAATTTTTGTCCTGGTAGTTTTCCAATCTGAATTTTCCTGACTTAATTCCCATGGTGTTGTTTAACCTGTTCTTCTGTATTTTCTATATAAATCCATGGATGTGAAGGTTTTATCTAAGTTCTAATTCTTTTTATTAGAACAAACACTATTTACTAAGCAGTGATGAGTTCTGGGACGCCTGGCTCAGCTGGTATAGTTAGCAGCTCCTGATCTCACCGTCTTGAGTTTGAGCCCCATGTTGGGCCTAGAGCCTACTTTAAAAAAAAAAAAAAAAAAAGCAGTGGAAGTGTTTTCATCAAGTACCACATATTTGGTTGTCTTTCTTTATTTGTGTAGTATCTGCTATTGTTCAGTGCCCAGAACCATTTACCCATTAGGTGGGTATAAAATGGTGATATTCAAATTTTACCACTTCTTCATTTGTCAGAATACTTCAAAAAGAAAATTCCCCACATATATGTGGTCACTCAGCAGTACAGTTTACAAGAAAATCAGACTAAATTTTCTCCTTACTTACCAGTTCTCAAAATAATGAGTTCACTACATACTATCCTGAAGTAGTGACACAGTAATTTGTATATGTATCATTTTGTAGATTTAAACATTATTTGATCTATTTCAATCCATTTTAGTTGCTCTGATTAATGGTCAAATGGTCCCATTTTTGGCCAAAAGGGTCTCTTCAAATTGACTCCTGCATTCTTTAGACACTAACCTAGAAATAACCTTGCTAGCTGTCCCAAAAAGTCCTTAATTTTTAACTTCAGTAGAATTTCAGGTATCAGCAACTTCAAAAGTACACATCAGGCATTAATGCAAGATCAAAAACTGCAAAAACTTGAAGAATACATTACCATCTTTAACATTTTATATTCTAAAAAATATATAGGACCACATTTGATTCAATAAGCCAAATATAATATCTAAAACACAGCAACTGAAAGACAACCATTAAAAAAAAAAAAAAAAAAAAAGGAAACGCGCAGGTGCCTGGGTGACTTAGTCAGTTAAGCGCCTGCCTTTGGCTCAGGTCATGAAGGGCTCCCTGCTTTGCAGGGACTCTACTTCTCCCTCTCCCTCTGCTTGTGCTTGCTCTCTCTCTCTCTAATAAATAATCTTCAAAAAGAAAGAAAGAAAGAAAGAAAGAAAGAAAGAAAGAAAGAAAGAAAGAGCCATTTTTAAATCAATTACTGAATTCATTAGTTAATACTAGGATGCAGAAAAACAGTTTAAAAAAAATAGTACCCACCACTAATATATCCTTTCTTCAAGGTAACATCTAAAATAAGCTACACACAGAAGATTAGTCTTTTTGAAAGTTTGGTGCTCACAGTTCTATGGGCTTGGACGAGGACTTCTCATCACTGTATATATATAAGAGCTGTATCTTCATCAAGACTGCGGAGAGACTCTTATCTTGTCAATCAAGTTACAACAATCAGTCGTCTCTTCCTTTTTTACTGTTATTGCCTCTGTAGCTCCTCACAATCACTGCTGATAAGCACTTGTCTCCTCTCTCCAATTTGGTTTGTCACCTACCATTTCCTCTGGCTTTAAGAGAAAATTTGGCCCTCTTTTTCACACTACAACAAACAACAAAAGAAACTCTGTCTCATGCAAACTGACGATTCTATCTTCTGGATATGCTGCTCCTGCAATAACCATAACTATAAACAAAAAGATTTCTTGCAGTTTGTGCTGTTTCATTACTGGCTCATTTAAGGGCTAGAGACTCAAAATTGTAGCTTACACCTTCTAAAGATCAATCTCTTTACTTAAAAGACTATTTCAGTAGTTTTGCCCCCAAATTCCTAAAGCACTGACGTTGATCATGTTATACTTAATTTTATAAGAGGTTAGTGTGAACTTAAAATACACAATAATAAGCAGAGTAGCACAGCAGAGGCATGCTGGGCCCATTAAATACACAATAATATGCAAAAATTGTTCTTTGTGGTAATATTTATCATGGCAAAAACTGGAAAAAACTTAAAACATTTCCTAATAGAAAAATAATTAAGTTATAAGAGGTCCCTACATTTTCACTGTGTATATATTTAAATCTTTTAAGAATGTGGGAAAATATTCATCATGCTGCATTTAAAAAAAAGGAAGAGACAAAACAACATAGTGGGATTTCAACTATTAAAAATGTGGCTAGCGGGGGTACCTGACTGGCTCAGTCAGTAGAGCATGTGACCCCTGATCTTAGGGTTGTGAGTTTGCACCCCATACTAGGTGCAGAGCCTACTTTTTAAAAACGTGACTGGGGAAATATCTAGATTATGCACAATTTTTACTCTATAACACTTTGCTGTACTTTCAAAAATGCCTAAGTTTTTAAAAACTAAGAATGTAGTCATTGCTAAATTACTTCTATTATTATTACTACTAATATTAACAGTATCTACTTTAATTCTTTCGGCTAGCCAAAAATGCAGAAAAATCTTTTGTGCCTATCATCTACCAAGCAAAGTGTAACCTAGATCAGGTAGCTCAGCCTTGAGGACTATTACTGACGTGATTTTTATCCACCAATAGGGAAGTTCTGTTTTTTGGTTTTGGGTTTTTTTTTTAAGAATATGAGATCGGGACAACTTCCTGCACTGCCTCTTGGTATACATTTCTATTGCACTTAATTCTTATTAATATTTGCTTAGACAAATAAAAACAACAATATCTAATATATTCAGGGTTGACCAAGTGCCACTGTCCAAAATACTTCACCTCTATTACCACATTGTATAATTTATATTCCAAAACATACCTCAAAGCAATCTACTTCCCTCCATCTTCATTGCTAGCTACCAAGGCCTTGCCACAGCCTTGTCTGCCTAGCAACTCCCAAAAGATCTCTTTAATTCACGCTCTCCTTTCCAAACCCATTTTCCACAAAGTAGACTGCTATTTTTACAATATTGCCTTTTAGGGCGCCTGGGTGGCTCAGTCAGTAAAGCGACTGCCTTCGGCTTGGGTCGTGATCCCAGGGTCCTGGGATCGAACCCCGCATCAGGCTCCCTGCTCAGTGGAGAACCTGCTTCTCCCTCTCCCTGTGCCTACCTGTGCTCACTCTCACTCTCTCTGTCAAATATATAAATAAATTATATATACATATGTATATATAATTTATTTATATATATATAATTTATTTATATATGTGTGTGTGTGTGTGTGTGTGTGTGTGTGTATAGCCTTTTAAACCTATGGCCTAAAAGGCTCCAGTACCTCTCAAACTTCATTTCATATCCTCCCCTCCCTTACCCGAGCCACAGCAGTTTTCTTTTCTGCTCCTGAATACTAGTAGTCTGGTCTCTAGGGTTCCTGTTTGTTCTACCCAGATTGCTCTTCACCACAGATCTTCACCTGGCTTGCTCATTTTCATTTTTCAAGACTTGACTCAGTCACTGCTTCCTCAGCATATCTAAAGAAATGGCCTCTCGTAGCTACTTTCTAGCCCATCACCAGTTTACTTCTTTCCTAGCACTCAGCCATGTTTTCTCATTCCTGGTATCTGCCCAATAAAGGAGGATACTATGTCTGTCTTCTTCAGCAGCTCAGCACCAGCCTCAGACCTCTTTGCTGAACCAAACCTCACGCACTAAAAGTTAGGAGGAACATAGTATAGTTAGCCTCATTTTACAGCTACAAATCCTATCATTAACTTGAACTACATAGAATCATGGTGTCAGCCTGCCAGAATGGTCTTTTGTTAGTTCTTCAAAGGGGGGGGCGGGGGGCACAACAAAACAAAATTCTTGTCAGATTAGAGACAAGAGTAAAATACAAAAATTTAATTTATACTTTTTACTTAAAGCTACACTTCTATTAACCTCAGATTTAAGCAAAAGCATGTGTCCATTAATTTGGTATACTGTACTTAAAGGAGAAGCCTCCCATCTCAAATTTTTGCCAAATGAGGCAAGGCATAAATATATGAAAAATAAAGTAAGTGTTCTATGAAAAGTCAGAGAAACTTAAAAAGGAAATATTTACTACAGAAATAAGTCACATTTTTATAATGTAAAAGGATTATGTTTATTATAGATTGTTTGAAAAATACAGTTAATAAAAAAATTTTTCTAGAGAAACTTATTAATAGCACAGTATATATTCTTTTTTTTTTTTTTAAAGATTTTATTTATTTGACAGAGATCACAAGTAGGCAGAGAGGCAGGCAGAGAGAGAGAGGAGGAAGCAGACTCCCTGCCGAGCAGAGAGCCCGATGCGGGACTCGATCCCAGGACCCTGAGATCATGACCTGAGCCGAAGGCAGCGGCTTAACCCACTGAGCCAGCCAGGTGCCCAGCACAGTATATATTCTTAACCATACTTTTTTCTACTTTTACCTAATAGTATAAAAGCATTTTCCCAAAGCACCTGGGTGGCTCAGTTGGTTAAGCCACTCCACTGTCTTTAGCTCAGGTCACAATCCTGGAGTCCAGGGATGGAGTCCCACATCAGGCTCCCTGTTTGGCAGAGAGTCTGCTTCTCCCCTCACCCTCCCCCACCTCATGTTCTCTCTCTCTCTCATACAAATAAATAAAACATATATATTTAAAAGCACTTTCCCGTCACTATTCTTCTAAATTGATTTTTAATGTTGCATGTATCAACAGCCCATAATAAAGGCACCATAATATATTTAAGTTTCCAACCCTCTATAACTATAAATGTTATCAATTTATTACTATGAATAATGAACTTGTGCACACATTATAATACCCATCTGATTATTTTTTTATATAGTTTTAAATAGAATCACTCGGGGGTGGCGGGGGCAGCACCTGGGTGACTCAGTCAGTTAAGTCTCTGCCTTTGGCTCAGGTCATGATTTCAGGGTTCTGGGATTGAGCCCCATGTCAGGCTCTGTGTGGAGTGTGCTTGTCCCTGTCCCTCTGCTCCTCCCCCACAACCCCCTCCCCAAGCTCTTTCTCAAATAAATAAAAGCTTTTAAAAAAATAGAATCACTGGGTCAGAAAGTATAAACCTTTAAAGTTTTTTTTTTTTAAGATTTTACTCACTCATTTGACACAGAAAGAGCACACACATATAGGTGGCGCAGCAGGCAGAGGGTGAAACAGGCTCCCAGATGAGCAAGGAGCAGGATTCGGGGCTCCTTGATCCCAGGACTCTGAGATTATGACCTGAACCAAAGACAGAAGCCTGGCTGAGCCACCCAAGCACCCCTAAAGTTCTTTTCATAAAAGAATAACTGACCACCAGAACACTGAATTATATGTCCCAATCAATAGAAAAAGAGAGTTCCTGCTTTCCTGCACCCTCAATATGAGGTATCAATATGAAAAAATAGCCAATGTAAGACAGGCAATGAGTAGCAAATCCTTAGGCTTTTATTTCTACGCTTATTGGTAAGTATGGTACATTTTACATTTTTATATGCCATCTGAACTCCCTTATGAACTCATTCATATTCTTCACTCATTTTTTTTTTAAACTGGAAGATACACTGGTATGTAAGAATTCTTCATAAATTAGGGATACTAATTTTATAACTGCCCTGTCCAGTACAGTAGTCACTGTTCACTGAGCCCTTGAAATGTGACTATTCTTAACTAAAATGTGCTAAATGTAAAATACACACTGGACTTCGAAGGTTTAGTACAAAAAGATGATGTAAAATATCTCAAAAATTTGATCTCGGTTACATATTTAAATATTTTTAATATACTGGATAAAATAATATTAAAATTAATTATTAAATTAAACTAAATATTAAAATTAATTATCTGTTTTTACTGTTTCACATATGGCTATCAGACAACCCAAGATCACATACGTGGCTCATGTTATCTTTCTTTTGGATGGCAAGGCTCTACAATGCTATTTTCCTTTTCACCTTTAAACTGAGCTTTCAGTGTATAGGCATTTCTCATTTTTAAGTATGCAGATAAAGCAAGAATTTCCCTTACGGTTTCCTTCTCTCCTTATTCTTTGTAAGTCTACCCCCTCTGCCATACAAGAGTTTTAGAAGCATAAATTTTATTTCTTGACAAAGAAAAACATCTGTTTTTAGATTATTTTTCCCCGAAAATTTTCAGATATCACTTTCTCCTTTCATGCATCTGACTTAAATAGTACCCTTTCCTAATGCTTTTTAATTTTACGATAATGGCTGTCCTTTTAAAAACTGTTTCAGTTATTATTGGAACTAAATTTTCACAAAGGAGGTTATTTTTAAAACCTACTATGTGTTTTTTTTTTTAATATTTTATTTATTTATTTAACAGAGAGAGATTACAAGTAGGCAGAGAGGCAGGCAGAGAGAGAGAGGAGGAAGCAGGCTCCCCGCTGAGCAGAGAGCCCGATGCGGGACTCGATCCCGGGACCCCGAGATCATGACCTGAGCCGAAGGCAGCGGCTTAACCCACTGAGCCACCCAGGCGCCCCTAAAACCTACTATGTGTTAAGTGTGAAAACACATCTTAATTTTCTGGTGATAAACATTCCAAAGAACTTTGCAAAGTCATCCTGACCAAAGAAATAGGTACTTATTATCTGTGGTTCACAGATGGGTGAAACAAAGAGTACATAATTTTTGGTATGATGATGGCTATTATTACTATATAATTACAAATTACACAATTTCAAGTCCTTTCTACCGACTTAGAAGACAGGTTACCCAGTATACCTAACTTAAGTGTAAAATGCCAAAATTGCTTGGTAAATAGAATCAACTATGCTAGAAAGTTTACTTGAGGATTTCTGGAGTATGGTATAATCAGAAGATTCATTTTGTTCGTAAGAGAACCAGCTGTATTGCCAATATAGAAAAAAAAAAAAAAAACCACCTCTACGTTTCTATCCCCACCAAAAAGTCACAGAACATGATGTTAAAATTAACCATTCTGAAATTTTAAAAGCTTTTACATTTACTACAAATAAACGATACTAATATATTCTCATTTATCTTCACAGTACAGGTGTCACTATAACTTGTTACTTTTAAACTTGGTTGACTGGACTACAAGTTCTAACTTCTACTGCCACGCCACAAACATGCTACAAGCTTTTTCAAACATGAATTTTTGGAAAATGTTATCTGTAAACACTCTATGCTCGAGAATCTAAGGAATTAGACTAGGGGCGGATTTGGTTCTGTTTTTCTCTCTGTTTTCGAGGGGTCATGCTATTATGGCATCCCAAGCTATGGCAAAAACGTAGGTAAGCCGGACTAAAACTTACAAATTCAATGCTATTTTGGAAACTGCGGGACAACTTAAATTTGAGTAAGAAAAGAGTGTTTAAGGAGAGGGATAAAAATTCTCGTCAACCACGTTTTTCTGGGTTACCGCTCCATTACACACGCTTTCACCGTAAAGATCGTTCAACGAAACTGAACACTTAGCTTGCTTTATGATTCAAAACTGGATTCATTCAATGACTGTGGCATGGTCGTATCCTCACACTTAAGAGTGATTCGTAAATGATGAGTAGCACCCCCATCCCTCACTCACTCCTTCCTTTTTAGGACATTTAAGGGAAAAAGTTAGGAGAACGGGAAAAGGAGCAGGGCAAGAAAATCTGTTGAGCCAAAAGCGCTCAACGAAGGGGAGCCGATGAACTCGAAAGATCCTGGCACTTTTAGGTTTCCGTAATTTCTCATTGCCTGGGGGAAAGGGGCTGACATTGCAGGACACCGCGATGCGCACGTAGCATTTTATCTGCTACAAATGGTTGGCTTCAAGTATGTGACCCGGCCCGGGAGCTACCGGCCAGTTTCCATGGGAGTTGTGCTAGGGCCCTGGGGAAAACCAGGGTCTGGGAGAGCTGTCAGAGGTCTCTGCCACCCGGGCGAGCTGAACTGCAAAGACACAGACCCAAAAGGAAGGTTCTGGGGTTGGAGAAGGTCAAGCGGCCGAAATGCCCGAGGCGAGGCGCCGAGCTCGGCCTGCTCCTCCAGGCCGGCTGCCGCGGAGTCAGCGGCCGAGGCGGGACACTCACCCTGGCGCTCGCTGGAGCCGTGGGCCGCCGCCCTGCAGCGCAGATGGAGCCGGCAGAGGGAGGACCAGCTACACCTGTGGGCCGCAGTGGCGGCGGCCAAGCCCGGTAACATCCTGGCGGGGCAAAGGCCCCCACTCGGACACCACCTCCTGCCTCCGCGACGCCGCGGGGAACAACTGACTCCATAGACTGGACACCGGGTAATACTCACGCCTGCGCCGCCGTAGGCGGCCTCACTGACCCGGAAATGGTAACAGCGTTTATCGGCGCCTGCCGGGCAGGCGGCGGAAGTGACGTAACGAGGAATACAAACCCTGAGCCCGGGTCTCCGCAGAGCGAGACGGGCGGCATGGGAAGGGCGTGGCTGCAGTCAGGGTTGGTGTCCGCCGTTTGTTGTTTTTTTGTTTTGTTTTGTTTTTTCGCAGCATCTGTGTCTTTTACTTTCGGTGGAAAGCATCGCGTAACTTGTTTTCATCGAAACGGGGCAGCTTTGGGAGAAGTGACAGGGACTTCTCCGGCGTCTGCCTGCTCCTGTTTTCTGAGCGCACGGGAGCGGTGGTGGTGGAAGTGGGAAGACAGGTGGGAAGGAAGGATGCTGGCCTTCTCTACCGCGTTCGGAGCCCTCCCGGGTGAGCCGAAGCGGCAGCTCACCTGCGGAACTCGCTACTCTCCGGACCTGGCCGCAGTACTTGGTTCTCTTTTGTAAGACCCCTTCGTGTAGCCGGTGCATGAAGGCAGGCACTCGCTTTGGGATCGGTATGGCCGTGCTAACCTCTGAACCTCCGAGTCTCGTGTGTAATGTAGTAAAGTCAGACTAGCATGTGTTCACGATTTGCCTGAGTAAACGGAGAGGTGCAGACTTCGGAGCAGGAGCCAGTCTGGTGCTAGGGAGAGAGAGACAGGAACGATATTCACCGCGGTAAGCACCGCGGCGTTTACCCCGGACACGCGAGTCCACGTCTCAGCGCAAACTCGGGAGAGGCTTTCCTTAACTGCTCTGGCTGTGTGTGGTAGGGCTGGTTATTTTCTACCCGGTTGCCTTGTATATTTTCTTCAGATGCTTATCAGTATTCGAAATTATCAGTGTATTTTTTTTTTTTAATTTTCTGTCTCTCAGAATCGAAAATAAGCGTCAGGATACTGGAATTTTAGGTTTTGTACATTTGCTTTTTCCAAGGGTGTCAAACAGTAGCTGGTACAACCAGTCAATGGCATGGTCGTTTGTTTTGAAACCAATCTGAGTAGCTCAACTATGTTACTACATAGTAGTTATTTCAAAGGGAAATAAATGAGCATGTTCCTAATTTTGAGAGAATCAAGTCTTTTTTGCTAATTGAGATAGCCAGATTAGTGAAGTCATAGTGATGAAATTATCACAAGAATGGTAAAGTTAACTTCTATGACAAACATAGTTTAAAACGTTAAATGGTCAGGGTACCTCAGTGGCTTAGTTGATTAAGGCCCCACTTTTTTTTTCCCTTAAGTTTTGGTGTTTGTGTTTGTTTGTTTGACACAGGGCGTGAGAGAACCAAAGGGAGGCTTTGGGGGGTGGGGGTGGGGGCGCAAGAGAGAGGAGCCAGATGAGGCCCAATGACCGGACACTGGGATCATGACCTGAGTCAAGGCAGACACCCAACCTACTGAGCCACCCAGGTGCCCCTAAAGTGGCCCACTCTTGATTTCAGCTCAGGTCATGATCTCGGGATGGTGGGATGGAGCCCTCGCCCTCTGCTCCTCTCCTGCAGTACTCTCATCCCCCCCCCCAAACAAAAATCTTTAAAAAATAATAATTTTACCACTTACTTGATTCCCTTCCTTCTCTTAAAAAATATTAAGTGGATATATAAAAATGCTGTGCCATAAATATTCATAACCTCAAGATTACTCAAATACTTGCATATTACTGGAAAGTTCTTATCTCTTCCTTGTAAATAGATCTTAACAGAAATTCAACTTTAGGATATAAAATACATAAAGGCTTAGCTCTTATTTTATGTAAATATCCATTGACCTTCACTATAATGCTTACCTGCTTTGGATTCTTAAAGTAGCCCCTGGTTTCTTAACTTGGATACTGCATTAATTTTGATAAAACTCCAGAAGCCTTGACTTGCCAAATAAATTTGAGGAACACAGCAGATTATGCTGAGTTTTCTTGTTTATGCCTCAAAATGCTCTGTCAAATAAGGTCTCCATGGACTTGCATTAAAATATTTCTGGAGCTGTCTTGGTATTTAGACCTATATTGTTATTATATACTTGTCCTGCTGGACAGTCCTCAAAATTTCCCCAAGTGCTGAAAATTGAAGCAATCTGTATTAGAGCTCCTTAGGAGAATTTCCTGTGATCCTAAATGAGAAATCCTATCCTTACCAAGAGATTTTGCCTTACTGCTCCACTCAGACACATTCAGCAGCTGCCAATATGTATTAAATGGATTAGATTCCAATATCATGGAGCTTATTTTCTATCAAACAAGACAGAAAATTTCAAAATAAACTCAAGATTTCAAATAGTGATATTATTAGGGGTGCCTGGGGGGCTCAGTCAGTAGAGCATGCGACTCTTGATCTTGGGGTTCAGTCTGAGTTCCATGTTTGGGGTAAACCCCATGTTGGTTTACTTAAAAAATGATGTTATTAGTAATAATGTTGATCATTTACTAATCGCCACACTCTCCACATGCATTATCTCATTCATAACACTTGAGCAAGTTATAGATAAGGAAACTAAGGCAGAAATCTTGCCTTTAACCACGCAGGTTACTTTCCAAATCAGTGGGTTTTATCCTGTGGGTGAAAATACCAGGTCTTTCAAATGATCTGAATGAAAACATGATCTTTTATCTCCTGAAATGTAGGTCAAGAGAGCATGTCCCTACATTTCTTAATGTATGATCAACATGATCATACATACAGCTTCAAATAAATAGTTTCATGAGGATTTATGATATAAATAGATGCCTAAATGTAGATAATTATTAAGTCAGAGAGATGGAAATAGAAGTAGGAAAGGAGTGAACTGTCATTTGATTATTAGCATATACCACAACACCTGCAGGGTTTTCCATGAACTCTGAAGAAGTTCCTACATCTTTCAGGAATTTGCTTCCGTAATTGAGCTGACTGTTTCTTGGTTTCACCTTGTCTATTGCTTTGGGAAAACAGTGATTCTGATCATGAGACAAACTTGGCCATTTATTTGGAAAATTGACTTAGTCCATTGCAATATAAAATGAGTGGTTCTATCATGAGGTATGCTAAGAACACAAATTTAATTTTGAATCCATCTATCTGTGGGCATCATGTTTGTTTCGTGCAGGATTGGGGGTGGAGGGAGCTTGCCCACCTAAACACTTCAAAAAGAAAATGGCATACATGTGGCTAAAAGGGAGACTCCCTGGCCAGAGCCGAGTGTGTCAGCGCCTGCTGTACAAACGTAGTCAGAAGCAGTGTGGGTCTGCACACACATAGTCTGTATGTATAGGCAAACATCTGCATAAGTAAAGAAAGTGAAATGTGAATTTGATATGATGTCTGACCGGGCTGCTAATCCTCCTCTCCATTTTTCAGAGCTGTTGAGTGATTTTCCCAAGACCACTCAGCAAGGATGGGCTAGAACACGGAATCAGACACAGGTCCTCTGACTCCAAATCTATGTGTGTGCGCATGGGCTACAAGGGGGAGAGGCAGAGGTTGGTTGTTCTGATGGGTTTTCTCCCCACATTATTTGTGAAGTAACTTGTTTCTCGATCACAATTATTACATGTTCTAACTAGATAGTAACTCCACTTGCATTCAGTAGGTTCACTCTGCCCATTCCATCCAGGAATAGAAAGAGTGATTTCTCTAGTGATGACCATATTCCTGGGTCCTAGCTGTCTTACCCATCCTAGCTTCTCCAATAATGGCCCCTTCTGCAATTCATTTTGTTAAGTTGGGAGAAGATTTTTATATATAAGTTCATATATATGCATCTTTCACCATGTGGGCCCCTAACTCCTTTCCTCAAAGGTTAGTGATCAGCAGATTACAGGCATTACAGTTGGGCAAATCAATTTACCAAATACTCCTGGGGACAGAGGAGACTGCTTATCCTTGAGAAAAATAAATTGGGGACTGAGAGCAAGTAGTATGGGTACTTTGGGGAAGGGCAGCATTTGTGGAAGAGAGTCAATTTCTTCTGCAAAGCCACAGTGGGGGCACCAGAAGAAATTCTCATAGGTTTTTAAAATTTTAAATTTTTATTGAAGTATAATACACAGATGAAAGCACAAATCTTACAGGCACACCTCTAAGGATTTTAACTAAGGAACAAAACTATGTTACCAGTACACAGCATTACCAGCTTCCCAGAAGATTCTCTTCCACTCACTACTCTCCTGCCCCTCAAGGGAACACGAATCCTTCATCTAACAACATAGACTGATCTTCCCTGTTTGGACACTTTCTATGCATGAATTGTGTACACTGTATTCTTTCATAGGACATATGAAAGAGTAGTTTCTTTACTTCAGTATTATGTTTATGGGATTCTTACGGTTTTCATTCTCACAGCTGTGTAAGATCCCAAGGTATGGATATCCCACAGTTTACCCATTTTCCTGCTGATTAGCATTTGGGTAGTTTCAGTTCGGGGCTATTACAAACTATCATGGACACATGTATGTGTTTCTGATGGATATACTCCTAGGACTAAAATTACTGCACACTTGCAGCTTTAGCAGTTACTAGCAGTTTTCCAAAGTAGTTGTAAAAATATATACTCCATGATGTGAAAGTTGTGTTTTCTCATGACCACACCAACATTTGCTACTATCTTCTTTTTTAGCCTCCTGGTAGGTATGGAGGCACATGGCATTGTAGCTTTAGTTTGCATTTCCTTGATGGTAAGTGAAGCTGGTTACCTTTTTAAATATATATTTGTCCATTTGCATGTCCTTTCATATTCTATTCAAGACTGTTATTGCCCACCTTTCTTTTGATCTGTATGATTGGTTTGTATGGTTCTTAATTAATTTGTATATTCTGGAAACAACTCCCTTGCTGGATATATGTATTACAAATATCTTCCACTGTGTGAGTTCTTACCACTTTTTAGTGGTGTCTTTTAAGGAAAGGAAGTTCTTAATGTTACATTATCAAATTCTCCAAGTTAACAATTTATTTCACTAATAGTGACTATATTTTGTGTTCTGTTTTGAAAATCTGTACTTACGCTATGGTACTTGTAAAATTCTGTAGCATCTTCAAGAAGAGGAGAGTGGTATCTCCATCCCCATCTGTATGTTTGCTTAACCACAGGCTTACTGATCTATTCCAATGCTATGAATTTGGGAGAAAATTTTGAGCACTGGGGGGTGATGGTACAGAGAGCAGAGACTGTGGATCCTGACTTATCGTACAGACCTCAAGCTGGGATCATGGAGAGTAAATGAGATTGAGACCTGTAGACTTGTTACAGAACAACCAAACCTGGGACAATGTGGGCATGTGTGTCTCAGGCCAGTGGGAAGCTGATGGATACAGCAAGTCTTGGCAGAGAACTATCAAAGCATAGAGAACTGCTTGGGATTGAATTTCTCCGCAGAGGGGCCTGTTGGGAATTCTTATGTGTCCTCACTGACAAGTAGCTAGATAAGCCACAATGACCTACAGAAAGGGAAGAGCAACTTTACTATACTCGTGCATTTGAGAGATCACCTGTTTCCCTTGTTGAGCTCCTGACCCCACCATCAGAAAAGCAAGCACATGGAAGAGAAAGACGTGTGTGTAAAGTGAGTTGGAACCACAGGTCCCGTCTACACCCTGGAGAGATATGAGTGTTTGTCAATTAAATATGAGATTAATTTTTTAAAAAAAATACTTACTTATTTGAGAGAGAGAGCACGGGGGGGGGGGGGACGTGCAGAGAGAGGAGGAGAGGGAGAGAAGCAGACTCCCTGCTAAGCCCTACACGGCGTGGCTCAATCACATGACCCCAAAATCATGACCTGAGCCAAAACCAAGAGTCAGATGCTCACTCACCGACTAAGCCACCCAGACGCCCAAGATTAATGTTTTAAATGAAGAGAATTAAATCTCAGTACCTGGAATTAAAGTTTCAAGAACCAGGGAGGCTACTACCCCAGAACAATAAAGTCTGACCAAGTACTAAGTATAGAAAATATGAACATTTCATGCTTATGCCTCTTGAGATTCTCAAACTGGTTACACATCTTTTGTCTCCCCTCATTATCTTTAGACCGGGATTGTTTCTTCTTCATCTTTCAAGCTTTGGTGTCCGGTGTATAGTAGTTCATGGGACATAAGATGTATGTGAGTGAGTGAATGAACCCATGCAAACTATAAGAACTACATGACTGTTTTAATTCTCCTTTAGTCCAGAGGCTCCATCAGAGTGAGAAAGAGTGACGGTTATGTCTGTAAAATCTCTGCAACTTTCACCCTACAGAGAGAGCTTTCAATCCACTTTTATCTCTTTTTCTAATCAGCTCTCCTTCCCCCTCAATAGACACATACATAACAGATCTAGGAGAAAGAAAGATTTCCCCTTAAAATGTTACACGACTTTGAGCTACATTCTTGAGAGGCGCTCTCAGCCTCTCCAATCCTACCTGCTCTGTCTCCAACATTCCACTCAATCTCCTCCCATTTCTCCATAAATAACCTCGTAACTCTGCCTTACCATGTATCAGTTCTGTCCATGTCTGAAGCTTCTTCCCCACCTCAGCATCATTGTTGGGAACCTGGAAAGGAATGGGAGGCAATATTCTTTCCTTCTTGCCTCAAATATCTATACACATGGGGATGGGAAGGTGAAAAGATAAACAGGGCCAATCTTGCCTTTTTTATTACTATCCTCTTGTGAACCCATCTTCCACCAAATATTTCAGTAGTATGGCCATACTTCATTTCAGCTGTTTTGTTCCCATCTAACACCTCCAGCAGTCCTTGTGTTTGGATAACTAGCCGGAAGTACTTTTGTCTGGCATCAATCTCTCTCTCTATATATATATGTATCAGATTACTGTGAAATTCTGCACTAATTATTTGTTCTTTCTAAAAAATATCCAGACTCTTTATTTAGCTGTAAAAGTGGAGGGAGGGGGGCTTGGACTGAGTCAATTCTTGTATTTTAGCTAAGCCATATCTATATACAGCAGCTACAGAGAAACCGAAAAAGGAAGAAAAGAATCCTGTCCCTGCCCTGTTTCCTGGTTAGGAAGGAGCAGACTTTGGAGAAGGGAAGCCAAAGCATGCTTTGTAACAAGCTGAAAATAAGCCCTTGACAACTGAGGCCTAAACTGTACCCATACAATGGTAAACAAGCTTGACTGGGGCTTTGGCTTATTTATAATAAGGAATAAATTAATTGAAGCATTTCACATTCTTATTCATACCATAAAGAGCCAGGAGACTTTTCAAAGAATGGGACAAATGGAAGAATTTAATAAACGGAAAAGAATTAAACAAATGAGGAAATAAAAAATAAGCTGCAAAAATATTTTTAAAAAGATAAAAACATTTTAGAACGTGTCAAAAAAATAATTACTAACCCCACATAGCTAGGACAAATGAATTGCAAGCAGAAGCTAGAGTACAAAAAATAATTATTCATTAACTTGCAGTGTAGCCTCTGCTGCATGTTATGTCAGCAACTAAATTGTACAGTAATGACAATGAATTGTAAACTTAAATCTCTAATAATATGGCAGAGTCGTTTCTGTCCCATACTTGCAAAAATATAATAGTAATTTAAAAAAGAAAAAGTTCATGGGAAAAGTGGTTAAATGGAATCAAGACTAGTCCTAGACTCTAATATCTTTAAACTGGGCTGGGCAACAGGCTACTCACTGACCCAGCTGTTGAATAGTTTTTAGGGTGACAGAAGAAAAGCTCTGAGGCAGCCCAGTATTTCACACCCCTGCTGCTTTTCCTGATAATGGACTCACACTCATTCCTTTTCCATAAGTAAAGCATCATACAGTTTACTTACTCCACCCTCTGACCAAGAAGTAGAAGTTCATGATGGAAACCATACTCTAGGCCATGGAGTTTGGCTATTATTTATCAGGATGTGAAATGAGAAAATATACAACTGACAAAGCTTAGAAACAAAATCAGGAATGAAGAAAAACAAATCTAACATCAGACTGTTTAACAGTTGGTATTAGAAGCAAATTCTGGCCATCCCAAAGCTATTGGTGAGCCCACACCTGCTTCCTCTACACCTACTGGCCTGCTCTGCCCACAGGTCCCTGGGCAGCCAAGGGGCTGGTGACAGTGGTCCTGACCTTTCCTGCTAAGAGCACATCTCTGCTGGGTTGCTCCTTTCATGCATATGCATTTGACTGTATAGAAGAGTTAGACTAACCACGTTGGGGCAGTTTTAGGAATTGTTGCTAAAATGAAAAACAAATTCTAGCTTAAAGTTTCTATCTAAATTCAGGTCTCCTGATGTGAAATTTTTTTAATGAATTTCTTTTGTAATTTTTTTTAGGTTTTTTTTTTTTTTTTTTTTTTTTGTGGTGTGTGTGTGTGTGTGTGTGTGTGTGTGTGTGTGTTTTGGGGTTTTTGTGTTTTTTTTGTAGTAATGTTTATACTGCCATGGGGTTCAAACCCATGTTTGCATGTTCTTCCGACTGAACTGGCCAGATGCCCCTGGAACTTTTTTTTTTTTAAATGCTAGAGTAGTCTGGTGCTAATGAAGGACATTGATCATATCTTCTGTCTGCCCAGCATATTTTAATGTAACGCCAGTATCTGGGGAATCTCCTACCTTGTGGGGTCCACCTCCCCAAAGTAAAGGCTGGGACTCGCTTCCCTAGGCCCCCTTGCAGCTTAGGGCTCACAGATGTGACAGACACTTCCATTGGAAAGAAACTAATGGGAAAAGTAAGGTATCTCATGGAATAAATGTGGGGCAAGGGAAGAGGTATGAAGCCAAGATACGTGCAGTTTCCAGACAGAACAGGGACAGAAGTTCCGGTGAGTGCCCCCACATTAGTGATGACTGTCTCCAATAGAAGCTGCATCACTCCATTCTATAGCTTCCAAGCTTGACTCTCTACTTCAGATTTGTTAGCTACCCAGTATGCTAGGAAAAGGGATGCTAGAAAAGGGATCCTTTTCTGTGGTGGATTTTGTTTCAAACATTCAGTGCATATTTACTGAATGCAATCTGTGTTCTAGGAACTGACTTTAAGCAATGAAAAAAACAAACAGATTCTTGTCCTAATAAAGCTTACACTCTGGTAGGGGAGACAGATGATAAATACATGATAATGGTACATGCCATGTGATAAGCACTATAAGACAGTAAGTATTGTAGAGAAAAGCAAAGCATCTGAAGAAAAGAAATGCCAGGTTTGGAGTGTGGCATATTTAAGTAGGGTGGTCAGGAAAGGTATGACCAAGAATGACTAAAATTAACAATTCAGGAAATGACAGATGTTGGTGAGGATGCGAGAAAGGGGAACCCTCCTACACTGTTGGTGGGAATGCAAGCTGGTGCTTCCACTCTGGAAAACAGTATGGCGGTTCCTCAGAAAGTTCAAAATAGAGCTACCCTACCACCCAGCAATTGCACTAGTAGGTATTTATTCCAGAGATACAATTGTAATGATCCAAAGGGGCAGCTGTACCCCAATGTTTATAGCAGTCATGTCCACAGTAGTCAAACTATGGAAGGAGACCAGATGTCCATCGAAAGATTAAAAAAAAAAAAATCACACACACACACACACTGGAATACTACTCAGTCATCAAAAGAAACTGAAATCTTCCCATTTGCAATAATGTGGATGGAACGAGAGGGTATTATGCTAAGTGAAATCAGTTAGTGAGAGAAAGACAATTACCACATGATCTCTTGTGTGGAATTTAAGAAACAAAACAGGATCATAAGGGAAAGGAGGGAAAAATAAAAAAGATGAATTCAGAGAGGGAGACAAACAGTAAGAGACTCAATCACAGGAAACAAACTTAGGGTTGCTGGAGGGGTGTGGGGTGGCAGGATGGGGTAAGTGGGTGATGGACTTTGAGGCCATGGGATGTGATGAGCACTGGCCATTATATAGACTGATAAATCACTGAACGTTACCTGTAAAACTAATGATACACTCTATGTTAATTGAATTTAAATTTTAAAAAAGTGGGGAGGGAGCCTAGATGGCTCAGTCAGTTGAGCTTCCAACTTTTGTCTTTGGTCCAGATCATGATCTCAGGGTTGTGAGATCGAGCCCCACATAGGACTCTTCACTCAGGGGAGAGTCTGCCTGTCTGCTTCTCCCTCTCCCTCTGCCCTCCCCAAATAGTTTTTTTTTTTTAAATAAATTTTTTAAAAAGAGGAAAAGTCTGACCAAGATGACATTTAAATAAAGATCTGAAGGATATAAAGGAATGAGTTGAAAGGGTATCTAGGTCAGCATTCTAAGTAGAAGGGAAACGAGGACTTGTGTGTGTGAGCAGAAGTGTACTCGGCACATTCAAGGAAGAGCAAGGAAACCAGTGTGGCTGGAACATGGTGAACAAGGGGGAAAGTAGTAGATGATGAGGACCAAGAGGAGAGTGACCCAGCAGGTGCTGGTAGGTTACTGCAGGGGCTTTGAGCAGAGGAGACGTGATTTAACAGGTCACTGATTGCTGCACTGAAAGTTGACATAGGAAAAGGGAATGGGCAAAAGCAGAAGAAAGAGAGAAGTGAAGAATTACTAAAACAAACCAGATGAGAGATGAAGATGGTTTGGTCCATGGTAGTAATTGAGGTGGGTGAAGAGAAATAGGCTGATTCTGGATAGATTTTGAAGATGTAACTGACACCATTTATTGAGAGGTTGCTTTGGGTACATTCTGATGACTTCATGCTTCTGACATACAGGATTAACACATATGATTTAATGTGTTTTCTAAGAATCAAAAGGCAAAAATACATGTATTCTTGACATTAGTAGTATAAACCCTCTTACGTTAATAGAGACTTTAGCATTAATACTACCTGATATATATAATGACATACATCAATTATCCTTACTCTGCTGACGTCATTTAAAAAATATTTTCAGTGGGGCCTCTGGCTGGCTCAGTCAGTAGAGCATGCGACTCTTGATCTTGGGGTTGTAAGTTCAAGGCCTGCTTTGGGTGGAGAGATTATTAAAAAGATCTTTGAAAAAACAAAAAAACAAACCAACTTCAGTGTTTACTGTGTGCAGGACATGGTAATTTGATAACATCACCAAAAACTTAAATAGCACTAGAGTTCACAAAAGCACTTTAACATCCATTATTAAACTCACAACTGGCAGGCTTGTAAGAAGAGGAGAAAGAGATCTTTCTTCTTCTCCATGTACATGCATCTGAATATACAGTGAGATGGTAGCTATTTACAGGCCAAGAGAAAAGGCCTCAAAATGAAATCTACCTTGCAGGCACCTTGACCTTGGACTTCCCAGCCTCCACAACTCTGAGAAAATAAATTTTGCTATGTAAGTCACTCAGTCTATGGTATTTTGCTGTCGCAGCCTGAGTAGACCAATACACCATTACTGTGGAAGAGAAAGGTGGTTTAATCTCTTAACAATCTTAATTTGGCCAATTTAACATATACACAAAACCCCAAAGAAACGTTCAATCCTGACTTCATTTTCAGGCCACATAATCCAAACCACACAAAATTCACAAGGCAGTGGAGATTAGAATCATCATTTTACTCCATTTAGCTGGCCCCTAAGCTCCATTCACAGCTATGGAATCTTACTCCTAGCCTTTGGGGAAGCAACATGTGCTAAGGCCAAGTTCACCAAAGAATCTCTTACAATCTCCTTCATAACTTCAGGATTTCTGTTGTCCAATTAATTAGCCTCTAGTTATATGTGGAGAGTAATTATTTGATATGTAGCTACTATGAATTGAGCTGTGCTGTAAGAATAAAGTATATACCGGATTTTTGAAACTTAATATGAAAAAATATATAAAATATATTAATAATAATTTGAATATTTTGGATACAGTGTGTTAAATAAAACATTAAAAAATTAATTTCACCTGTTTTTTTTACTGTGTTTAATGTGCTCCTAGAAAATTTAAAATTATGTATGTGGCCTGCATTTGTGCTTTGCATTGTATTTCTTCTGTTGCTTCTTCATACACACACACACGCACACACAGTCTCTTAGTCCTTTTGATTTAATTACACTTTCCTCAGAACCTCAGCTCCAGCTCTTCTTGGGTCTTGCCTCCAAAGGATGTTGCCAGTCTTTCTCTGCTCCAACTAGTTCTACTGTTGTGGGCAGATTTCAGAATTTGAATATGCATGAGGCAGAAGGGGGCAGACCTTAAGGGAGTCTAAACCCCCTTCCAATAAAATATTGAATACAATTAGCTCTTTCCTCATTGCACTGATACTTTTTCTCCTTCACCATTTTAGGTAACATTCTTTTAAAAACACCCTCTACTAGTGTAACCCTGAGAATATAACATTCTAGAAAAGTGAAGGAGTGGCAGGGAAGAAAACTTTATGCTATCAGTATATAACGTTAAGGATTTTGATCCTATATTACTCCCTATTTTTCAAGAGAGAAGCTGTCAAGAGTGATTAAATGCATTATGCAAGGTCACAGATCTGTATGAAGTAGATTTCTACTGAAATCAGGGCTCTAGCCAGATTCTGTGCTCTTACTGTTAAACCACAGTATCATGTAATTGCCAAAATTCAAACTTTGACAATTCAAAATTTTATAGAACCTGGGTAAGGGAGAAAATGAGAGGTGGTCATTGATATAAACATCAATTATTACTAAACACTACTTGGAAAATAGTTATAGTTCTTTTCTCTTTGGGATATAGGTAAGTGGGAAATTATGTTCACTACTCAAATTATTCAATAAAACTCCACAGAATTGTTTTAAATTACGGATGATGATGATAGCCAACATGTATGCCCTTATGTGTGAAGCACTGTGCTAAACACTCTGTTCTTAAGCTCATTTTATCATCTCACAGAGTACGGGGTCCTCTCAACCCCATTTTATAGGAGAAACCAATCACAGGGCTAAAAATTGAAACCAAGCCTGTCAGATTTCAGAACCCTAGAGCTGGGCCATGCTCTAGTGCCTTCCAATGATAATGGTCTCATCTCCACTTCTAGGTGTCTCACTTGGGATAAAGAAATGAAGTCACTCCCAATTTCTGGCAAATTCTCTAAAGAAGAAAGAATTGTAATTCTGGGGCTCATTCTCTACATATTACAGATAAATTTAGTTTTGAGCATTTCTTAGGCTATTTTTGCATCCTCCTTATGCACTCATTTGGGGTAGTTTAGAAAGAGCATGTTTTAGAGGACTTTTAATCATTTACTGATTTTGAAGATGTACTTCTGGAGAGAGCTCTCACAATTCCAGAAGCTGATCTGATGTCTGCGCCAAGTAATAGCATTTTTGCTTTCCGTACCTTGCCTGAGCCTCCATATCCCTGGAAAAATCCAACTGCCAAGATAAAGCTTTGTATTTTAAGGCAGGGGCAGGGATTCTCTTAACAGGTCCAGTTTCTTTTTTGCCCAGAAAGGTGTTGACTTTAAACATGATAACACAAGTTTTAACTAAATATTGACTCATCAAACAGGATCTCCAAAGTTGTTCTTTAAATTCCAGGAGTCCTAGAATCCCCTAAGATAAATTGAGAAACAGAGTATAAAACATAGCTATTTGAACAAACCATTACAGTATATGAATATGTACACTTCAAACAATCCTCAAAATAATTCTTTATTGGCCATGTTCTACAAACGAGGAAACTGAGGTCCAAGGAAACTAAGAGAATATCTAAAGATTGTAACTACCATTTATGGACTTTCTGACATTATACCTGATGGAGGTTACATGTATTTGCAACACCTTGATCATTCTTAACGTACAGCTGGTATGTCCGTTTGAATCCATCAACCAGAAAAAAAACAGAGACATTCTGAATAAAGAGCTCAGAGAATATGGCAAAAACATTTATTTAATTTTCCGATGGAGTTTCTTATCAGACTGAATCAGAGTCTACTTCAGATAGACAGCAGTCCCTTTTCTAAGGCTTCTTTCCCTTCCCCGTCTTTTCCTGCCCCTTGCATCCCATTAGGTTCCCATGTCTATCTTGGACAGGCAATAAAGGATCATTTAAGTTCCATCCATCTTGGAGGGGGGAGGCTTTGGATCCTTTGGATTATTCAGAATAAAACCCTACCAAAAGACTTTTCTTTTGACCAGTTTTGAAGTCTCAAAGCCTAAGTTTGTTAGGACTGATTTGTTTCTAGTCGTATGGTCAACACCCCAAATAATCTTTTCCCTAAAATACCCTAAATCTACTCAAATTGGAAAATAAATCCACCCCCCCCACACACAAACACACACCTTAAAAACAACCCCACGATAACAAAATACAAAAATACAAAGAATTTTCAGAGTAAGTGAATACACACAGGTAATCTATCTAGTACCTCTCCAACCTGGAGGAAGAGGTGGGAAGCCAGTACCAGACAAGAAAGCCGGGGATAAAGAAGGCCACCCAGGAAGGGGAACAAACAACTGCATGAGAAGTTTAAAGAGGCAGCTAGAAAAGTTGCCTTTTCCTACTCTTGGTCTGTGGGTCTGCAGCCAAGCACCAGGGGGCCGACCCCGGGCAGCATTCCAAAGGAAGAGCAGGATGAAGTACAAAGAGCAACTACACACCTGACCCTGCGGGGCACTGCTGAGCTATCCATCACCCCCATCTACCAAATAACGGCCACGCCTTCATTTTCGGCCAGTCATTTCTCACACAAATTGGTCTTTGGGCCCACTCGAACCCAAGAAAGGGAATTCTGGGATAATGTCATTCCCAGCTTGAACAAGCTGATCACAGAATAATCCAGAACAGCTGTTCACAAAAGACACCTAGGGGTGCCTGGGTGGCTCAATGGAAACATCCAACTCTTAATTTCAGCTCAGGTCATGATCTCAGGGTCCTGGGATCGGGTCCTGCATCGGGCTCTCTGCTCGGCAGAGAGCCTGCTTCCCTCTCTCTCTGCCTGCCTCTCCATCTACTTGTGATTTCTTTAAAAAATAATAATAATAATAATAATAATAATACGTAAGGAAACTGAGATTACAAGAGGAACTGACAAATCTGTTATCACAGTGACAGACTTTGACATACCTGAGACTTAACTGAAACAGCAAATAAGGAATAAAAAGAAAGAAGAGTATACCAGATGTGAGTTAACACTATTAAGTGTAGAGAAAAAATAATGCTATGAGAAAGAAGGCCCAGGGAGGTATTATTTTAGATTGGAGATTGACGTTTTGGAGGGCAAATACAACAGAACAGAACAATGGGGCAAGTGTTGAGGACACGGCCAAGAGAAAGAGGTTCATGAGATGTCTGGAGGTAGAGAAAAGCGGAAATAAAGGCAGGGTTAAGTTCAGAAAAAAAAAGGAAACAATCTAAGCCTTTGCAGAACATGTGTCCTCAATAGGTCTTCCAAGTGCTCACTTTATTTAGCTCAGTTCTAGGCCTCAGGGAGAAGCTGTTTCTCCTGGGTTGATCTTTCTGTACTTCAGAGATGTGGGAAAAATTACTTAGCCTTAGGCCACAGGGACCTGAGATACTCCCCAACTTGAGCAATGCCCACTCTCCTTTCCCTTCTCTCCTACCTCTGGTCAAAACTGAAAATTGTTGACAAGGGGGTTATAAGATTGAAGCCTTGCAGGGCTCAAACTTCAGGATTTTCTCCACCAAAAGGGATGGGGGTCAGGGACAGGGTCAGTAACAAGGATGGAGTACAGGGCAAAGGTGGGGAAGGATCTCAGCAAAAGGAATGAGTTCTTGAGGGTAATATAATCCAGCCCAACTTCCCACAGCAGGGAATCAAAGAAGATCTGGGACAGAGCTCTTCCCTATTAAAGGGTATACTGGCCCAGGAACACCAGAGCTGGTAACCTATTGCTGAATTGGGTCCACGGTGAGACTGGAGTGTCAAAATGTCTTCATTTGTATTTCTTTTTTTTTTTTTTTTTTTTTTTTTAAAGATTTTATTTATTTATTTGACAGAGAGAAATTACAAGTACACTGAGAGGCAGGCAGAGAGAGAGAGAAGGAAGCAGGCTCCCTGCCCAGCAGAGAGCCCGATGTGGGACTCGATCCCAGGACCCTGAGATCATGACCCGAGCCGAAGGCAGCAGCCCAACCCACTGAGCCACCCAGGCGCCCCTTCATTTGTATTTCAATCCCATGTACCCTCCTGCTCAGTTCCGTCTTCCCACTGCTCACGGCAGTCCTTCACTGACAACTATTCTATTGTTCTGTTGTTAGAACTCCTGTGGATGTTGGCCTGTGTGGCATTATCCTTTCAGTTTATTTTCTTTGGGTAATAATAAATAGTTGAAAACTTGGGTTCCTGGATATATGTTTCTAAGAGCCTTGATCAACATTCAGGCAAAAAAAAAAAACCTTAAAAGATTCTGTGTGACTTAGGTACCATGATTTACAACCAGATTTACTAGTAGCTAATTACAACCCAAACTTTCTTTGTATTTTCAAAGGGCTTTTTGTATATTCCATGTATGGTGGTAACAAAATGTGAAAATACAGGCCTTATCAATAAGATTATACAAAACGACACTAAAATACTTAACCAGTGGTAAGTTCTACTGATGTCTGAGAGTGAAAACATTATCTCAAGGGAAAAAATTTTTTAAATATTTGGTGTAAATGGTTATAAAATATTTTTCTTGGCATGGTAATTAGGAGGTCCACGTATAGGAGAATCATTATTAATAATAAAAAAATGTTCATTTACTAGAGAAGTTATCTCCTCTTATCCTTCCTTGCTCAAAACTTTGAAGACATATGAGGTATCTAAGATGACCTTCTGAGGTGGGGCAAAGAGCAAATGCTTAAAAGCATCTCCTAAATATTGAATGATTTATCCTACAAATTTTGAAAAAGAACTGTATGAATACCCAAATTATGATGGTATCACAGAGAACAGCCATGGTCCGCTGTTTCCGAAGACTATCATTTAGACTATAAATATGTGCATTCAGTGAGCATGGTCTGAGTGAGAGCTGTACTCGGATTTCCTTCACAAATTATCAGTCAGGAATTTCCATGGGCTTATCTGGAATTCTGGTTTCACAGTCTTAAAACACAGACAAAAAGTCTACTTGTCTCATAAATATAATGAAAAAATTCATCAGCTCAATTCAGGCATCTTGAAATAGCTATTATTAACCAATGATAATGGTCTAAAAGCACTTCATAACATTAAAAGGTTGAAATCATAAATAAAAATCCCTTCATGACCCAAATTAGCATTTAATGTAAAAACCAACTGGAAATAATTAAATCAGGAGTCAAGCTATGATTTTTATTACATGCAAACTAAGCCATTAGAATTTTTCAGAAAATTTGCCAATAGGGGGCAGTGTGCTTGTACTTAAAATAAGATTCTAATATTTTAAAATTTGACGATCTGGTAACTCCTAGTATATAGACAATAGACTTAAGAATGATTTTACAACCCTGCTTCAAATTTGGGCACTTTACTGTCAAAGGGTTAAAAAATACCTATGTTACTGAAAGCTATTAGTGCTATATAAATATCAAGTATAACTGCCACAAAACCATTTTAGAGAAACTATAATAAATATAAAAACCCAAACAGTAATAAGCTTTACAGATCCTCTGACTTTATAATATTAAAAGGCAAAAACAAACTAACCCTCTGGTAGGTTCTATTTAGGGTAAATGTTTACTCCCTTCCAAATATATTTTATTCCCAGCAATATGCCCACATAAAATTCTAAAATAGTTTTCTAAAAAGTGTTCCCATTTTTAAGACTTTTTTTTTTTAAAGTAATCTCTACAGCCAATGTGGGACTTGAACTTACAACCCCAAGATCAAGAGTCGCATGCTCTACCCTCTGAGCCAGCCAGGTGCCCCCTTGTGATATTTTTAAAGAATGTACTTCTGCCTTTTTTTTTTTTTTTTTAATTGAGGACTGTCTTTGGGAAAGAGAAATATTAAGTTCATATATAAAACATTAATTCAAAATAAGCCCAATAATACTATAAGCCCCAAAAGGGAATTTAGCTTTTTAGATAAAGGAATAAAATTCTATTTTCAAAATAGGATTATTTATAGGATGAACTATATGCTTTGGATTTAACAAAATGAACTGTAAAACATGAATCTGAGAGTTCACTGCATCAAGGACCATTATTTCAGATCAGAGAAACCTGCACATACAACTGTATCTTTTTTATTTTTTTTTTTAACAACTGTATCTTTTAGGAGTTAATGACAAAAAGAAAAAAATACATTCATATTATTCTGGATCACTGCAAGTTTCAATTCTTTGTCTTGAGGGTTTTTGGTTATTTAAATGAAATGACCTGTTACTTATGGAACTCTTGGTCATAACGGTTGCAGAGGTCCAAATTCAAAGAATTCAACCAAAAAAAACAACACAAAACAAAACAAAAACCATAAACTACTTACTTATACAGCATTTTGCTTAGTACAAGTTGTTAGAATTGCCACAGAAACTATCTGCCAATTCTGAACACCTAAGGAAAATACATTCCTCTGTTACCCTGTGTTGATTTAGTTATTATATAAATAAATCAACTGCATATTGTATATTGTAAATAGTTTGAGGGTTATAAATAACTTATCCACTAGGCAATAAATCTCACTAAAAAAAAAAGGTACAGAAGTAAAGCACTCAAACAGCTCAGAGATCCACTATAACTTTTTTTTTTCCCGTTTCACCTTAGACCACAAATTTACACCATTTCTATTATCTGTGATGGGCTGAGGACAACAGAAGTGTTCATATTCACCTTATTCTAACAATAAGGCAATGGAAGCACAATGGAAAGCTGAATTCTAACTGTAAATGTTTTTTTGCAACATAACATTTTCAAATCTGCTTAAATCCAGAGAGATTTTTATTACACAATTCGATTTTTACATCAATAAAATCTTAGATATATAACAATACAGATGAAGGAACAAGAATTTAATTTGTATTGAAATAAATATTAGATATACAAAGCACACAGAGTGAAAAAGGGTCACAATAAATTAAAGTGGAGACATCATTTTGTTCAATCACCAAAGAAAGCCCTTGACACTTTCAATTTCACACCATCAAATTTATCATTCTTGCTGATTTAAGCAGAACACAAAACAAATATGGATCCCAGGGCTTACTTTTACAGGTACCAGCATAGATAATTTACTACAGTGATCCAATTTGGAAATCAGTAGGGACCAGTAAATCACTGCATAAAAGAAAGAGCGAATGAGGTCCTTTTTCCTTAGTGTCAGCAGGCTATGATTATTATGTTTATTAGATTTTCTTGAAAGGACTTCACATTTTCTCAAATATTCAGGAGAAATATATTTCCCCTCTGAGCCCTGCATTAGCATTTATGTGTGTTGGTCTTGAATATAGGAGAATGATGAATTTTTCAATTTATTTTATAAATTTATACAGTCTGGATAGTATTGGCCTGAAGAGTATAACTCCCCAACCTGTACAATATTAGATATTAAAAATGGACTCAAGAGAAGTTACTAAGAAATGCTGACATACTATATATACAAATTTTTTAGTTCAATATATCCCATTATATGGAGCACCAGAACTAATGCATTTATAAATCAAGCAGTTTTTTATGGCTCTTTCCAATCTTTGTGACCCTTTTACATTTGTTCCAATATAGACACGTCACAAATGTTTCCTGCCCAAGACTTTGCCCATTTGGTCTCAACTTACAAATATATATTTATGATATAAGCAAAAATTCATGTCAAAAGCAATTGTTCTGCTTTAAAGGTACAAAAGAAAATCTGGAATTCAACTGTCATGAACCAAGAAAAAAAATTAGTTTAAGAGGACTGAGCATATCAAAAAGTTAGTTTTAAGAACGCTATGAAGGACAATGTGAAATGACTCTGGAGACTTTCCTTCTCCTTTAGTAGGAGTTAATTTTTAGATTCCAGCAAAGGTATCTACCAATTTTTTCCTTATCACTTTCCTAAGAAACAGAATCTGCTTTAGATTCTAAAAAATACTGAACTTTATCTCCTGTCACATCAACTCAAACTCAAAGCAGTTTTCCTATTTGCCCTGCACAAGAGTGTTCTAGAGAGTTCATACCACACACAGAGAAAACCAGGTTCCTTCTAAGAACCCACCTGAACACCACCTTAGAAGGTACAAATGTCCTAGAATAATTACTACCAGGAATCCTTCCAAACTTTTAGCAGTTCCTTTCTTACCCTTAATACCAGATCCAGTAATACTTTTCCATTCTGCACATTAGAAGAGGGCTGCTCATTAAAACAAACCCTGGAAAAGACTCCTGGATTTATAAACACACATCTTTGGCACACTATCTATTGAACTACATGATCATATAGCCTCTGCAGAATTCTCCTGATCGTAGAGAAATTCCAATGAGGTGTGAAAGAGAAACTAGCTGTCACTGCAACTCAAACTGAATTTACAAGTCTAGATATTATTCTTGATAAAATAACCAAAAATCTCAATATGCTTTTACATTATTACCATGAGAAGTCTAAATTTTAAGAGGTTGAACTGGTTTTATCTTGTGTACCTACAAAAGGACCATGAAAAAATTTTAAGTACCATTTTTCTATACACCTGAAAATTAAGGACAAAGAACAATTTTGTAATTCATGTATTTTTAGGTGATTTAGGCATTATTTATAAAGAAAAAAACAACAACACAGAGTCCATGATCTGAATAATGCTGCCCTAAACTGTGGCCTGTATTACCATTTGACTAGAACATTAATAATTAAACATTAATAGGGTAAACATTAATAGGGTACTCTTCTAGGTTTTCAACATTTCAATATTTTACTATGATTTCAATATAATTCAATACATAGTAGTGTAGTTTCAATTCATTACTATGTACTCACCCTAAATGTTCACTAAATATTTATTGAATTTTGAGTAATTACATATTAAAAAAGGTGAAATCAGATCCTTAGTTCTATGGCTGACTCCGTACTTTTGGTGGCATTTAACCTTCCAACTGGGCCTATGACCTGAGGAAAGAGTGCCATCTACTGATCACATCCGTAACTGACTGGGATTACTTTCTCCCTTGAGGTTTGTTTCCTTAAGAGTCAGAATCAAAATTGATCTAAGTTTGGGTGGTAGCTTTGAGGCTAGCAGATCTTAAGGGGATCTGGGCAGGCATGAGTGGGGTAAGAGTTTCAGAATAACTATATGAATCAAAATAAACTCCTTAGGATTAGATAAGAGTCTTTAACCACAATCCCTCAAAATTAATTTCATTCACTCTATCTCAAACTTAAAAAAAAACCACACACACACAATCTCAGTTCCACTTATCTTACTACATATACACTCATCTTCCTTTCCACATCGAATGATATTCATGTCCTAAACTTACAAACCTAATCAGAATTTTTGATCTTGATTTTTAGAAAGAAAAGGTATTGTAACAGCTTTACAATTCATAGTTATTAAAGAGACCTCCTAAGTCTTTCATAAAAACTTCTGGTTTAATATCAGCATGCCTTAATTTTTCTGTAAGGGAAATTCCTAAATACCTAAATTACTTGCTTACTTCCAGGAGCAAAATTACTATTTAAGAAATTTCAGTTTGGGACTGATATTAAATAGAGTTTATATTCACAAGGCATCAGGTATACAAAAGGAATACAGAATTCTTGTTATAATAAAAGTAGGTTTTATTTTAGGCTTCCACCTGTCCCAGAGGGTTTAATATCTAAAAGTCCTAGAATAGCATTACAGCACTTGTTGGATGCTGACTTTTTTAAACTTGGAAGTAAAATGAAGTTCAGCTATGCTATAATTTCTTCTACTTCATTCATTCCATATACTGCTACTGTATTTCCTTAATTTTAATTTGATAGATGTACATATTAAACTGTAATTCCAGATGTAAAATCAGCTGGTTGTACATACACATATCATGGAATTCCTAGGTACTAGCTCATGCAAACTAAACATCCAATAACACTCAAATTGTAAAGTTTACTTTTTCATGAATTGAGGAGTTTTTTATTTAAAAATCAAACCTTCCATTAAAGAATAGTCCAACAGGAGCATATGAGAAATATAATCCTGTTATGTGATAAAAAGCCTCAACTTTTCAAGCACAGGGTATTCTACATTTTTAAGTTTTAATATTAAGATTCTTTTCATCAAAACCAACATGAAATTATTCCCTCTAGGGAAATCTTTTTGACCAACAATAATTCCCAAACTAAAGAGGAAAAACTCAGAACAGAGGCACACTCATAGGTCATTAAAAGACAATCAGTAAAAACAGCTCACAAGAAGAAAATTAACAGAAAAAATGGTGAAATCTGAGTAAGTTCTATACTTTAATTAATAGTATTGTTCCAAGGCTAATTTCTTAGTTCTGATAAATGCTATATAGTTATGTAAAGTATTAATATAAGGGGAAGCTGAGTAAAAGGTATACAAGAACTCTATTTTTGCAACTGTTCTATAAATCTAAAATTATCTCGATTTTTAAAAATTGTAGAAAACAAAAAAACACGTAACTTAAAAATAAATATGACTTCAGCTGCCAAGATTTCCTGATATAATTCAAGACTTAATTTTTAAAGACATCATTAGAAATCAGGAATATGTTTACTTAACATTATAGTCACTTTATTGCTCTAGAAAATTAGTTCTTAAAACCATCATATTACATATATAGTGATAATGAGGCTAGCCACACACCCACCCACCCACCCCAATCAACTGTATTGCATGAGGCTGCTTTTCTAACTTAGTAGATAAATATTTAAAAAATACAAAAACAGTTGGCTACAGTTGAGCTATCAAGTAGACATCACATTTCCAAAGATGGGAAAGTTGAACAAAAAGAAACTGATGTTACTGACAACTTACTAATAAATGTATGAGAAATCCAATTACATGCAGACAGAAGAAAACTGGTTACAAAAACCATTACATCACTGTGTACTAAAACTTTTGCAGTGTTTTAAACATTCCCAACCATGCAACAGTAATTAAAGATCAGAATGAATTTTATAAAGAAGTTGAGAGCAGCTCAACAAACAGGATTTAACATATTATACAACTCAAATCACAGCTGCATAATACACCCAAGACTCCCAAATTTACCTATGCATTAAGAAATTAAAATACACACTAATCCCCCACAATTCATTTTCCAGCCCCATTCCCCACCAATTATCTTACCTATCAATCTTTCCATTTAACCTTTTAAGTCATATTTGATGGGCAAGTATGTAATCTACAGGATAATCTTCATTATTATTTCAGAACAGACCCAAGCACAGGCATATGCTCAATCTTCAGTTACATTCCTTTCAAAAGACATCTGAACTGCTGCAACTGTCTATGAAAATTCAAGCCTAAGAAACCAAGAAAATTGGCAGTCAAGAATCTAATTCTATAAACTCCAATAATGCTAATCATCTATGTGTCCACATTTGTAAAAGGGTTTCCAATTTGAGAAAGGTACCTTGATGGGTATCTAAAAGGAAAGCCATATAACCACTAAGGCTTTCTGACGTGGAACAGCAGTGACCCCAGATAGTGACCCAGTTGGCTAACACGCTTACAGTTCAGCCTTTTAAAAAATATTCAAAGCCACATTCAGTAGTTATGGAAATAAAATTTGGAAGATCATAGCATAAGATACAAGATGCATGCAGAATTCCTCTTAAAATGATATATCCAAAACAAATCCTAACAAAGCAGCAGAACATGAATTTAATAACAATCTGAAATCAAATATAGTGGTAAATGTTTCTTTTAAAATCATCAACCAAAATTACTGAATGGCAAAAGAATACTGTCTCAAAATATGATGAATTCATGTATGTTAATATTACTATAATGGAATCATGCCAGATATAAATTTAGGGTACCAATTAGGTTGAAAGAAATTTTAAAGCTACTTTTACAAGAGAAATAAAAGTACTTCATGATAAAGGCACAGCAGCATTTTAAAAAATTTCTGATACACTGATCACAGGAAAGAAACTTCCTTAACCATTAATAACACAGCACAATAAAATTTTCTTGGGAACTTTTTAAAAGGCTTGATTTAACATGCCAGGAAAATGATGAACTTTCCATTGAGATGCGTTTATGTAAATTGGATTGAGGTCAGTTTTACACCTGGAATTAACAACCCTTAGCAGAAGTACCAACTGCTAAAAATGCTTATTTCTACTATATATAACTTAGCTGGATGTTTAACTACGCAACTGTTGGTGCCAGTCTGCTTATAAAAGCAATACTCTGGAGACAAAGTCTTCTCACAAACAGTGGGCAAGCAGGTTTCATTATTACGTGTTCAACAACAATCCTCAGTTCATTAAACAAGGTCCTGCAAGATAAAACAGTTTTCGTTCAGACACAAAAGGAAAAAGAATACAAAACAAATGCCGAGGAAGGATTTCCCATAGTCAGTAAAGAATCTGAAGTAAAAGTAATAACTACAATGCACTGTAGGAAACACACAAAATAAAATTCTCAAAATCAACATTTATGTGTTTTTTTGAGGGGAGGTGGGGGGGGGGGAGTTCATTTAACAAAAGCATCTAATAAATGGTTATCTCCAAGGGCTGAGATAAAGGATGATTTTATCTTTACAGTAGAGGCACATCATTTTCACATTTAACTTGGGTATATTCAACTAGTTCTAAAAAAGAGAGCAACAGGGTGAAAACTATATACTATGGGCACTCCCACCTACTATTTTCCTTAAATTATTGCCTTAGGGAGGCTGGGTAGCTCAGCTGGTTGAGCAAAGGCTGGGTCAGGCTCCCCGCTCAGCAGGGAGTCTGCTTCTCCATCTGACCCTCTCCCTTCTCATGCTCTCTCAGACCATCGCAAATAAATAAATCTTAAACAAACAACAACAACAACAACAAAAAAAACACTATTGCCTTAAACATAATGTCTCTTAGGGGTGCCTGGGTGGCTCAGTGGTTAAATCCTCTGCCTTCGGCTCAGGTCGTGATCTCAGGGTCCTGGGATAGAGCCCCGCATCGGGCTCTCTGCTCAGCAGGGAACCTGCTTCCTCCTCTCTCTCTGCCTGCCTCTCTGACTACTTGTGATCTCTGCCTGTCATATAAATAAATAAAATCTTAAAGAACAAAACAAAACACATAATGTCTCTTAGAGCTTTCCTCATCTACAAAACAGGCATACGTACTTCATGGGAGTCAGCTGTAGAGTAATTTGAGTGAGACAGCACAGAAGTTACTCAAGAAAGGCCACTTCCCAGTTGGATCATCCCACTGATCAAACCAGTTCTTGTCTACCTTCAGACTTTAAGTCCAACTCTTTAACATCAAATGCCCTCCAGAATCTGGTCTTAATCGAATTTTCTGCTTCATCTCCTCTCCCACTCTCTGCCACGACCCCTATATTCCAGTTGTGTTGCAAATTTGTGCCCGAAACACATTGTGAACTTTTACTGTGCTTGCTGCCTCCAAAGGACTCTCTATTACATACTGTACACACCACACATACATTGTATAGGCTAACAGACACAAAATCATGTATGTTGGTTGAACTGTAATTTACAAGAGATTCTGATATACCACCAGAAGTAATTTTCATTATTCACTTTTGAGTTTTCACTTTATCTGCTGACTCATCCTGCACACAGACAATTCCTGTTCTACCCTTCTGTATCCTGTGTTGGGCTTCCTTATCTTAGTCTTCCCCAAATCCTAAGCTCCAACCTGCTAAATCTTTCAAATTTATCTCTTTTATTTTACACAGAATTAGTTCAGGCTCTGAACTACTCTCCCAGTCTCCAAAGTGGTCCATTCTTCCTCTTGCTGAGGATGTAATGCATTTTCTGGAATACTTCTAAATCAGATCTCATCATATTCTCAACCCCTCCATCTTATGAACTCCAAATGCTCTTCCTATCTTGAAATAAATTCCAAACCCTTTCATGATCTTGTCCATCTTCCCTTTGAAGCACTGATCTTCAGAACTCCCCTATATACGTCAGTAACTCCAGCAACATGCACTTTTTCAGGCACCCACGTGCCAGAACTCAGACTTCACCAACACACAATCACTGTCTTCTGAATAAATGACTAATGAATAAAACTAGATGGCACCGTAAAAATACTCTAAGCAAACCCCACAGGTTACAGATGAGGCCTCAAGAGGCCAATGGCTTGCCTAAAATCACAGGGCCAGTTCTTTCATTCAAGGCTGTCCTTGGCATAATCTAGACCAAGTCACAGTGCTGGAGCAGTGGACAATAAACGGTCAGTGATGATCAAAGTGTCTCCATATGCTGTCAAGTAGGGTGACCATCAGCCAGACATTGCTTCTGAGTGTGTGAAACTGGCTAATGTGACTCAGGAACTGGGTTTTAAAGTTTACAAATTCTATTTTTTTTTTTTTTAAGATTTTATTTATTCATTTGACACAGAGAGAACACTAGTAGGGGGAGAAGCAGAGGAAGAGGGAGAAGCAGACCCCCCACCAAGCAGGAGACTGACATAGGGCTCGATCCCATGACCTGGGATCACGACCAAAGCCAAAGGAAGATTTTCATCTTAGCTGCCCAGATGCCCCTAAAGTTTATGAATTTTAGTTTTTATTTCAATGGTCAAATGTGGGGCACATGGGTGGCTCAATCAGTTAAGCATCTGACTCTTGATCTCAGCTCAGGTCTTGATCTCAGTAGTGAGTTCAAGCCCCAAGTTGGGCTCCACAATGGGTATGTATCCTACTTAAAAAAAAAAAAAAAAAGAATCAAATGTGGCTGCCCATTGCCATACTGGACAGCGCAGTTCTGAACAATCTACCCTTGACATCTAAAAAGGACTGATACCTTTAACATGGGAATGGATACTGTAAGTACAAATGGTAGAAGCTGGCAAAATCCCTAACAAAAAAGTGTAGCACAGAAAATGTAGTTTTATAGGCTGTTTATCAATATTTATAAGCTCAAATATTTCCCATTTCCTTTCCACTGTTTTCATGTGTTTTGTGTGTTTATGGGAGATCCTTGAAAATGCTTATTAGCACATACTTGTCTTACCTGGATCCTGCTATTTCCTTTTTTATCCCATTGGACACTTCTAAATTTTTCTGCGTGCTAATCTGACTTAAGGGCAAGTGGGAAAAATGGGATTAGAGATAAAAAGGGTATAAAGAAGCAGAAAAAAACAAAGCTGCTGATGAAAAATGGATTACTAGGGCAGGAGACCAGAAGATATTGTCTGAAATGAATACATGAACCAGATACAAAACAAGGGCAAAAACTCATGGAATCAAGTAAAACCGAAAGTTTATTTCTGACTAGGGACTCTTTAAGAACCTGTGTCTGAAGCTAGCTCTATTTTAGGAAGTACTGTAAGAAAGACATTGTCTAACAGAACATAAAAGCTCCTCCAGGATAATTAGAATCACAGAAAAAGGAAAATAAACTATGTATTAGAAACACAACCGAATCTAAGCACGTTATTACTTCATTTCATCCCCAGGAGATTTTTCTCCTCTACCAATGAAAAAATTAAAATTTAAGTAACTTGCCTAAAGTTAAAAACTTGCCTAAATCTATAAAACAAAAACTATAAAACCTGCCTAATCTAAAAAACATGGACCAGCATTTGATTTCAGTTCTTTTTACTTTGCTCATGAAAATAAAGATCATGCTAAAACACTCACTGGATTTCTGACTGAATTCTACTATACAATGAATTTATTTTAAATTTGCAAACAAAAACTGTGTTAACATTAGTATTCTCAGTAACATATCCAGGAAGCTATTAAAAACAGCTATTCTTTTCAGTTTTACTCTAACTTCTGAGATCCACATGCATAACTCAGCTATCACTGAAGCCTCCATTCCTGAACATTATAGTAACTTATTAAAATATTACTGCTTCTGGGACGCCTGGGTGGCTCAGTTGGTTAAGCAGCTGCCTTCGGCTCGGGTCATGATCCCAGCGTCCTGGGATCGAGTCCCACATCGGGCTCCTTGCTTGGCAGGGAGCCTGCTTCTCCCTCTGCCTCTGCCTGCCATTCTGTCTGCCTGTGTTTGCTCTCTCCCCTTCTCTCTCTCTGATAAATAAATAAAATCTTTAAAAAAATATATATATATTACTGCTTCCTCATTTTTCCACTCCAAACTATTCTGCACAGGACTACCGAAGAATATGATCATGTCCAAACCATGTCCAAACCATCATTCTCATACATCTAAAAGATAAGTTCCAAACTTTTTATCCTGAAATTCAAGAAATTTTATGATATGGCTCCAATATACATTTTTAGTCTTAAGTGTAACCACTTACCATTCAGAATCCCTGGTAGAGTCAAACAGGTCTATTCTGTGTCATAAATACAGCTTGTTACCTCTTGGCTCTGAACTTGTGTTCCTACTATTTTCCTAAAATGCTTTCACCTATTCTGTCTTATTTGAAGGCTTTAATCTTTCTTGAACAAATTAAAACCTCTGATTTGTGAAACTTTCATGGACTCTTTTTATTTCCTGATCTCTCTTTCCTGTGGACTACAGTATTGATACGATAAAGCAAAACATAACAATGCATCATACATGCGTTTGTGAACCCATCCTTATTATTTGACATACAGTTTTGTTTCTTCAATTAGGAGAGTGCCTTGAGTTTGGAACTAATGTCTTAGACATCTTTAAATTCCTTAAACTTAAATACTGCTTTACTGGTTTACTATTTTAGTGGAGATCAAGGTAAATCTGGTCTCAGCTTGTAAAAAGAAATACAACCACCTCCTCACCAATCCTACTAAGGCCCGGAACTTTAATTTACAAAAATATCACTTGCTTCTAAATTCTAACATAAAAGAAGCTAGGCAACTCTTACAAATTATAAATATTGTATCTCACAATACTCTCAACAAACAAGACATTTAAACTAATCACCAGCTTACCGACAATATGGATTTCTTCTAGAGGAATATCGAAGAGTAAGAAATCTATAGTATATAAAAGGCTGGAGCAAACTTCCTTGGCCACTGAAATAAACAAATCAAGGGCAAGAAATACACATTATCAATTCTTATGTATGCTCTCAAAACTTAAAGCAATTTAACCAGTGCCTGTGTGTGTCTTCATTCATTAAATGGTCATGGTAGGGGCGACTGGGATGCTCAGTTCATTAAGCGTCCAATTCTTGAATTCGGCTCAGGTCATGATCTCAGGATCATTGAGACTGAGCCCTGTATCCAGCTCAGTGCTGGACATAGAACCTGCTTAAGATTCTCTATCTCCCTCTCTCCGACCCTCTCGGCTCGCTTGGTGCACATGTGTGTACACCCTAAGTAAAATAAAATAAAATAAAAAATGGTCATGGTAATACCTATCAAGTCTTAATCAAAGTTACTCTTTTTTCTTTAAGATTTATTTATTTACTTTAGAGAGAGAACAAGAGTGCGAGCAAGGGAAGGGGCAGAGAGAGACGAGAGAGAGCAGCAGACTCCCTACTGAGTGCAGACCCCAACATGGGGCTTTGACTTCACAGCTCTGAGATCATAAACTGAGCAGAAATTAAGAGCTGGACACATAAGCCAGCCAGGCACCCCTAAATCAAAGTTATTCTTAAAAGAAGTAAAAGAGTGGCACCTGGTTAGCTCAGTTGGTAGAGCATGCAACCCTTCATCTTGGAGTTTTTAAGTTCAAGCCCCATGTTGAACAGAGAGCTTACTTAAAAAAAAAAAAAAAAAGAAAGAAAGAAAGAAAAAGAAATAAAAGAATATATGTGATTGCTAACAAGTAAAATGTTATTACTTAAATTTTTATAAACATGTATTTATGTATATATTACTTTTAAAAACTTTAAATGCTATTAAATGAACCAGAATATGTATACAGGTGCCCGGGTGGCTCAGAAGGTTAAGCCTCTGACTTCAGCTCAGGTCATGATCTCAGGGTCCTGGGATTGGTCCCAACTCTCCCTGTTGCACTCCCCACTCAGCAGGGAGTCTGCTTGTCCCTCTCCTTCTCCTTCTCCCTCCCCCATCTCTCTCTCAAATAAATAAAATCTTTCAAAAGAAGAAAATGTATAAATGCTTCCATAATTACCACTAATAACTGATTATCAAATTTTGAAACTTTACAACATAGCAAATGAAAAGTGGTTCATTTTACTTATTTTTTTTTAAAGATTTTATTTATTTATTTGACAGAGATCACAAGTAGGCAGAGAGGCAGGCAGAGAGAGAGAGGGGAAAGCAGGCTCCCCACAGAGCAGGGAGTCTGATGCGGAACTCGATCTCAGGATCCTGGGATCATGACCCCAGCTGAAGGCAGAGGCTTTAACCCACTGAGCTACCCAGGTGCCCCAGTTCATTTTATATAAACAAAAAAGCTAATAAAATCACACAGGTTCCCTAGTAAATTCACATAGCTTATTCTACTATTTTGCTTGGTTAAACATAATTTTAATACCTAAGAGCCATATATATATTTATGAAATTCTAAGTCAAGAATTTCTTCCTAGAAAGACCATCTGGATTAAGACATTCACCAGCAATAATTACAAATTAAATGCATCACTATTT
Source organism: Mustela lutreola (assembly GCF_030435805.1). Lineage (NCBI taxonomy): Eukaryota > Metazoa > Chordata > Mammalia > Carnivora > Mustelidae > Mustela > Mustela lutreola. The sequence continues at coordinate 33,330,298 of NC_081290.1, forward strand.
GGATAGTTAATAGCAAGGCTATATATATTACCTTTATTTGATAGAGTTAATATGCAACTATGTAAAGTGTTGATTATGAAAACCACACAGCAACCTTGAAGAATGCAGAGCATAAAACTATACATATTATAATTCTATATTAAAACTTTTTGAAGAAATACATTAAAGATGCTAACGTGGTTTTTAAACTTAATTTTTACCTTTTCTTCTGAACTGAGATATTACTTTCATAATAAAAATTTATGGTTACAAACTAATCACTAAACTAAATGTCACATCCACTTTCCCCAAAAACTCCTGTGACAAATCTTTAACTCTTCAAATTGAAAAATACACATACTAAAAAAAATACAGGAATGCCTGGGTGACTCAGTGGGTTAAGCCTCTGCCTTTGGCTCAGGTCATAGTCTCAGGGTCTTGGGATCGAGCCCTGTATCAGGCTCTCTGCTTGGCGGGGAGCCTGCTTCCCCTTCTCTCTCTGCCTGACTCTCTGCCTAACTGTAATCTCTCTCTCTGTGTCAAATAAATAAATGATTTTTTTTAATTTAAAAATTAAAAAATTTTAATTTAAAAATTAAAAAAAAAAAGGAAAATACAGAAAGGAATATTCAACGAAAAATTTTCCATCATCCAAGTTAGCTCCTTCCTCAGAATTACAGCTCAGTCTCTAATATTAATCCTTCCAGAAATTCCCTCACACAAGGGCATATAATGACTGACACTGATACAGTGCTCACTATACAATGCACTGAATCCATTTAACAATTCCAAGAGGGAAGTGGCATTATCACTCCCATTTCAAAGATGAAGAAACTGAAGCAGAAAAAAACATTCATATGCCCTTAAATATACAAACATATCCCAAAATATAAAAGGGAACACCCTACACAGTTCTTAATAAAAAAAAAATTTTTTTAAAGATTTTATTTATTTATTTGAGAGAGAGAGAGAAAGCACAAGTAGGCAGAGCGGCAGGCAGAGCAGCAGGCAGAGGGAGAGGGAGAAGCAGACTCCACTGAGCAGGGAGCCCGTTGCGGAACCTGGGATCGTGACCTGAGCCGAAGGCAGCCACTCAGCCAACTGAGCCACTCAGGCGCCCTTTAACAAATTTCTAAATTTTCTTTATCTTGAGGATTATCCCCAGCACAACACATAAATTTCCCTCGTGCTTTTTTTAGCTTCAACCAGTTCACCTTAGCATTACTATTATGTAACAAGCTCTCTACTAACGAATAAAGCTACAAGATCTCATCCTTTTATCTTTTTTTACACTCATGTCCATGTATACATAAGATAAACTCACAGACTTTACCTTCATTTTAAAATACAAAGCTTGAAGCATTGCTCAGAAAAATATAACGTAATGAAGGCTTCTAATATTAGATTGTCTTTTTTTTATTTAAAGATTTTATTTATTTATTTGACAGAAAGAGATCACAAGCAGACCAAGAGGCAGGCAGAGAGAGAGAGAGGGAAGCAGGCTCCCCGCTGAGCAGAGAGCCCGATGTGGGACTCAATCCCAAGACCCTGAGCCAAAGGCAGCGGCTTAACCACTGAGCCACCCAGGCGCCCCTAGATTGTCTTTCTATCATGGACGGACCATCTAAGGAATAATGACTTCAAGTTAATTTTATAGTTTGTGTTATATGCGAATGATATTAAATCATCAAGAGCTTTTCCTATGAGGGAAAGCTTATAATCTTATGTTAGACTTTTAAAATAACAAGGTGATTTCTCTCTTTAAATATCTCTGGTAAATTCTCATCTCTTTTACAATAATCTTGAAAATTAAAATCAGTTTAAGGTTTAAGTTTTTTTTTTTTTTTTAAGATTTTATTTATTTATTTGACAGATCACAAGTAGGCAGAGCAGCAGGCAGAGAGCCCGATGTGGGGCTCGATCCCAGGACCCTGGGATCATGACCTGAGCCGAAAGCAGAGGCTTAACCCACTGAGCCACCCAGGCGCCCCAAGGTTTAAGTTTTTTAAATGTGGAAAAAAAAAAAATCAATGCTCAAAAGGCTAAGTTAATGATCACATCAACTAGAATCCAGGTCTCTAACGCCCAATAAGTCTTTCCACTCTACCATTTCAGACTTTATTTAGATTATATTACCTAACTTATGATCCTACAGCCTGAGCAACAGGTGGTGATCCTGGAGTTTCCAGAGAAAAACATTACTTAAAAGAATGGAACGAATGCATTTATGAGGAAATCTATAAAACTGTTACTGGCTTACAGACTGCTAAAGAGTCAGACATGCAAAAATCTCACTCATTAAGGCAATGCACACTAAAATGAAATATTTCATAAAAAATAAGTTTTTTGCGTTAATGAGATCATGGAAAACGGCAAATACAGACATCTTAAAATCTGGCATGGTCTATTAAGTATAAAATGCACTTAGCTTAGCCTCAGCAAAATCAGTTCTAGGTTAGAGAAAACACATGCACAAAAAATATAAGCAGAAAGGTAAAAAGAGGGCTCAGTCGAAGCAGCATACAACTCTTGATCTCGGGGTTTGAGATCCACATTGGGAGTAGAGACTATTTAAGATAAAAAAAAAAAATTTAAGAAGATAAAAAGATGTTCATCCATCAATATTTAGAAAAACAAAACTTTGGAAACACATGTTTCTCCATCAACATGGAACAGGTAATAAAATGCAGCATATGACCAAACACTACATGGCCATTAAATGGAACAAACAAGAATTGTATCTATCAACATGAATAGGGCACGAAAACATACTGGAGGAGTGGAAAAAAGCAAGATGCAGAGAACAGATGGATTATGGCACTTCTGACGCAAAATAAAAAACAAAAAAACCAAAACCCCAAAATCCTGCACCCATATGTATTTTCTTTTCTTTTTTTTGTAGGAAGAGAGGCAGGCAGAGAGAGGTGGGAGCAGGCTCCCCGCTAAGCAGAGAGCCCAATGCCGGGCTCGATTCCAGGACCCTCCAGGATCATGACCTTAGCCGAAGGCAGAGGCTTTAACCCACTGAGCCACCCAGGCGCCCCCATAGTATGTATTTTCTATGTATCTGTATAAATATTTTTAACATGCACAAAGATGTAAGAGAAGAGGACAGAACTGCAACAACTCAGATTCAAATGGTATTTTAGCTTTTATCTGTAATGTCCTCTTATTGGAAAAACTAAAAAAGCAATAATCCAGGCAGAAATGTAGTTTTTTTTTTCCTGCTGATCTGAATTTTTCTCCAATTTAGCTTTGAAGCTAGTAATTTTTTTCTTTCCACAACAAAGAAGATAAACACATTAACAGAGACAGAGAAGAACTTTTGACTTGGTAACCAAAGCTTATGCTCCTCCATTTTCTTCTTTTTTTCAAGTTTTCATTTTAATCACCCAGTGCTTATCACAAGCGCACTCCTTAATCCCCATCATCTTTTTTACCCATTCTCCCACCCATCTCCCCAGAAATGAGCTTTTAAAACTTAAATGCAAGAATCTTGATGGGGAGGGTCAATACTAGCCTGTTTTAATTTCTAACAGGACAGAAACTTATTCATGCCTTACTGCTATAATTAAGAACAATCAAGGGACGCCTCGGTGGCTCAGTTGGTTAAGCATCTACCTTCAGCTCCGGTCAGGATCCCAGGGTTCTGGGATTGAGTCTCAGGTCATGCTCCCTGCTGAGCAAGGAGCCAGCTTCTCCCTCTCCTCCCAGCTCGAGTTCCCCTCCCCCTAGTGCTCTCTCTCTCACTAGGTCTTTCTCTTGCAAATAAAATCTTAAAAAAAAAAAAAAAAAAGATACAAAACACGGAGGTGATAATAGGCAGCTATCAGTATCAGACCGTAATTTTTCTGAAAGAAAAACCATCTAAATAATGGCAGACACATTAAATGAGGCTTCCTAAGATTCTTTCAAAGGCAGCAATTCTAAAATAAATTTTCAAAACAGTAAACGGTAAATCACAAGCAATGATAAATAAGCAAGTTCCTAGGTTTACCATAACATCTCAGGTTCTCTACGATACAATAAAAAATGGCTGCTAAGATCAATCTAGTTCTGCATATCAGTATCTAACAAGATTTAAGCAAGATGAAATAATACCTTTATTACATTAACTTAGTCATCTGCCTCCCAAAACAAATGTATTTTTATTCTTACCTAAAAAGCATAAAAACTGTAGCAGGCATCAAGAATATTTCATTACAAGCAATAAATTTCAGAATATTCTGTTGATTAGCACTTAATTTATCCAAGATAGATCTCAGCAGAGGTAAACTATTTGAACCCTTTGCCTAAAACACAAGAAAACAGTATCAGAAATAATGAAGCATTTTTGATTACTCAAATATCTTCTTTCTTTAAACAAACAGCATATCCAACAGGTAATACAACTAAAAGACATTTTGGAAATGGTAATATAAAAGTTTACAAAATAATGTAAAAGTTAGTGTATATTTTCCTGCTTTGCTGGATTTTGTGTATTTGAAAAGTAAGACAACTTTAGTAAGTCATTTCCATGCTTTTTTTTTTTTTTTTAAAAAGACTAGATTATTTCACAAAAAAATAGTGGTTATTTCAACCTTACCATAACAAACTACCTAATAATACAGTTAAGATATTTCTGAGTCCTTAGCTAAATAAATTACAGTATCCCATTACTACTGTGACCAAAGAACTGTATGAATAAAGAAACAGGCCAACACAAGTCAAACATTTGGATATTTTAGTATATGTGCTGCCGAAGCGAGCACAAACATTTGGATATTTTAATTCAACTGTCAGTGCATATGCAGTCAATCCACCTGGCACACTTAATGACGCTTCCTGTTCGAACCTAGGAATAAGAAAATATTTTCGGAAAACAGCAGTTCTGAACACTAAAGTAAAAGAAATTCAGAATACTCTACTTACCTGGTATGTTAAAATTAAGCAACGACAGAACAAGAGATCTCGGACAACTTACCAAACCTAAATGATTTTTTTAAAAAAACAAATCTATTTCAAATTTCAGAAATTCTCTGGGGACTGGGAGTATTCTGCAATATAATCATTTACCTATAAAGTGTACTTTGTGAAACTTAAATAAAAAATTTCAAACTTAAGACTTTCAAATGACTAATAATTTACAACAAGTCTGCAGGGATTGAAGCAAACTTTCCTGACAAATACCAAAATGTCTTAGAATTCAAATTCATGTCAACAATCTGCAACGCAGGAGTCAAAAAAATGGCAGAGCTTTACTTACATCAAGGACCTTTTTCGTGTATGTGGCAGCATGAAGCAAAGAAAATAACAAGACTGGGAAAATACTCACTGGAGAAAACAATTAAGGAAAATGTTTAACATTTATCAAGTACTTTGTAAAACAGGCTATGTATCATGCCCAATATAGATCTGAACCAGTATCTGCTAAAAGGACTCCAGTGATGGCTTCTGTTGTTTTACTTTGGAACCAAATGAAATTTTGTTTTTCTACCTGTAAACAAGTTCATATTCTAAAGCTCAGTTTTTTTATTACAGTGAAAAGGTTTTTTTTCTTTTCTACTAGATAATAAAATATTATGAACATTTGCTAAATTTTATCAAAATTCAGGCCACCTCAAAATATTACCACTTTTAACCCCAAAATGGCCATCCTGGCCTGAATAATTTGGCCTTCAAATATAAAGCAGTCTTTGGTCCTGCTTTCCTCATCGAAACTGCTCAGCAGAGTCTGGGATAATGGTTTAGAAAGTACTTCCTCAGGGGTGCCTCGGCTGGCATAGTCAGTAGAGCACAGGACTTCATCTTGGGGTGGTACTGGATCTCGAGATAAGGTCAAGCCCACACTGGAAGTAGAGTTTATGTAAAATAATAAAAATTAAAAAAAAAAAAGCTTGTAAATAGTACTTCCCCAATTTTCCTCAACTAAAGATCTTTCATTATTTCTTTCCTACAGGATTCCCATTATTTCAAGATACCGTACCTACCTTGCTTGTACAGTTCATGTGTTCTCAATCTGTACAAATAAAAAGCATATACGTGTATGTGTGTGTGTGTGTGTATATATATATATATATTTGGGCTTTTGTAGTACAGTTAATTGAGAGTCTCATCAGTTTAATTACAGACACGAGGGGCGCCTGGGTGGCTCAGTTGGTTAAGCCACTGCTTTCGGCTCAGGTCATGATCCTGGAGACCTGGGATCGAGTCCCATATCGGGCTTCTCCTGCTTTGCAGGGAGCCTGGTTCTTCCTCTCCCTCTGCCTCTACCCCTGCTTGTGCGCTCTCTCTCTCTCTGTCAAATAAATAAATAAAATCTTAAAAAATAATAATTACATACATGATTTGAGTTCAACTGTTTGGCTTTATGTCATGGATAAATATGCAATTCTCATTCAGCTTTTTGAATAACGAAAATTGCTCAAAAGATCCTATTTACCCCAATTTCTGCCAGGCTGCTAATAAGAACAACAAAACTTGTCAAGTATTTTCATAAAATGATACAAACTGTTAGTTCATTATGAATGGCAAAAATACATGTCCTAAAAGTATTTGCAGGGGCACCTGGGTGGCTCAGTGGGTTAAAGGCTCTGCCTTTGGCTCAGGTCGTGATCTCAGGGTCCTGGGACTAATCCCCACATTGGGCTCTCCGCTCAGCCCTTCCCTCTCTCTCCTGCCCACTTGTGATCTCTGTCAAATATATAAATAAAATCTTAATAAAAAAAAAGGTTTTTGCAGTTTCTGGGGTGCCTGCATGGCTCACTCAACAGAGTATGCGACCTGATCTCAAGGTTACAACTGCAAGCCTAATGTTCGGTGTAGAGTTTACTTATTAAAAAAAAAAAAAAAAAATCAAAAAATGTTTACATTTTTAAAAAAATGTTTACATTACCCTCATTTGGGAAAAAAAAAAGTACATGCAGTTTCTAAGAAATGAACCATTGTATTTTTTCTACACTAAATGAAAGCTTAGGTGTGATGGGAAATGGTGATTATTGTAACACAAGGAGTTCCAAATCCATTACCACCATAACTCATTAGGATCCAAAAATGCCTAATTCCAACTGGCAAGCAAGACAGTAACCTATTATACACAAGGATTAGGAAAATCCTACCTAATATAGTTCTCCAAGTTGATATCTTGACCAATTCTTCCCTGACACTAACAAGAATTAAGTAAAATGCCAATCTCCTCAGTGAAGACCATGTGGAGACCATGTATATATAGTTTCACACTTTTTAATCAATCAAGATCCCTCTGAAACTGATGAAAGCTACAAGCCTCTCCTCTCCAAGGCTACTGTAAAATTCTGTTGCTTCTTAAATAGTTAAATTTAAACCTTGACGCATATCCTAACTTGAAGCCTTGATTCAGTAGAAGCGATGCAGGTAATGAAAACAGAACCCTGAAAGGACAGTCAAGATATCTGGGTTCCAATCATGGCTCTGACATTAACTTCATATCCTAGGCTAAGTTTCATCAAAGCTAAAGATTTCTCTCCCTCTCAAAGAAATAAATTTTTTTAAAAGGGCGGGGTGGGCAATGCCTGGGTAGCTCAGTGAGATAAGCACCCAAGTCTTGATTTCAGCTCAAGTCATGAGTTTGGGTCATGGGATGGAGCCCCGACCCAGGTCTATCTCTGCGCTCAGCAGGCCTCCAAGCTCAGCAGGGAGTCTGCTGGAGATTTCTCTCTCTCTCTTCCTGCCCCCCCAATCCTGCTAGTGTGCTCTCTCTCAAATAAATACTACCAAAAAAAGCTACAGATTTCTAATGAGTTTTTTATCACTAACATTCTATAGTTCACAAATCGTTGATCAAAGATTCATAATTTGGGGGCAGCTGGGTGGCTCACTGGGTTAAGCCTCTGCCTTCAGCTCAGGTCATGATCTCAGGGTCCTGGGACTGAGCCCCGCATCAAGCCCCGCATCAGGCTCTCTGCTCAGCAGGGAGCCTGCTTCCCCCTCTCTCTCTGCCTACTTGTGATCTGTCAAATAAATAAATAAATAAAATTTTTTTAGAAGAGAGATTCATAATCTTAGCTTTCATTGTCACTTTTAAACTATCTAGAAAATGTAAAGAGTGAAAAATCTACAAAGTTAAACTCTAAGTACCTATCAACATTAGAGCAAGGACGGCATCACCTTTTTAAGACCAAAGATCAGAACACAACTTTGTAATATGATTTGGGGCTCACCCTTTATTCACTAACCTAATACTCAAATACTTTAAGAATCAAATTAGTATTTCTTGCCAGTTACTAGTTTAGGCTCTTCCTATTGCTCACCACTCCCCAACCTCTAATGTAAAAATTAAAGGAACACGAACTCCTTACTCTTCAACACTCCCAAAGGGAGGGGCTAGTAAATAACCAACTGCAGAGAAGACAGAGAGGTCCTGAGCCCCACTGGACATCAACTCAGGATTCACTCAACAAAACTTGGTGACCACCTGCTGTGTAGACTGGCTTTGTCCAGGCAGACAGAAAGATTTCAAAATTATATTAAAGTGTTATGCAGGGATTCCTGAGTGGTTCAGTGGGTTAAAGCTTTCTGCCTTCGGCTTAGGTCATGGTCTCAGGGTCCTGGGATTGAGCCCAGCATCCAGCTCTCTGCTCAGTGGGGAGCCTGCTTCCCTCTCTCTCTGCCTGCCTCTCTGCCTCTTTGTGATCACTCCTTCTGGCAAAAAAATAAAATCTTAAAAAAAAAAATGTTACACATACATTAACTGTAAATTAGGTAGATCTTTTAAGTCAGAAAGACCTTGTCAGCATTACTATGTACTTGCCAGTGTGATGTCAGGCAAGTTATTTGAAACCCCTTATCAATATGGTGCTCAGGACATCTGGGTCTGCTCAGTCAGTTAAGCCTTTGCCTTCTGCTCAGGTCATGATCTCAGGGTCCTGGGATCAAGGAGCCCCACATCTGGCTCCCTGCTTAGCAGGAAGTCTGTTTCTCCCCCTCCCTCTCTACTTCCACCGGTGCTCTAAAATATAAAATCTTAAAAAAAATAAAAAAAAAAAATATATATATATATATATATATATATATATATATAATATATATGTCTGATGCTCACTATGATTTTTTTCAGTGTTGCAAGGACTAAGTATGCAAAGTTCATATGCACTGACAAAACAGGTACTCAAAATATTTCAGTTACCTACTCTTTTTTCCTTAAGACTTTTAAAAAATCTATTTAAAATTTGGTACTTCACAATCATAGAAAGTATTATCTAAATAGGTAATATTTAGCCCTGGAGACAGATTTTATTGTGTTTTCCATTAGGTATAGTTATGTAGACACATGTATAGCTTATGAATTTATCAGAATATATCAAACATTTAAAAACTCTTAAGAGCAGCACTTAAAGCACAAAATACTTTCTGGAGGGACAGAGGAACCATACTGGGGACAGACTATTAAAAATGACTGAGAAACTCCAGTCACCCTTTGCCTCACAATGCACATTAGCAGATCAAAAGTCCTGTAGTAAAGAAATCTACTTAAAACTGTTTAATCTAGAGCTTCCCCTCCTTCCCAACCCTCCCCAGCCTTTTGAGTAAAGCTATTCTCACCCAACACACTTTCGAAATGTGTAAACATACCATTTCAAATGAGTTATTTCACTCTCATTAGCTCCAAAGACTATACGTGTCCTTATTTTCTACTCTATCTGCAGTAAATACTAAATTTTTATTGTATTTATTATCTAGTTTTCTGCTTAAATAAGTTATTTCTTGAATTTCCATTTGTTTCTAGTTCACTAGGAGTTGAAAAAGCTGAGGATTTCTCTTTTTTTAAAGCAAGACATACGGACAATTTCCCAAAGATGTGAATTAAATGAAAAAAAAAAAAAAGTGTAAATACTAAAATAAGCCCTCCATAGTCCTGTGCTTTGAATCTGAAGTTTGAAATACCCATTGCTAATACAGAAGCTTACAAGAGGCAAGAACAAAGATACAAAATTTAAAATTCCCAATCTGCTCTTCAAATTTAGATTTCACATGTCAGAATCAGAAACTCTTACACTAAATGTATCTTCATTCAAATTAAGTGTCAACAAACCAACTAACCTAGGTTCATGGAAGCCCTCATCGTTGAACCCCTCCTATTGCCAAAAATAATCAGAAGAGATCTCCTATACACTTGGTAGGTGACTTCTTGTCAAAAAGGCACAAAAAGGATACTTGTAACAGGGTAGGAATTGACAAAGATGAGTGAGTACAGCAGGTAGTGGCAGCTGTCTTCTAGTAAAGCCTGGGCGAGGAATGCTCTGCTTAACTGGAAATGTGGTAACCTTTGGTGCAGCCTCAGAGCACTGGTAAGAGCATTTGCCAGTAAAGCACGTTGATAAAAGCTTGCAGCTTCATGCAACCTGCAAATTACCAGAGGAGAGGTTATCCTGAGACATAACAACTAGCAGCTCTCTTCCTCCTTTGTGGATTGCATCATAATTGCACAACCCCTAAATCTCCTACTTGTCAATAGAAAAGAACTACTTGACTCTATTATACTTCCTAGAAGCATCCCTTCATAGATCTGCCCAACTGAATTTTATAAAGCAGTCATCTTCTTTAAGTGCAAAAATCAAAAATGAAAAAAATATGTGCTTTCACAAAGCACGGGACCTAAGACATCCTTCCAGTTGCTGCTATTACTGAGTTATTAGCACCTAAAGCATGAGACCTGTGTTTGATCTGCTCCAGAACCTCTTGCAATTTAACAAGCCCGGCACATAAAAGGCAGTCCGGGAAAACCCACCAAACAACTGAGTATCAAAGGCAGAAAATCTGTGTGATACATACCCAAGAACAGGCAGGACAAACAGAGCAGAGCAGTAAACTGTGAACAAGCGAGAAAGCCACATCGCCGTGTCCAGTTTATTGGCCATCATGAATTGCTAAATTTAAAAAAGAAAAATACTGTAGTAACTAAGCCTGCAAATTATCTTTCCAAGGGTGAAGATCACGTAGTCTTATTCCTATTCAAAATGTTTTAACAACCCTGCAGAGATTACTTAAGATCATTAAATTGTGAAAACTCCTAAGGCAACTGTTTCACCTATCCGCTCAGCGACTCCTCTGAACACCCTATAGTTCTGATTCAGAAAAGCGTCAAATACTTCAATAGAAAAATACCAGCTGATATTTAAAAACATAAAGACTAAGAAGAAAGAAATCATTGGAACAGAAATTTAATTACAATTGTCTGTATTCCTTCAACAGTTGTGATACTGGCTTCATCTATTTTAAAAAGAACGTTAAATAAGGACTAATTGCTCTCAAGAGAACCATAATGCCTATTTTTAGAAATCTCAAATTCAAATAGACAGGTTTTAGAGCTGAGTAACAAGGCATCACACAAAGCCAATCTGGATTAAATAAACCTTACAAAGGAGAAACGTAAAACCATGGGAACACTCATTCACTACCTAACTCATAATAATTTGCTTACATAAACACAAGGGCCCGACATACTCTCAGGGTTCAAAATATAGCTGTCAAATGTTAAAGAGTCCCTGCCTCTTCAATTTTATGACTTTCTTCATCCCCTTGGAAGCTGCCCCATACATCTTACCCTATTTCAGTGGCCCTAAATTAAACTCCCATAACCCACTTGATTCTCCATGTTTTCTCATTCTATCTTTGCCCTTGCTATGTTTGCCAAGGATGGAGCTATTAACACTAACAGAATCACTTAAAATCTGTTTTCTCTTCAAAATGTATCTTGTATTCAGTCAAGCAGAGAAAGACAACTATCATATGATCTCCCTGATATGAGGAAGTGGTGATGCAACATGGAGGCTTAAGTGGGTAGAAGAATAAATGAAACAAGATGGGATTGGGAGGGAGACAAACCATAAGTGACTCTTAATCTCACAAAACAAACTGAGGGTTGCCGGGGGGAGGGGGTTGGGGAGAAGGGGGTGGGATTATGGACATTGGGGAGGGTATGTGATTTGGTGAGTGCTGTGAAGTGTGTAAACCTGGTGATTCACAGACCTGGGGATAAAAATATATGTATATAAAAAATATATGTTTATAAAAAATAAAAAATTAAAAAAAAAAATGTATCTTGTATTCAAATCCTAAAGTGGCTTTTATGTTTTCTGATAGAATCTACGTTAATAATTTTTACATCAAAGTCCAATACAAACACACATGGATATATAAACTTCTACAAAGAAGTTTCACAAAATAATATCTTCCCAATGTGTAATGGATTTTGGTGCTTTGTACTCTATTTAATGTTTAGAAATAGTGTTTTCACTAAAGGGATTTCAAAACTCACTAATGAATCTTAACATGGAGTCTAAAACACTACTCTAAGCAATCTAACTTAATTATCTTTTGAAAGATACAAAAACAAGGTGGCTGGGTGGCTCAGTTGGTTAAGCGTCTGCTTTCAGTTTAGATCATGATCCCGGGGTCCTGGGACAGGGTCCCACACAGGGCTCCCTGCTCAGTGGGGAGTCTGCCTGTCCCTCTCCCTACCCACCTCCCACTCAGGCTCTGTTCCCGCCTAATAAATCTTTAATAATAAAAAAAGATAGAAAAACCTTTTGGAAAAATCCAAGTACATTTTAAAATCCAAAGATGTTTCACTGCATGTCTTTTTAACAATATTCAGGTAATTTTTGGAAATATGCCTAGTTTATTGTATCCAAACCTACCACACTGTGACTTCTCTAAATTTAAATGATCACCCACAGTCAAGTGGAAGAATGAATCTAGCTTACAGTACACAGGTTCTCTAGAAAATTCAGAAATTTACACTACAGTCTGAAATTTTAGAACATGTTCTTTGAAATTTAAGCTTAAGGGCATCTGGCTGGCTCAGTCAATGGAGCATGCAACTCTTGATCTTGCAGTTGCGTGTTCAAGTCCCACACTGGGTATAAAGATTGCTTAAAAATAAAATGTTTGGGGCACCTGGGTAGCTCAGTCAGTTAAGCAGCTGCCTTCAGCTCACGTCATGGTCCCAAGGTCCTGGGATAGAGCCCCATGTCCACCTCCTTGCTCGCAGAGCCCACTTCTCCCCTACTTGCCATTCCCCCTGGTTCTGCTTGTTCTCTCTCAAATAAATAAAATCTTTTTAAAAATTTAAAAATAAATCTTTTTGGGGTGCCTGCGTAGTGCAGTGGGTTAAGCCTCCGACTCTCAGTTTCCGCTCAGGTCATGATCTCAGGCTCAAGCCTGAAGCTGGGCTCTGATTTCACACAGAGTCTGCTTAAGTTTCTCTCCCTCTCTAAAATATATCAATCTTTATAAAAATAAATATTTTTAAAAATAAAATAAAATGAAATCTATTTGGTTTGGGGTGGTTATTTTTTTTTTTAAGATTTTATTCATTTCTTTGACACAGAGAGATCACAAGTAGGCAGAGCAGCACAGAGAGAGCAAGGGGGAAGCAGGCTCCCTGCTGAGCAGAGAGCCCGAGGTGGGGCTTGATCCCAGGACCCTGGGATCATGAACAGAGCTGAAGGCAGAGGCTTAACCCACCGAGCCACCCAGCTGCCCCTTGGGTGGATATTTTGTAATAAATCACTTATCTGTTCATTTTATTTTGTACACCTTTATGTACCTGCATTTTGGTACACAGTAAAAAAGGTTTAAAAAAGTACATTGGTTTATTCTTTTTTATTTTTTAAATATTTTATTTATTTTTTTTGACAGAGAGAGACACAGTGAGACAGGGAGCAGAAGCAGGGGGAGTGGAGAGGGAGAAGCAGGCTTCCTGCTGAGCAAGGGAGCCCAATATAAGGATTTGATCCCAGGACCCTGGGATTATGACCTGAGCCTAAGGCAGACAATTAAAGAGTAAGCCACCCAGGCACCCCAGTTAACACTTTAAGAGTCAACAATCCAGTCACGTTATAGTTTGGGGGGGAAAAAAAAATCAATGAACGTTGGGTGAAAACCTACTGAGGTGAAAAACTATTCACACAGTCTCAAAGCACCATGCCACAGAAAGGTATCTTTACAGTGGAGAGTCTGCTGGATACCACCTGAACCAAATAATCAAACTTATCTCCAATGATGACATAAATTAACACAAAATGTTTCCTGAAATATATATAATGCTCGGAAAATGACCAAGTATCACTTATGGAATATTCCTACCAAAATATTCAACTTGAATCTAGTTATAAAGGGAAAGAAAACAAGCAACTTCAGTTTGAGAAGCAAAACAAGTCTGAACTCTTGAGAGTCAAAAATGGTACAAAGAAGGCAAAACTATTCTAGACTAAAGAGACTTAATGCCAGTAAAAGCAAAATGCTTGCTTGTACTAACTCCTGGATAAGGAGGAAGCAGCTTTAACAGGCAATGGAGGAAATCTGAATATGGATTATAAATCAGATAATAACATGTATCAACGAAATTTAACTGCAAAAATTGCAGCGATGGCTGCACTGTGGGACTGAACAATACTTAAGTATTTATGAATTAGCCATCATTGTGTATGCAACTAATTCTCAAAGGGTTCAACAAAATGAAAAAGAAAATTGTGTCTATAAATGGAAATGCTGTAAAATGTTTCAAGTGGAAAAAATGTTTAAGGGGGGGGAAACATATATTCATAGTGTTTAAAATTAGAGGGCAACAATGCTTTAGGGACAACTTACTAGTAAGCAGATCTGCACGTTAACAATAAAATATTTAGGGACGCCTGAGTGGCTCAGTCGATTAAGCGGCTGCCTCTGGCTCAGGTTATGATCTCAGGGTCCTGGGACGGAGCCCCACATCGGGCTCCCTGATCAGGAGCCTGCTTCCCCCTCTCCTCCCGCTAGTGCTCTCCGTCACTATCTCTGCCTCTCTCTCAAATAAATATTTAAAAAAAATAAATAAAATATTAACAGAAACCTATTATCTCTCTTCGTAAAGAAGGACAAAATGACGAAAAGAGAAACAAACAAACAAAAAAACCCACAAAACAAAAAAACAAAAGACTGCTCTTCCCCCACTGCGTAATTTCCATATAATCCCATAAAACGGGCAGAGACATTCTCCGCGAGCACGCGTGTGCGGAATGAGGCCTGTGTCGCGGCACCACCTCAGCTGGCATCTTCAACCTTGGAACCTAAGACAATTAGAAACTGGCGGGGGGGGGGGGGGGACGGGGGAGGTAAGAAGGCCCGACTTCCCTGGCATAGGGCTAAGAGCCACCTGCTCCAGCCCGGCCCACAGTGGCTCAAGAAACAGAAAACTTGTAGCTTCCTCTACATCTCTGCTCAAGACCCCTCCTCGCTACGCTACCCCCACCTCAATCACTAATCCCACCCAGCCCCCTGGCAGCACTGAGGTGGAACGTCTCAGAACAGTCTTGGCGACACCTCCGGCTCCCTCCTAACTCCAGTAAATCGAAAGAGAAGACCCTGCTCGCTCACTTACCACTGCTCCCGCCCCTTGGGGGCCGTTCGGGGCCGTATCCGCCATGGGAGAGCCCACACGCGCGCCTGGGACGCTGAAATCGGGAAGGGAAAAAAAGGGGATGTCAGCACGGAGCCGCGATTCCGGTAACCGGTTTCCTTATCCCGTGCCACAAGCCCGCCGCGCCCTACGGGAACTCCGAACCTCAACAGGAAAGTCTCGCCCGCTCCGGAGAGCACTGCCTCGAGAGCACCCGAAGTGGCGGGGAAATAACCTGCACGACACCACCAAGAGCAAAGCCGGATTTCTAGAAAAACCGGGGAGAGGCGGAGCTTCTGAGCAAGACCCAACAGGGCCGAGCGAACGCCGCCGCCGAGCGCAGGTTCTTGCCAAACCCGGAAGTGCTCCTTTCACTTCCGTAGGGAAGAGGCGGTGACGAAGAGAAGCCGCCGAGAGCGGGTTCTTGAGGTATGACGGGAACTGTAGTTTTTCTCGTTTCAGTTTCACCTGTCCGGCTCTCGGATTGGCTGGGTAAGCTGAGAAGAGAGGCTGGCAGAGCAATTTTTCTCTGTATTCCGGCTCCCAGGTGGTCCTCCCCGTCAAAGTCCAAGCCGCAAAACGTCTGCTTCTTAAGCCTCAGAAAAGTTTTCTTTGTTGTTTTCCTCCAGGGGCTCACTATGCCCTGTAGCTCTACTTACAAAATTAAGTCTCCTGGGACACCTGGGTGGCTCAGTTTCTTAAGCGGCTGCGTTGGGCTCGGGTTATGATCCCAGGGTCCTGGGATGGAGCTCCGCCTGGGGCTCCCTGCCCAGCAGACAGCTTGCTTCTTCCTCTGCCTCTACTCCTCCCCTGCTCGTGCTCTTGCGTGCGCTTGCGCGCTCTCGCTCGCTGTCTAATAAATAAATCTTTTTTTTTTAAATAAATTCTTCCAACATGCACTTAATGAGACCTACTATGCGAAAGGCCCCATATTTGGTATGGAGGATAAAAAGAATGAATATGGGGACGCCTGGGTGGCTCAGTTGGTTGAGCAGCTGCCTTCGGCTCAGGTCATGATCCCAGCGTCCTGGGATCGAGTCCCACATCGGGCTCCTTGCTGAGCAGGGAGCCTGCTTCTCCCTCTGCCTCTGCCTGCCATTCTGTCTGCCTGTGCTCGCTCTCTCCCCACCCTCTCTCTGATAAATAAATAAAAAATCTTTAAAAAAAAAAAAAAAAAAAAAAAGAATGAATATGACACAGATTGTGGGGAACACAGGCAAGTAAGTCAATAGCACGGCACAGAGTTTGTGTAATATGCACAATGTAATATGCAGAGGCCAAGTTCATCACAGACAGCACAGAGGAGGGGACCTAAATCAGAAAGGGTCTGGGAAGGTTTCTTTGAAAAAGTAATTCTGGCCCTAAATTTTGAAAACAAGAAGTTGGCTAAACAGAGGAGAGATTTCCAGATACTGCAACAGAAACCTCGTGAAGCAACAGGACAGAGCAAAGGAACTAGCTGAGTATGACCAGAATGAAGGGATGTGCATGTTTGGGATAGAGGTGGAACTGGGAGAAGTGGATTGAAAAAGATGTGACATAGAGAGGCAGGCAGGAGCGCCTGAGTGGCTCAGTGGGTTAAAGCCTGTGCCTTCCACTCGGGTCAGGATTCCAGGGTCCTGGGATCAAGCCCCTCATTGGGCTCTCTGCTCAGCAGGGTGACTGCTTCCCCCCCTCTCTCTGCCTGACTCTCTGCCTGACTCTCTGCCTACTTGAAATCTCTGTCTGTCAAATAAATAAATAAGATCTTTAAAGAGAGAGAGAGGTAGGCAGATGTATTAAGAAGGAGATCTGAACTTGACCTTGATATCCAGGCAATCGTGATACAATTGTAAGCAGAAATGTGATATCATGAGATTTAGAACATTTGCTCTGGCAATAGGATAGAGGATGATCAGAGGAACAAATTAAAACTCAGGGGATTAAGTGGGATGTTTTACATACATACAGGAGAAATATCCAACATCCATGGGCCGTCCAGGTGCTGGTCAGTTGTAGCTGACAAGTCAAATGGTGCCCTCTTGAAGCCATGTTCAGTTTTTCTAAGGTCACTGCCCAAGTTCAGGTCCTCATGATCTATGGCCTGGATTACCTAAAATGCCACCTCTAGTGCACTCCTCACATATCATTTACTCCATATTTTTATAGCACTTAGCATTCTTTAACATTTCTTCTTTTTTTTTCTTTAAGATTTTATTCATTCATCTGACAGAGATCACAAGTACACAGAGAGGCAGGCAGAAAAGGGGGAAGCAGGCTCCCTACTGAGCAGAGAGCCAGATGTGGGACTCTATCCCAGGACTCTGGGATCATGACCTGAGCCGAAGGCAGAGGCTTTAACCCACTGAGCCACCCAGGCGCCCCTCTTTAACATTTCTTAAGTATTTGCACACCTATCAACAGAGTGTGTGTGTGTGTGTGTGTGTGTGTGTGTGTCTAAGTCTGGGCTTCCATAGCAAAATACCATAGGCTGGGTGGCTTAACAGAAATTTACTTCTCACAGTTATGAGATGCTGGAAAGTCTAAGACCAAGGTGCTAGGTTTCATTCTGAGGTCTATTCTCTTGACTTGTACATGGCTGCCATTTTGTTGTATGCTCACATGGCCTTTTCCTGCTAGGAAGCAGGAAGGGAGAGTGATCTCACTTCCCTTTTTTTGGGCTGTCCAATTTTATTAGTAGAGTCACACCCTTTTACTTCATTTATACTTAATTGCCTCCTAAAGATGTTATCTCCAAAAACAGTCATACTGGGGGTTACGGCTTTACCATATGAATTTTAGGACACAGTTCAGTCCATAGCAACATATAGGCATATGCATTACTGTTTTGCTTTGTTTTTTAAAGATTTTATTTATTTATTTGACAGAGAGAGATCACAAGTAGGCAGAGAGGCAGGCAGAGAGAGAGAGGAGGAAGCAGGCTCCCTGCTGAGCAGAGAGCCCGACGTGGGACTCGATCCCAGGACCCTGAGATCATGACCTGAGTTGAAGGCAGTGGCTTAACCCACTGAACCACCCAGGCGCCCTGTTTGTTTGTTTGTTTGTTTGTTAATTTAAATTCAATTAGCCAACATATAATACAACATTAGTTTCAGATGTAGAGTTCAGCAATTCATCAGTCACATATAACACCAAGTGCTCATCACATCACGGGCTCTCCTTAATGCCAGTCACCCAGTTATCCCAACCCCCCACCCACCTCCCCATGTATTACTGATTTGTAAGAATCCTATTATGGAGTGCCTGGCTGGCTCAGTCAGTAGAGCATGTGACTTTCAATCTCAGGGTTGTGAGTTCAAGGTTTTTGTTTCCCCAACCCCCCCCCCAATCAAGATAAAGCCCATTGCTTTATTTAGGTGATTTGTACATTCCTGCAAGTTTGGAGGGTGGAAGGGAGGAACCACAATGAAAGCCACAAATTCATGGGGGAAATGTACTATAAACTGTTGTTTACTGTTTAGGGTAGAGGAAAAAAAAAAACTTTATAATCAACATCCCACTTGTAAGTACACGTGGGAGAGAGAAAACGTGATTGTTTTGAATCACGCATTTGTGTCTTTGCGTTTCCTATGCACAGTTTATTGGTACCACTGCCATCGACCAACAGAGTACCTGAAAGTAAAAACAAGCATCAGGAAGGAAAAAGTATTAACAAAAGGAAGCTCAAAAAGATGGCTTCAGGAGGGTGGGCAGCACACCTGGCGCCAGGCCAGCTGGGTCAGTAGAAGCAGACCGTGTGCAAGAAGGCTCTGCCGCTCTTCTCCTCAAACTCCTGAAGCAGCTCATCAATCTCGTTCTCCACGTCCTCCGTGTGCTGAATGCACTGACACAGCTCACAGATGAGGAATGCCCCCAAGGCGACCTCTTCGTGGCTGTCCTGGATGTCCACGTTGATGACGTGCACCGGCTGGCAGGTCTCCTGCTCTTTGGAATTCAGATCTTCCAACACCTGATCATACGCTCTCTCTTCACACGTGAGGATCAGATCGAACAGGTCTCTGCAGTTCTGGAATCTTTCTGGCTGTGGCTCAATCCTCTTATTTCTGTCCAACATATGTAAGATGCCATTCTGCGTGTAGAGTTCTTTGTCTCAAGCCTGAAAACTACTTTAAAAAAAATGTTCTTATCACAAAGATATTAACTTATAAATGTCCTCTCTTTAAATTCCGTATAACCAATTAATTCTCAGAAAACACTTTTGTTGATTTTTACTGAGTTTTTATAACCAAAGCAACATATTGTTGCTCTTGATAAACCAGCGTAATTCCATGAATATTGCTTGATATTTTTGTTAAGCAGTAAAATGAAAGCGAAACAACTAAGAGCACAAGCAGAGGGAAGGGAGAGAGAGAGGTGGGCAGAGGAAGAGGAAGAAGCAAACTCCCCACTGAGCAGGAAGCCCTATGAAGGGCTCAATCCCAGGACCCCGAGATCATGACCTGAGCCAAAAAGCAGATGCTTAACCAACTGAGCCCCACAGGAGCTCCCACTCAATTTTTTTTAATGCTATTTACAATGTTAACAGCTGCAGACATAACACACTTTTAAGTTTAATCTGCATCAACATTCTCTCCATAACTTTTAAGTCTACACAATCAACTAACTAATAAATTGAGCCTTGATCTGTAATGCCTGCTAGTGTTGCCATGTTGTAAATACCCTCACCACCGCCTATTTCAAACTATCAACATAGTGTCCCTGAGTGTGGAATTGGGAAGAGTTGTGCATAACACACCATTATGTAATATTCCCATCATGCAGATACAATAGACATAAATAACCTCAAGGGCATAGATAATGATAAAATGTAGTAAAAAAAAATTAAGAATGAATGAATTTTAAATGTTTATTATCTTTTTTTTTTTTTTTTAAGTAATCTCTGTGCCCAACATGGAGTTTGAACTCACAACCTTAAGATCAAGAGACTTACACTCTAAGGGTGCCTGGGTGGCTCGGTGGGTTAACCCTCTGCCTTTAGCTCACGTCATGATCTCAGGGTCCTGGGATCGAGCCCTGCATAGAGCTCCCTGCTCAGTGGGGAGCCTGCTTCCTCCTCTCCTTCTGCCTGCCTCTCTGCCTACTTGTGATCTCTCTCTTTCTGTCAAATAAATAAATGAAATCTAAAAAAAAAAGTTAAAAAAAAAGTCTTACACTTTACTGAGTCAGCCATGTCCCTCTGTTATCTCTTTTTAATACAACTTATTGCAAACGTGTACACTTATCCTTTTAATAATGGTTGGGCATAACAACCATCTCACAAAATTCTAAAAATTTAACAATCAGCTCTTGCAAGCCAATATGAGCTGGTTCCAGCATACCACTATGCCTCCTAAATCTCACTGCTCAGTGACCCTATCCGTAATCTCCCAATTTTCCCATCAGAAGAAAATCCCTCAATGAAACCCCTGCATATATTCTTATTCCTTTAGAGAATTCATTTAATCTTTTCTTATAATTCAATGACTTTACATTCTCAAAGGTCATACGTTTCAAGGAAGCAAACATGAGAAGCTTCACAATGGAGAATAGAAGGAGGTGGAAGACTTTCGGTTGATAGTCTTTTTTTTTTTTAAGATTTTATTTTTTTTTAAGATTTTTATTTATTTATTTGACAGACAGAGATCACAAGTAGGCAGAGAGGCAGGCAGAGAGAGAAAGGGAAGCAGGCTCCCTGCCAAGCAGAGAGCCCCATGCAGGGCTCGATCCCAGGACCCTGAAATCACAATCTGAGCTGAAGGCAGCGGCTTAACCCACTAAGCCACCCAGGCACCCTAAGATTTTATTTTTAAGTAATCTCTACACCCTGTATGGGTAAAAGGAAAAAAAGTTGCCCTGGGGCCTGCAAGGGGAGTCAGGACAAGGGGCCTCACGATTGTATCCAGAACTTCTTATTCAACATTTTACATTTTAAGGAGCAAGTGAGTGAATCTGAGGGATTAACATATATCCCAAAGCACAGTACAGTATTCCCAGGAGATCCCCAGGCTCACAAACGTCTCTGTGGCTCTTAGTAACTGTCAGCTCTGAGGATGTTGAGGCATGAAGGAAAACTATGGCAAGTTTGCTGGATTTCAAAAGGATTTGTTACCCAGTTAGAGTCATTCTTTCTCAACATCTTACTTCATGTTTCAGACTGTCCCTTTGTTTCGTGCCCTGGAAAATTTAACAGCTACTAAGATTTAGAAAATTGCAAGGGACGCCCTTTGGAATCTGGAAAGAACCAGTGTGCCAAGTTCTCAAAAAGATAAGTTTTAGGAAAACAAATACATGGGAGTTTGGCTTTGGTTCATTCCATTGAAATATGGAACACCCGTACATCTTTTAGAGAATTTGTTTGTGCTGCCAGGGATACGTGTATCACAGAAGTGAATTTTCTGCCATATTTGCTTCCGATTCTTTCTTTTTTAATCAGTGTATAGAGTTCAAACCCATCCCCATTCCATTATTCTAACAATCAGAGCTATCCTTTCACTGAAGTTACTGTATTCTTTCTGTTCATGTTTTTATACTTTTATTACATTATATTTGTATTATCTCTGTACTTGTACCATAAACAATTTATAGTGTGGATTAGTATCCTTGTACATTTTTAATAGATAGTCCTGAGATGCCTGGGTGACTCAGTTGGTTAAGTGACTTCCGCTCAGGTCATGATCTCAGAGACGTGGAATGGAGCCCAGCGTTGGGCTCTGCACTCAGGAGAGAATCTGCTTCTCCTTTTCTCTCTGGTTTTCCCCCAACTTGTGCTCTCTCCCCAATGGATAAAATCTTTTTAAAAAATGGATGATGCCATACTTCATGCATGGTCCTAGAATCTACTTTTTTCAGGATGCCTGGGTGGCTCATCGTTAAGCGCTGCCTTCGGCTCAGGTCATGATTCCAGAGTCCTGGGATCAAGTCCTGCACGGGGCTCCCTGCTCATCTGGAAGCCTGCTTCTCCCTCTCCCACTGTCCCTGCTTGTGTTCCCTCTCTCATTGTGTCTCTCTCTTTCAGATACATTAGTAAAATCTTAATTAAAAAAAGAATCCACTTTTTAAAAAATTATTTATTTTTTTCAGTGTAACAGTATTTATTGTTTTTGCACCACACCCAGTGCTCCATGCAATCCATGCCCTCTCTAATACCCACCACCTGGTCCCCCCAACCTCCAACCCCCTACCCCTTCAAAACCTTCAGATTGTTTTTCAGAGTCCATAGTCTCTCATGGTTCACCTCCCCTTCCAATTTCCCTCAACTCCCTTCTTCTCTCCATCTCCCCTTGTCCTCCATGCTATTTGTTATGCTCCACAAATAAGTGAAACCATATGATAATTGACTCTCTCTGCTTGACTTATTTCACTCAGTGTAATCTCTTCCAGTCCCGTCTATGTTGCTACAAAAGTTGGGTATTCATCCTTTCTGATGGAGGCATAATACTCCATAGTGTATATGGACCACATCTTCCTTATCCATTTGTCCGTTGAAGGGCATCTTAGTTCTTTCCACAGTTTGGTGACTGTGACCATTGCTGCTATAAGCATTGGGGTACAGATGGCCCTTCTTTTCACTACATCTGAATCTTTGTGGTAAATACCCAGTAGTGAAATTGCAGGGTCATACGGAAGCTCTATTTTTAATTTCTTGAGGAATCTCCACACTGTTCTCCAAAGTGGCTGCACCAACTTGCATTCCCACCAACAGTGTAAGAGGGTTCCCCTTTCTTCACATCCTCTCCAACACATGTTGTTTCCTGCCTCGCTAATTTTGGCCACTCTAACTGGTGTAAGGTGATATCTCAATGTGGTTTTAATTTGAATCTCCCTGATGGTTAGTGATGATGAACATTTTTTCATGTGTCTGATAGCCATTTGTATGTCTTCATTGGAGAAGTGTCTGTTCATATCTTCTGCCCATTTTTTATATGATTGTCTGTTTTGTGTGTGTTGAGTTTGAGGAGTTCATTATAGATCCTAGATATCAACCTTTTGTCTGTACTGTCATTTGCAAATATCTTCTCCCATTCCGTGGGTTGCCTCTTTGTTTTTTTGACTGTTTACTTTGCTGTGCAGAAGCTTTTGATCTTGATGAAGTCCCAAAAGTTCATCTTCACTTTTGTTTCCTTTGCCTTTGGAGACATATCTTGAAAGAAGTTGCTGTGGCTGATATCAAATACACTTCTTTTAATCAACATTGTGTTTAAGATGTAACAATGTTACTACACCTAGGTTCAGTTCATGTATTCTAGCTATCCTCTGGAATCCTATTTATGAATTACAAAAATGAATTTACTTGGCATCTTAAAGGACATATTTTTACCTTTAAAATCAATTCTGAAATGGACAGCTTTGCATGACAGTTTATCTAGAATAAGTATTTAGAAGTGGAATATAGGGGTCCTGACTGGCTCAGTTGGTGGAGCATGAAACTTTATCTCGGGGGTAGGGGTGAGTTGTGAGTTTGAATACCACATTGGGTATAGAGCTTACTAAAAAATAATAATAATAGGGACGCCTGGGTGTCTCAGTCGGTTAAGCTGCTGCCTTCGGCTCAGGTCATGATCCCAGGGTCCTGGGATCGAGTCCTGCATCAGGCTCCTTGCTCGGCAGGGAGCCTGCTTCTCTCTCCATCTCTGCCTGCCACTCTGCTTGTGCATTTACTCTCTCCCTCTCTCTCTCTGACAAATAAATAAATAAATAAAATCCTTTAAAAATATAATAATAAAAAGTAAATAAAAATAGAATTGCAATTGGTAGGTCAGGATGTCTTCAACTTTGTATATTAAAATAATTGCAAATTTATTCCTAGTGGTTGTACTTAGATTACAATAACATCTCTAATCCCAGGCAACATTTGTTATTCTTAGTTACCACCAATCTTATTTGTCTGGAAATGCTGTTTCATTTTGTCCTAAGGTGCATGTTCCTTAGTAGCCGTGAAGCTGAGCATCCTTTCATAACTTAATTGGCCATTCAGGTTTTCTATTCTGTGGTCTCTTCTTCTATTGGATTGTTTGTCTCTTATGCTATCTATTATTATTGGTTTGCTGGGGTTTTTTAAAAGTCTATTTAATATTAAAGTTATGTTTTGATACAAGTCCTTTGTTATGAGTTCAATTTTTTTCCTTTGCCTTTGAAAGCTAAATAAAAACTGTAAGTGAATATATGGGGAAAGGATGTTGGAACAATCTGTCCCACAACATTAGACCCCACGCTTAACTAGACACTGCCAGGCCATGGCCCCATGCACCTGTTAAATCAAGGTAAATGAGAAGGGCACAAACCTGTTGCTTTCCAAGTGGTTCGTGGTTTGCTTGCCCGATTTATGAAGGATGATATTCCCCATTAAAACGCTCTTCAGTGGTTTGACTTCGTTTTGTTGACTGACCCAGCATAATCATATGATTCTAATAATGGAGTTCCTTTTATTTTATTCTTTTTGTGTCTTCTGCATTCGCAGATGTGCCGAGGACTAAAAGGACCACAGATGTAGCTCTACATTGGAGGTTCTAGAAATGCTACAAAAAAGAAATCATTTATTTCGAGTGGATGAAAATAAGGAGATAACAACTTATCAGGTTTACTATAATTATTATTACAAATAATGCTCACTTTTAGTAACTAACAGATTTTCTTCTGCTGCTGTTTCTCCCTAGAACAGAAACATCATAAAGACTATATTTTCTCCATTTCTGTGTCATTCCCTTGGGCTTCAAATATAACTATAAATTCTTTTTTTCTTTTAAGATTTTATTTATTTGTCAGAGAGAGAGAGAGCAAAGAGTGCAAGGTGTGGGGGAGGGAAGAAACAGACAGAGGGAGAAGCAGGCTCCCCTCTGAGCAAGGATCCCAACTTGGGACTAGATCCCAGGACTCTGGGATCATGACCTGAGCTGAAGGCAGGCAACTAACAGCTAAGCCACCCAGCATCCCATAGATCCTGATGTGGATTCCAGGACAGTGTTTCAGGCAACTTGGGGACAATATAAAATATACTAAAGTCATAGTGGAAGAAGCTGAAGCCACTTTGCCAAGATATTTGATTCTCTAAGAGCTTTCAGTGGTTGGAGCTAACTATTGAATGTGGGGACATCTATCATTCTTCTTGTATAAGAAGTATCATGCATCATTTTATTTATGGGTAGATGTTATTTAAATCCCTTGCTTTTTTTATTTAACTATTGGAATATTTCCCCCAGGTGTATCTTTTTTTTTTTTTTCCAAAGATTTATTTATTAGAGAGAGAGAGCGCAAATGTGCAGGGGGAGGGGGCACAGAAGAGGAGAAAGAAAGAATCTTAAGCATGCTCCCTGCTGCTGAACAATAATCCCAATGCAGGGCTCCTCTCCTGACCCTGAGATAATGACCCGAGATGAAATCAAGAGTCAGATGCCTAAACAACTGAACCACCCAGGAACCCCTCCCCTTGTTTTTTGTTTGTTTGTTTGTTTTTAAGATTTTAGTTATTTGGGAGAGAGAGAGAGCACAAGGAAACACAGGGGCAGAGGGTGAGGAAGAAACAGACTCACTTCCAAGCAGGGAGCTCTTTGTGGGACTCAATCCCAGGACTCTGAGATCATGACCTGAGCTGAAGGCAGACGCCTAACCAACTGAGCCACCCAGGTGCTCCATCTCTGGTGTATTTTTTTTTTTTAAGATTTTACTTATTTATTTGACACACACAGAGAGAAATCACATATAGGCAGAGAGGGAGGCAGAGAGAGAGGAGGAAGCAGGCTCTCTGCTGAGCAGAGAGCCCGATGGGGGACTCGATCCCAGGACCCTGAGATCATGACCTGAGCCGAAGGCAGAGGCTTAACCCACTGAGCCATCCAGGCGCCCCTGGTGTATTTTTCTTTCAGTGTGTTTGGCAGTGTTAAGTCAAGGAGGCCATTAGAATGAAGTGGTGCTGATACCTTATCAGTGTAAGTAAACAATTCAAAACCAAAGCCTGTAGATGCCTCAAGGTTAAGAAAACAAAATCTATGGATAATCAATCACAAAGAGCTAACTAAACTTTCCAAACAGGGCTTATTTATTTATTTCCAAAGAAAAAAAAGTTTAAGCTATGGCCAATCAAATAACTTCCTTGCTTTGCTTCTGCCTTTCCTCTACAATAGAAGGCTTTCTTCTAGCTCCTGTCAGTGGAACACTTCTTACACTTCTGGTTTGGCACTGCCTGATTCAAATCGATTTCTGCTCAAGTAAGCTCTTAAAATTTTTAATATGCCTTTGTTTTATCTTTAATAATAGTGAGATAACTTACCAAATATACATGGTTGTCTTGGTAAGGGCTATCTTGGCTGTAAGTAACCAGAAATTAATACCAAACAGACTCGTGGGGGAAAAGGGGCAAAATAATTTACTACTTGAAAAGACTGGAAGGACTGTAATGATCCAAGCTTGGTTCTCAATGGGTTAAATCTGGCCCTATAATTTATTTATTTATTTAATTAAAAAAATTTTAAAAAACATTTTATTTATTTAAGAAAGAGTACAAGCGGGATGGGGGAGCAGAGGGGCGGGGCAGAAGAAGATGGAGAAGCAGATGCAGAGTTCAATCCCAGGACTCCAGGATTATGATCTGAGCCAAAGGCAGACACTTAACCAACTGAGGTATCAGGCACCTGATTTTTTTAAATTTATTTTTAAGTAAGCTCTATGCAACCCAGGAGATCAAGAGTCACAGGCTCTACTGACCGAGCCAGCCAGATCCCCCCACCGCGCGCGCACACACACACACACACACACACACACTCTTTTTTTTTTTCCTCTTTAAAGAGTGTGCTTGAATGTGAGGAGTTTTTTATTTTATTTTATTTTATTTTAAGATTCTATTTATTTATTCGACACAGAGAGAGAGAGAGAGAGAGAGAGAGAGAGAGAGAGAGATTACAAGTAGGCAGAGAGGCAGGCAGAGAGAGAAAGAGGGGAAGCAGGCTCCCCACTGAGCAAAGAGCCCAATGCGGGGCTTGATCCCAGAACCCTGAGATCATGACCTGAGTTGAAGGCAGAAACTTAACCCACTGAGCCACCCAGGCACCCTATTTTATTTTTAAAGTAAGTTCTACCCCCAACATGGGTCTTAAACTCTGGATCCAGAGATCAAGGGTCACATGCTCTACTAACTGAGCTGTCATGTGCCTCTGGTCTCAAAAATTCTTAATATATCATTAAGACAGTTGGGCCAGGCTTGGGTAATTCACCCACTCTTGTCTGAATGAAGTAGTAAGAGGAATATGTGTGGGATCAGTCTCATCTGAAACTCTAAGTCTGTTGCTATGAAAAGAACAAAGTATAAATGCCAGGAAACAAAAACAATATAATTCCACTTGAATCATCAGATTTTTATCTGATGCTTTTTATATTTTTGCTTCCCCCCCCAAACCATGTCTATCAATTTTGACTTGATAAGAGTTTCCTTAGGATGAACATCAGTTCCTGTTATCCAGCTTATTTTAATTGAAGGCGGAAAAGTCTGCTGTAACACAACCCCAAAGCTGAAGCTGTTGGCCACTAAAAGGCCATTATTCCTTTTGGCTAGAAATTGGCTGATGGAGCAAGAATTGATTCCAGAGTTATTGATGATTTGGCTCTCCCCAGTTTCCAAGGGGGATTCTACTGAACCATCAAGTCATCAATTTGCTCATTTCTGCTTCCATCAGTGATTAATGATCCTGAGGTTGGATAGGGAATCTTTGCAATTGCTAAGTGCTGAGTCATTCATCTCATTAGGAATACATTCCTACTTTTATTTGCTGCCCCAAAGGTAAGCCCCATAAGCTCTGCAGATATAGCATGAGTATGAGGTCTTACCTACGTATGTACATATATGTAAGTGTGTGTGCCTTTGTTTTTTGACTGAGCTATTTTTAAACTCTCTAAATTCTAGATAACTGATAGCAATACAACTAATTTCTTTCTAGTATGTTAGTTTTCTATAGCTGTTCTTAATTTAAAGATCACCACAAATTTGGCACACAATTTTACTCTCTTACAGTTCTATAAGCCGGAAGTCCCACACAGGTTGTGCTGGGCTACAATTAAGGTATCTGTAGGGCTCCATTCCATTCTAGAGACTGTACGGGAAATTATATTTCCTTGCCCTTTCTAGTTTTTAGAGACCACCCCATTCCTGAGCTCTTGGACCCCTTTTCTGTCTTCAAAGCCAGCAACATTGTATCTTTATGATCATCCTTCCACAGTTGCAGCTCCCTCTGGCCCTCCTGCTTACTCTCTTCCACTTTTAAAGACCCTTGTGTTTACACTGAGCCCACCTGAATGATCCAAAATAATCTCTATAATAAGGTCAACTGATTAGCAATCTTAATTCCATCTGCCTCTTCTTAATACCTCTTCACCATCTAACAGATTCCCAGGTTTTGAGGATTAGGCTGGACTAATTTGGAGGTGAGGGAAGGAGGCATTATTCTGCTTTCCGTCACCTATAGACATGCAAACAAATCCTGCCTGA
The DNA here is from genome assembly GCF_030435805.1 of Mustela lutreola. Classification (NCBI taxonomy): domain Eukaryota; kingdom Metazoa; phylum Chordata; class Mammalia; order Carnivora; family Mustelidae; genus Mustela; species Mustela lutreola. Next base: position 33,359,121 of record NC_081290.1, read on the forward strand.
TGGAGGCTGAATCGAGGTCTCTACCACCCACTCCTAGAGCAAAATCTAGTTTTGCTTCCATTTCAACATTCCTTTACTCCATACAAAGTTGTAGTTCTTTGACTCCTCCTTTGAGCCAATTTTAGAAAATTTGCCAGTTCTCTCATTATTTAATGAACTATGTAAAGTTTTTGATGTGTTTATTTTATAATCCTATAAAGTAATTTCTTAGTTTATAAATATCATATATTTATATGTCATAATTTTACCTTATTTTGAAAATGTATCACAGGCTTAGGTACTAGAGGTTGAATATGATACACACACACACACACACACACACACACACGAGATACATCCTAGGGCTTCAGAAAATGAGGGTATCCCTCACTCTCTTCCATCTTCTTACAGATTTCAACATAAGCAGAAGACAGACCTGGCTGAGACTCTAACAGCTACTGGTTGAAAGTCAGAGATCAGGTTACTTCCTTCTGACATTAGAAACTCAAATTTGAATCCCAAGCAATACAAGGGAATTGTCTAAGGTCATCTGTTTATTACCCTAACTGGATTCCAGAAGTTTTCAATCTCCTTCCTAAAAAGAAAGCTAAGAGTGAACTTCCACCAATGAACTCCAATCATTGACCCACAAATAGTGTTTTTGCGAGATGAAGTGAAAATTTGAAGCATTTCTGCTTGAAAGTGCAAAGTATCCAGTTAATATTCACAAAGAAGTTGGAGTTTTGTTTCTTTTCTGATGCAGCAAGCAGCCTAGCTTTGTTTCTTTCACCTGAAGCTCTCAACCAGCCCCCAGAGCAATAGCTTCCTATAAGCTTTACCCTCTCTATTGAATCCAGTAGATCAAAATGTCCAGTAATCTAGAAGAAGCAAAGAAATTGAAGATAATGGACTTGAAGCTTCCTTATTACCAATCCAAATCCTTTTCATTTGCTATTTTATCACAGAGGAGCTGGCCAATAGCTCTATAGATCAAGATTGTGCTATCCAGCTATGCTTAAATTATAACAAAATTTCAGTAAAATAAAAATGTGAACAGTAACAAATAAATAACATATGATAGAATTTGATAGGGATTGCATTAAATGTATAGATTACTTTGGGTAATATAGACATTCTAATAATATTTGTTCTTCCAATCCTTGAGCATGGGGTGTTTTTCCATTTCTTTGTGTCATCTTCAGTTTCTTCTATCAGTGTTTTTTAAATTTTCTTTTACTTCTTTGGTAAAGTTTATTTCTAGGTATGGTTTTTGGTGCAATTGTAAATGGGATCAATTCCTTGATTTCTCTTTCTGCTGCTTCATTTTTGCTGTATAGAAATGCAACAGACTTTTGTATATTGATTTTGTATCCTGCAACTTTACTGAATTCATTGATCAGTTCTAGCACTTTTTTGTTGTAGATCTTTTGGGTTTTCTATATAGAGTATCATGTCATCTGTGAATTATGGAAGTTTGACTTCTTCATTGCCAATTGGATGTCTTTTATTTCCTTTTGTTGTATGATTGCTGAGGCTAGGACTTCCAGTACTATGTTTAACAGTGGTGAGAGTGGACATCCCTGTCTTGTTCCTGACCTTACAGGAAAAGCTCTCAGTTTTTCCCCATTGAAGATGATATTAGCTGTGGGTTTTTTTTTCATATAATGGGATTTGTAAGCTTGTTGGAAGTCTGAAAGAGTCAGTTTTGAGTGCTATATTTATCCTTTTTTAAAAATGTTAATTTTGTTTATTACTTAGAGAGCGTGTTTATTACTTGAGAGAGTAATAAGAGGGGGAGGAGCTGGGAGAGAAGAAGAGAGAGAAAGTGGAGAGAGAGAGAGAGAGAGAGAGAGAGAGAAGCAGACTCCTCCACGACTGCAGAACCCCTCCTGGGGCTTAATCCCACAATCCCAAAATCAGGACCTGAGCCAAAATCAAGAGTCAGACACTTAACCAACTGAGCCACCCAGGCACCCCTGTATATATCCTTTTGATCAAAGTTCAAAAGAATAATTTTATATTTATTTGTCTATGAGCTACATATTTTCTCTCCATTAGCAAAGAAAATTATTTGTATTCTATTTTTTAAAGTTTTTTTTTATTCTTTTATTATTTTTTTAAAATTCTGGTTAGTAGACATACAGTTCAATATTGGTTTCAGGAGTAGAGTTCAGTGGTTCATAATTTACATATAACACCTAGTGCTCATCATATAACAAGTGCCCTCCTTAATAACCATTGTTGGGCCCATGGTCAAAGGAAAGAGACTGATAGAGAGCGAAGGTCAAGCAAAGCTTTATTTCACGCCAAGCATCAAGAATCAAACCAACCATTCGGGGCCACTCTCGCAAAGAGGCGACCCCTCCCTGCCTTACAGACTAACTTTTATAGAGCAAAGGCCATGTGGTTGAGCCTGGCCACACACAGGTGGCCAATTGAATTACAATTCAGCCTATAGTAGCTGTTTGAACCAGCCTATCACTCTGGTCAGAATTGGCGCCCAAAAGGCACACAAAAGGCAGGGCCCACATTCTTTGGTAGTTAGGGAGATGGTATGTATGCTTTACTGATTGGACGTCTCCACCTGACCTGACTCATCCTTGCCTTCTGGGCTCTGTTATCTCTCCCTGACCTGACACGTCCTGGTATATGGGCTCTGTTATCAGGAGCTGGTCAGCCATATAGAAACGGTTGTTTCCCAGACCCGTTTCTAAGTGAGTTCCTCTGGGGGACAGGGTCAATCTAAGTTCACTGCATAAACAACCAAATGGCTGTTGTGCCGAGGTGGGGCTGTTCCGGCTAAGTAGGCCCTTACACTATCACCCACCTATCTCATCCCCCACCCACTTCCCTCCATCAACTCTGTTTGTTCCCCATAGTTAAGAGTTTTTTCTTTCTTTTTTTTTTTTTACTTATCAATATGCATTTTTTTTTACCTAGCAATAGTTTTTTTTTATTATTTGTTTCCCTCTCTCTCATTCCCCCTTCCATATGTTTATCCATTTTGCTTCCTAAATTCCACATATGAGTGAAATCATATGGTATTTGTCTTTCTCTGACTGACTTACTTCACTTAGCATGATACACTCTAGCTCCATCCACATCGTTGCAAATGTAAAGATCTTTGGTTCGTTTTTTAAAAACAGATTTTATTTATTTATTTATAAGAAGAGCTTAATTTTTTATTTTTTTAAGATTCCATTCATTTATTTGATTGACAGAGAGACACAGTGAGAAAGGGAACACAAGCAGGGAAAGTGGGAGAGAGAGAAGCAGGCTTCCCACCTAGGCCAATGAGGGGCTCAATCCTGGGACTCTGGGGTTATGTCCTGAGCAGAAGGCAGATGCTCAGCAACTGAGCCACCCAGGCGACCCAAAAGATTTTATTTATTTGACAGAGAGAGCACAAGCACGGGGAGCAGCAGAGGGAGAGGAAGAAGCAGACTCCTTACTGAACAGAGAACCCCTGAATCTAATGCAGATGCTTTACTGACTGAGCCACCCAGGCACCCCAGCAAATGTAAAGATTTTTTTAATATGTTTATCTTTACACCCAAAGTGGAGTTTGAACTCACAAACTTGAGATCAAGAGTTACATGCTGTACCGTCTAAGCTAGCCCAGTGCCCCTACATTTATCTGCATATGATTTACGTATTTCCTCTCTATTAGTGAAGAAAATTATTTATATTTTAAATTATAGGTTTCCGATGCTTTAACATTTTTCATTATGAAAATAATATATGTTTGGGGTAGATGGTTGGCTCAGTGGGTTCAGGTCATGATCTTAGGGTCCTAGGATGGAGCTTCTTGCTTAGCAGGGCGTCTGCTTCTCCCTCTGCCCCTCCCTCTGCTCATGAGGTCTCCCTCTCTCTCCCAGATAAAGAAATAAAATCTTTTTTTTTTTTTAAAGCAAATAATATATGTTTATATTAGAAACTTTGGAATAAAACATTTTAAGAATAAGAGAAAAAGTTATTCACAATATAAACATCCAGACAACCATTGGTTTTTATTAATGCCTAAGTGTTTGTTGGGCTTTTTTCTTATACTGTAATAATCTTTCATTTATAAAGTTTTTATATTGTTCTTCTCAGTTAATATAATAAGCAATTCCTATGTCATTGTTACATGATTTTTTATTGGCTACATAATTTCTCACCAGGTAGGTGTTTCATAGCTTAAGTAATATTTGCATATTTCTTATCTTTATGGCTATAATAGATATTTGCCTTTTATTGTAGCTTCAAAGATATTTATCCAAGTTTTTATTACTGCTTCTTGTTAAAAAATTTATATAAGTTTATGAAAACCAAAATTCAGTAGTTACATTAACAATTTCAAAACATAAAATTCATATTCCTTATTCTTAAATTTCTCCAGTAGAAGCTTTTAAAAAACCCCATAAAACTCAATACAGATCACTAAAAGATTTGTCCATGAGTCTACCTAGTTTTAAAGACAATTAGAAATTCTTCCCATTATAATCATTGTTATCCATATTGTATAATAATAAACATATACTGACCACAAGCTTAGTAAGAACAGCCTGTAAAAGTAAGCAACAAATATATTATACACAAATAAAACAAAATCCAGTTTTAATCACTATTCCCTTTGGTTCTGTTCAGAGCTGGTTTTTCAATATTCTTTCATTTATCCATTAAATATTGAAGGAGCCCTAACTAGATACCAGATATTGGGGAGGGAATAGGTAATAAGAAAGACTTTATTAGCTTTCATTCTAGGGCTAGCTGGATCATCTTCAAACTCTTTTTTTTTTTCCTGGGGTAAAACAAGATCTTCATTGTTGACAAGGTTTACTTGAGTTGCAGAAATTCTCCCGTTTTAGCCGGTACTCCCATCTTCGAACTCTTTAGCATGGTCTAGAGAATGTTCTCTGGGATCTGGCTGTTCATGGTGAAGAATCAGAACCCCATTCTGAGTTACTCTAAAGGCACAGTCCCACTCTTGATACTTGTGTCTTCAGTAGGAGCTGGTTAATGTGAATGTGGGAACTTCTAGAGGCTTGTTATAAAGTGAGGGCATGTTTGGGAAGGCTCAGAAAAAGGAAGTCCTGTGGAGAGGGCCGTCTTCACAGCAGCTTGTCCTAGACTGCAGTAACCCAATAAGAAGGAAGCTTGGGATTAAAAAAAAAAAAAGAAAGAAAGAAAGAAACAACCAAACTCTCTTTTCCCAGCTTTCTCTGATTTTCTTCTTGATCTGATCTCCCAGGATCCCCATCCAACTAGAGAGCAAGGACATTGATTGATAGAGCCCATACAGGCCAGACTCCCAGGGCCAGGAATAGCACAGAGAAAAGTAGTGGATCTGGAGGGACAAATGGAAGATGTTTAGCATTAAGACTCTAAAATGAGTGGTAGTATAGTGCCCATTTTTCAGGTGTGGAAACTGAGGTACAGAGAGGTTAATCAATGTGCCCATGGATAATAGGGGGGCAAAATTGGCATTTACATCATGTTCATGTTTAATTACTTTCCATATTGTCATTTTTTCTCAATGATATCTCCCAAATAATGTCATACACAGTAAAGGTCCTCAGTAAATGCTTTTTGAAAGGAAGGAAAAGGAAAAATGATGAGAAAACTATTTAAGAAGAATTAAACTTAGCTCCCTAGAAAAATGTCTTGGGTTAGCAAACCCAACAGATGTATTTCTGGCAAATTTTCATGAACCTGATAAATCCTTATTTTTAAGAATTGCTCAAATGTGGGGCACTGGGGTGACTCAGTCGGTTAAGTGTTTGCCTTCAGCTCTGGTCCTGATCCCAGAGTCCTGGGATCAAGTCCTGAATCCATTTTCTTGTTCAGCTGAAAGTCTGCTTGTCCCTCTTGCTCTGCTCCTCCCCCACTCATGTGCACATGTTCTCTCTCTCTCTCTCTCTCTCAAATAAATCAATAAAATTTAAAAAGGGGGGGGGGCACCTGGTGGTTCAGTGGGTTAAAGCCTCTGCCTTCGGCTCAGGTCGTGATCCCGGGGTCCTGGGATCGAGCCCCGCATCGGGCTCTCTGCTCGGCAGGGAGCCTGCTTCTCTTCCTCTCTTGGCCTGCCTCTCTGCCTACTTGTGATCTCTGTCAAATAAATAAACAAAATCTTAAAAAAAAAATTGCTCAAATATACTCGGGCTAAGATGGTAACTAGACTTATCATTTCATTATGTAAAAAACATCAACTCACTATTATGTACACCTTAAATTAATAGATCATTGTATGTTAATAATATTTCAATTAAAAAATAAAAAGTACTCTTCCTGAAGGTGAGGGGTGTGATTCCAAGAGGCTAGATCCAAGGCCCTATGTCTCCACCATTCTGTCTAATCATACTTTAAAAAAAAAATTTTTTTTTTTTAAGTAGTCTCCACACCCAACATGGGGCTTGATCCCAGGACCCTGAGATCATGACCTGAGCTGAAGGTAGACACTTAACCAACTGAACCACCCAGACACTGTGGATATTAATCTCTTCTTAGATGTATGATCTGCAAATATTTTCTCCATTGTGTGGATTGCCTTATTACTCCATTGATAGTGTCCTTTGATACATGAAGCTTTTAATTTTTTAATAAGGTACAGTTTATCTATTTTTTTCTTGTGTTATATATGCTTTTTTGGGGAGGGATCTGATATCAAAGAAAGTGTTCCTTAATCCAATGTGTGAAGCTTTTTCTAGCCTTTTCTAGTCTTTTTCTAGAATCAATGTGTGACCCTTTTTCTCTTACCAGTTTTACAATTTTAACTTTTACACTTAGGTCATTGATTCTCAGAGGGTATTTACTGAGCATATAATCAACTTAAAAATTAGGTACTGAGGGGGGCAACCACAAATGCTCAACCTTCTTTTTATTTATTTTTTTTAAAAGATTTTATTTACTTATTTGACAGACAGAGATCACAAGTAGGCAAAGAGACAGGCAGAGAGAGCTGAGCAGAGAGCCTGATGTGGGGCTCAATCCCAGGACCCTGAGATCATGACCTGAGCCAAAGGCAGAGACTTAACCAATGAGGCACCCAGGTGCCCCCTCAACCTTCTTTTTAATAGTCCAAGTGTGACATAGAAACTAATGCAAGTAAGACAGGAACATGCACTATAAAAAAGTTATAAATCACAAGCATTTGGAAGGTTCAAAGAAATGACCCATCAGGGAGGATTTCATGGTTGGCATTTGAGCAAGCCCTTGGAGGGTATTCAGATTTGGGCTTACAGAGGTGAGGTAGGAGAACATACCAGGCTAAGGGCATATTGTGGATAGCACAGGAACTAGTGGCAGTTCCTTGGCTAAGGGAATGAGAGTTAAAGCCTGAAAGAGAAGCCTGATGTATGCACAAGAGAGATGACAAACCAGGTATTAACTTAAATCCAAGATGTCCCTGGAATAAGAGTTCCAAGTTACCTTCTGGAGCATTAACGTTTCTGTTACTAGCCAGAAACCTGAGAAATTTATCCTTCTAGACAGTCTGTAGACTAGTAAGAATATCCTTTCCTCAAAATAAAGTTTATTAAAGGAAAAGTAAACCTGCAATCAGTAGGTATTGTGCCATGGATAAATTCCTGTGGTCCATTGTCTCACCTTACCACACAGTAGGTTCAGGAAGGGTCAATCCTATGGGCATCCCCTGGCCCCAAGTGGTTTAGTAACATGTCTTGAGTCTAATACCCCTATGTTCTGGTTGAGCTGCCCCCAGGACACTGAAACCTGACAATGTTGCTTTAACAAGGCCTAGATGACTTTCCATAGCAAGTGAGGTACAGATTTTAGGATCTTTCCACAACCATAGTAAGGGTCAACCCTGCTTTTTCTGAGTACATCTCCTGGTTCAGCTTTCCACAGAGCTCCACAGCTTTTCAGTCTTTCCTTTAGCATGATTGATGGAAAAGAAAATATGACCTGTAACTTAGAAAATTTCCTTTCAGCTTCACATGACATTATATGCAATTAAATTTTTAGAATTATTGTCAAATCTGATATCAATCAGATATTTAAACTCAATCAAATTTCACTCATGCATGAACTATAAGAATATATAGCGGCTATACAAATAAGAGTTCTTATGGGGTGAATATATAATCCTTGCACTGACAAGACTCGTTATAGTAGGATATTGTGGGTTTTATGTTATCTTCATTAATGGTAACATTGCATGTCCAAGAAACAAATATGAATTTAAATATTTTTCCAAAATATTCGTATGATTTATTCCTCTTCATTAAGTAGTTTATGAAACAATCCTCAGTGGCACTTTTTAAAAAAAAGATTTTATTTATTTATTTGAGAGAGAGAGACACAGAGAGAGCGCACATGAGCATGCAGAAGGGCAGAGGGAGAAGGCAAAGCAGACTCTGTGCTGAGCAGGTAGCCTGATACAGGGCTTGCTCGTAGGACATTGGGATCATGACCTGAAGTGAAGTCAGATAGTTAATTGACTGAACCACACAGGCGCCCAATGGTGGCACATTTTTAATTTCGTACACTGCATTATTGTGTGTATTGCTGACAGAGGAAAAATTCTATTTTGACAAGTCTTAATGAAACCCCAAGCTTTTACTACTAGCTTTACATATCAGATGGTTGGAAAAATTTTCGCAGAGAAGCTTCCTGGTTCAGAGTCCCCTCTAAAAAGCTACATCAGCTTCTGGCCTTCACCTGCCAAGCTGGAGGAACTTAACCCTTGGTTCTGGGGCAAGTTGGAAAACAGAGGCTATATTCTGCCTACCTTGTGCCCACCTTTAGGGTAAGATTTCCTTCTCACTCAGGTTACATGTCCCTTAAGGGTCAGCTGTGGCTCTGCTCTGTGTTGTTTACATTCGGGTAGCCAGGGTACAGGACCTGTCCCTATATGGAACATGAGGTCTTGTCACAGTGAAAAGAGAATTGGCAGATCATGGCAAATCTTTTAAGGCATCTGCTTAGAGTGGTATATGTCATTGCCACTCACATTTCATTGACCAAGATAAGTCACATGACCAAGCCTAAAGCCAGTGGGGGAAGAGGGATGTGCAGTTCTCCAGTAGGGTTGGACTCCAAATATGGCTGCATATATTTGGGATAATAATATGGTCTATCTCATTAGCCCTCTGGGATTGATTATAGGTAAAGATATTTGGAATATTTGCAAGATACATCTGCAGAATGTTGGCTTTCAAATGTATATTTCTGGGGGAAATTAAAACTAACAAACACATAATGTGGGGTGCCTGGCTGGCAGCAGGTAGAGCATGCAGCTCTTGATCTCAGGATTGTAAATTCGAGCACTAGCTTGGGTGTAGAGATTACCTAAAAATAAAACCTTTTAAGAAGCAAATGAACAAACAAACAACTAACATAATTATATTGTCTTTAGTGAAATGCTTTAAAGTAGGCTATAGATCAGAGCTGTCCAACAAAAATGCAAGTCATATATTGAATTTAAAATTTTCTAGTAAATTTGGGGCACCTGGGTGGCTCAGTCAGTTAAGTGTCTGCCTTTGGTTCAGGTCATGATCCCAGGGTCCTGGGATTGAGCCCAGAGTCGGGCTGCCTGCTCAGTGGGGAGTCTGCTTCTCCCTCTCTCTATGCCCTCCCTCCCCTTCTCTCTCTCAAATAAATAAATAAATTTAGATTTTTAAATAATAAATAAATAAAATTTTCTGCTAGATTAAAATGTAATACATGAATTTTGTTTTAATATATTTATTTAACCAATATATCCAAAATGCTGTCATTTCATTGTGTAATCAATATTATAAAACATTAATTGGGTATTTTCCATCCTTTTTTTCATATAAACCTTTAAAATCTGGTATATATTAGAACACATCTTAGTTTGAAGTACTCACTTTTTATGTTGTTTTTTTTTTTTTAAAGATTTATTTATTTATGCTTAGAGAGAGAGAGAGCAAGGCTATAGGGGGAAGCAGTAGAGGGAGAGGGAGAGACAATCTCAAGCAGACTCCCTTCTGAGCATGGAGCCAGACACAGGGCTTGATTTCATGACCCTGAGATCATTACTTGAGCCAAAACCAAGAGTCAGATGCTTAACCGACTGAGCCACCCTGGCACCTCTGAACTAGTCAATTTTCATTGCTTACTAAGTGCTTGTAATAATGACTACCAAATGAGACAGCGCATGTCTATACAACTCAACCTGTTTATTCTGGTAGAAATAAGACTGATTAGTTGATAGGTCCTTAAAACTCGGGATCAACATCCTTCAAACTCGGGATCAACATCCTTCTTTGTTAAGTGCAGGTTCAATACCTTTCAGCAAACACAAGCAGATTTCGGGTATAATTATTTAACTATTGAGTACTTAACTATATGCTCTTTTACCTCATGAAGAAATATATCAAAGCAAATTCAAATTTTTTCCCTGACTTTTGTTTGACCTGTCGTCAGCCTTTTAATTGGTGGACAGGAACCCCTGAGTCAAGAATGTACAAACTTTACTTGGATTTCTGGTTATTAATATTTTTGCCAAATTTATCTTCTAATATCAGCTACAGGATTAAGGTGGGCAAGACTGACCTCTTGACCCATATTATTTAAGTGTGGTTATAAACAATGTGTCTTAGCACAACTTCCTTTAATGGATATGTTAATAGTTTGGCATTACTTTGGGATGAAAGGAAAGAAACATTTGCTTTCTCTCTTAAAATAGTAAGTAGGAGTGTCCTTCTAGACATTGATGAAAAATAGTCATGAATCAGTCATAGCATTATAAGACAAAGTTTCCAGATTAACAAGATAAAAGGATCATCACTAACTGAGGAAAAAAAAAAAGGCTAAAAAAAACTCCACAGAAAACATAAAACTAAGCTAGTTGTTCCCTAATATTTAAGTTTTCAATGTTAAATGAAACTGCACAGCAGGTCAGTGTGTTTACTTAACCCTGAGGAGTGATTTGTGGTTAATTCATCTTGGTAGGTCCCTATTTTGGATATGTTTATATCTGTAACACCTACCACAGACATGGGCATATAGTATCTAGTCCATTAGTACCTGGTGATTGAGTTAAAGTTAGCCATTTCAGAGCCTGTATGTCAGAGGGATAGTAATGAGTAGTTACCCATTGTCGGGTGTGTGTGTGTGTGTGTGTGTGTGTGTGTGTGTGCAGGGGAGCTGGAATGGGCAGAGGAATTCTGAACAGAATGGCAAGAATCCTGGAGACATTCACACCAAATGCTGACATGACTTGAAATGTCTCTCAGGAATCCTAACCTTCAAAATAGGTATTATATGGGACGCCTGGGTGGCACAGTCAGTTAAACATCAGACTCTTGGTTTTGGCACAGATGGTGATCTCAGGATCCTGAGATCAAATCCCATGTCTGACTCTGCAGACTCTCTGCCCCTCCCCCCAAATAAATTAATTAATCTTTTAAAAAATTAATACTGCTTAATAGTAAGAAAATCATTCGTAGCCAGTACGGTGAGTCAAAAAACCTTAAATATTAAAACGCTATGTGTTTTATTTGAGGATTCAAAGGAAGTTTCTCTTGGTCTGGTCTTGACTTAGCCGTGATTTAGCGCTGTCTCTTTAAGATGACTAATGTCTTCAGAAGCAGCCCAATCATGTGGAATAGTTTATATAAGTCCCCAAGAGGGACACAAATTACTCCACCAGCTGCATTCCCTCACGTCAGGAAAATATATTTCTTGGCTACTATAAAATCTCGGAAGTTTGAAACATTCTAACACAGAAAAATAAAAAAAAAGCTATGATGCAACCACTTGCTCTCATGAAAAGCATCAATAGTTAATCATGTGTAAAATTCAGAGGATGCTGGAATAAAAGAGTTCTCAAACATCAATTAGCCCAGTCCCTCTCCTTTTTCAAATGCAACAGCTACCGACTAAAGAAGTGAGATGAGTCAAGCTTTCACTGTCATGATGTGATGTGACAGTGAACTTACAGCTCACTGCCCCGAAAATCCTTCCAGCCTGCAGTGCTTCCTGACTCCATAAGGGGGACACATTCTTTTTTTTTTTTTTTTTTTTTTTAAAGATTCTATTTATTTATTTGACAGACAGAGATCACAAGTAGGGAGAGAGAGGGAGGGAAGCAGGCTCCCCGCTGAGCAGAGAGCCCAATGCGGGGGCTCGATCCCAGGACTCTGGGATCATGACCTGAGCCAAAGGCAGAGGCCTTAACCCACTGAGCCACCCAGGCGCCCTGGGGGACACATTCTTAAACATAATTGGGACATTGGTTTTGATACATTGGAAACAACCACCACAACAAAAAATAACTGAAACATCAATAACAATTTTGTTCAGTAACATGGTTCTTTTTGGTAATTATTCAAATATTCTGGTATGCATTAGCTAAAACATTGTGTGTATTTATACTATTACCAAAAAGAACCGTGTTACTGAAGAAAACCATGGTTGCTTAGAGATTAGTGGCTTGACTCTTGAGTATCGAACTTTTCTCTATGGCGACATAGCAAAGTGATTAAGAGGTCTCAGGATCTCATCTAAACCTCAGTATCCCCAAAGGTCCCATCTCCAAATATAATCATGGGGTGGGTAGGGCTTCACTTAATGAATTGTGGGGGAGGGGGGCAAAATTCAGTGCATAGCAATCAGGAAGCCCACATCGTACTGGATTTTTCTTTCTTCCAAATGTTGGTAGATGATGGCAGGGTCATGAGCAGATAAGAGAGAACTATACCCACCCGCTCTCTCCACCTCAGCTCGTCTAGTATGTATAACATGGTCTGTGACTAACATGATCCTGGCTCATCTTGCGGCTTTGCTGAACCATATTCAAGCTTTCTTGTCAGATTGCTAGACCAAAATTTTCTTCTAAGAAATATATTTTTTTAAGATTTTATTTATTTATTTGACAGACAGAGAGAGAGATCACCAGTAGGCAGAGAGGCAGGCAGAGAGAGAGGGGGAAGCAGGCTCCCTGCTGAGCAGAGAGCCTGATGTGGGGCTCAATCCCAGGACCCTGGGATCATGACCTGAGCTAAAGGCAGAGGCTTAACCTCTGAGCCACTCAGGCACCCCGAAATATTTTTTTTAGGAAAAATTTATTTATTTATTTGACAGAGAGAAAGATCACAAGCAGGCAGACAGGCAGGCAGAGAGAGCGGGGGAAGCAGGCTCCCCGCCGAGCAGAGAGCCGGATGTGGGGCTCGATCTCATGACCCTGGGATCATGACCTGAGCCGAAAGCAGAGGCTTTGACCTACTGAGCCACCCAGGTGCCCCTGTTGTTTTATTTTATCTGAGAAAATAAAGAGAATATTCCCTGCAATGTGTGGCTTAGTGCCAGGGCAGTTGTTAGGAAAACAGTTATGTGTACATTAAAAATGACATTTACAGAATCAACTATCAAATTATTTACAGAAAACATTTAAAATGAAATCTTGATTCCCAACTCCAATATCAAAGAATGTTATTAAGATTGTTTACAATATTAATTATGCAAAGTAGGTGGAGGATAGCAGACTCACAAATAAATTGTCAATTTATTTATTTTAATTTTTTTTTAAGATTTATTTTTTTGACAGAGAGAGACATAGAGAGAGAACACAAGCAGGGGGAGTGTGGGAGGGAGAAAGCAGGCTTCCGACCGAGCAGGGAGCCTGATGTGGGGCTTGATCCCAGGACCCTGGGATCATGACCTGAGCTGAAGCTGATCTTAACGACTGAGCCACCCAGGTGCCCCTAAATTGCCAATTTAAATGGAAACTGCTCACTGTGAAAAGTCTAAGAGATATCTTTGAAGTACTGCTTGCCTCAAACACAGGGAGAATATTGGAGATTCACAAAGATTGCTAAAGTCTTATACTTCACCAGAATCATTTTTTAAGTTAAAACGTTTCTTTACATTCTCTCACATCATAAAATACAACATACTCTCTACTGATGTTCGTGGAAAAATCCAAGAATGTTCAAGTCAAGTTTTTTTGTGTATAAATAACCTCTATGTTCAATATTGGAAAGAGTAACATAGGACTGGAAGTCTTAGCCTCAGCAGTCAGACAACAAAAAGAAATAAAAACATCCAGCGTGCCTGGGTGGCTCAGTTGGTTAAGCCACTGCCTTCGGCTCAGGTCATGATTCCAGGACCTGGAGTCCTAGGATTGAGTCCAGCATTGGGCTCCCAGCTCCCCGGGATGTCTGCTTCTCCCTCAGACCTTCACCCCTCTCATACTCTCTCTCTCTCTCAAATAAATAAATAAATTTTAAAAAATAAAAATAAAAAATAAAAACATCCAAATCGCCAAAAAAGAAATCAAACTTCCACTATTTGCAGATGACATGATACTCTATGTAGAAACCTGAAAGACTCCACCAAAAAATTGCTAGAACTAATACATGAATTCAGTAAAGCTGTAGGACACAAAACTCTACAAAAATCTGTTGCATTCTATATACCAAAAATGAAGCAGCAGAAAGAGAAATCAAGGAATTGATTCCATTTACAACTGCACTAAAAATAAATAAGATATCTAAAAATAAACCTAACAAAAGGGGTAAAAGCTCTGTACTCTAAAAACTATAGAATATTTATGAAAGAAATTGAGGGAGACACAAAGAAATGGAAAGACATTCCATGTTCATGGATGGAAGAACGAACATGGTTAAAATGTCTATACTACTCAAAGCAATCTACATACATAATGCAATCTCTATCAAAACACCACCAGCAGGGATACCTGGGTGGCTCAGTTGGTTAGGAGTCTGCCTCGCCTCAGGTCATGACCCCAGGGTCCTGCAACTGAGCCCCACATCAGGCTCCCTGCTCAGCGAGAAGTCTGCTTCTTCCTCTCCCACTCTCCCTGCTTGTGTTCCCTCTCTCGCTCTGTCTCTCTGTCAAATAAATAAGTAAAATCTTTTTAAAAATTAAAAAAAAAAAGTACCACCAACATTTTCACAGAGCTAGAATAAACTATCCTAAATTTTGGATGGAGCCACAAAAGACCCAGAATAGCCAAAGCAATCTTGAAAAAGAAAAGCAAACCTGGAGGCATCACAATTCCAGACTTCAAGCTCTATTACAAAGCTATAATCATCAAGACAACATGGTACCGGCACAAAAACAGACACATCGATCAATGGAACAGAATAGAGAACCTAAAATGGGCCCACAGTGATATGTCAAGTAATCTTCAACAAAGCAGGAAAGAATATCCAATGGGAAAAAGACCATCTCTTCAACAAATGGTGTTGGGAAGATTGAACAGAAGGATGGAACTGGACCACTTTCTTATACCATACACAAAAACAAATTCAAAATGGATGGAAGTCCTAAATGTGAGGCAGGAAACAATCAAAACCCTAGAGAACACAGGAACACAGGCAGAAGCCTCTTTGACCTCAGCCATGGCAACTTCTTACTAGACATGTCTTCAGAGGCAAGGGAAACAAAAGCAAAAATGAACTAATTAATGGAACATCAAAGGGAAAAAAATCTTCCTCACAGCGAAGGAAACAATCAAAACTAAAAGGCAACCTACAGAATGGGAGAAGATATTTGCAAATAGCATATCAGATAAAGGGTTGGTATCCAAAATCTGTAAAGAACTTAAACTCAACACCCCCCCCCCCAAAATAATCCAGCTAAGAAATGGACATGAAGAGACATTTTTCTTTTTTTTTTTTTTTTAAAGATTTTATTTATTTATTTGTCAGAGAGAAAGCGAGCAAGATCGAGCACAGGCAGACAGAGTGGAAGGCAGAGTCAGAGGGAGAAGCAGGCTCCCTGCGGAGCAAGGAGCCTGATGTGGGACTCGATCCCAAGACGCTGGGATCATGACCTGAGCCAAAGGCAGCTGCTTAACCAACTGAGCCACCCAGGCGTCCTGAAGAGACATTTTTCTAAAGAAGACATACCGATGACTACAGACACATGAAAAAATGCTCAACATCATTCATCATCAGGGAAACAGATCAAAATCATGATGAGATACTGCCTCACACCTGTCAGAAAGACTAAAGTAAACAACACAGAAACAACAGATGTTGATGAGGATGTGGAGAAAGGGGAACCCTTTTATATGTTGGTGGGAATGCAACCTGGAAAAGCCGCTCTGGAAAACAATATGGAATTTCCCCAAAAAGTTAAAAATAGAACTACCCAATGACCCTGCAAATGCACTACTAGGTATTTATCCACAGGTTACAAATATACTGATTTGAAGGGATACCTGCACCCCGATGTGTCTAGCAGCATTGTCAACAAGAGCCAAACTATGGAAAGAGCCCAAATGTCCATTGACTGATGAATGGATAAAGAAAATGCGGTTTGTATATACAATGGAATGTTACTGAACCATCAAAAGGAACGAAATCTTGTATTTACAATGATGGATAGAGCTAGATCATCAATTTATGTTAAGTGAAATAAGTCAGTTGGAAAAAGATTTTATTCATGTGTGGGATTTAAGAATATAGGGGAAGGGAAGAAAAGAAAAGAGAAAGAGGGAAGCAAATGATAAGAGATGAGAGAGAACAAACTTATGGAGGAAAGTGGGTGGTGG
Organism: Mustela lutreola; assembly: GCF_030435805.1. Lineage (NCBI taxonomy): Eukaryota > Metazoa > Chordata > Mammalia > Carnivora > Mustelidae > Mustela > Mustela lutreola. Next base: position 33,375,592 of record NC_081290.1, read on the forward strand.
GTTGGGCTAAATGGGTAATGAGTATTAAGGAGGGCATTTGTTACGATGAACACTGGGTGTTATATGCAAAGGATGAATCACTAAATAAAAATTTTTTAAAATACTGAAAACAGGAAGGGAGGCCCTGGTTGGCTCATTCAATAGAACATACAACTCTTGATCTTGCGGTTGTAAGTTCCAACCTCCATTGGTTATAGATATTACTAAAAAATAAATTTTTTTAAAAAATCCATTAAAAATACTGAAAGTGGAGAGTCCTAAAGGGAGAAGTGACGTGCAGAATAAGGAAGACCTAACTGAGGTCTGACTTGCTGGTTAGCACTCATTTACCCAGAAATGGAAGGGAATGGACACTAGAGAGTAACGTGCTTGATCTTTAAAAATATTCCTTGTGGGGCACCTGGGTGGTTCAGTGGGTTAAAGCCTCTGCTTTCGGCTCAGGTCATGATCCCGGGGTGCTGGGATAGAGCCCCTTGTCGGGCTCTCTGCTCAGCGGGGAACCTGCTTCCCCCCTGTCTCTGCCTGCCTCTCTGCCTACTTGTGATCCCTCTCTGTCAAATAAATAAATAAAATCTTTTAAAAAAAAAGTACTCCTTGACAAGAAGGGTATGCTGTAAAGATATGGTCAGCATAATAAATGATATGTAGGGGCGTCTGGGTGGCTCAGTGGGTTAAGCCTCTGCCTTCAGCTCAGGTCATGATCCCAGGGTCCTGGGATTGAGCCCCACATCAGGCTCTCTGCTCAGCAGGGAACCTGCTTCCTCCTCTCTCTCTGTCTGCTGCTCTGCCTACTTGTGATTTCCCTCTGTCAAGTAAATGAATAAAAATCTTTAAAAAATAAAATAAATGATATGTAATACACACATACACTCTCTCTTTTATTCTAAGGGAGTATGATCTCTTCCTACTAGACAAGTCTGATCTAGTACCTTCTATGTGCTGAGAATACATGTGCTTTGAAACATATATTCAAAGACCTGACTTTCGTGAGGCTGTCATTATCACGGGGGAGACAAAAAAAAATGATGTATTGCTCTAAGATATATTTTGTCATTTTGCTTGGAGATTACACCTTTGAAACTGAGGCTATGAATTGCATCACATGGGGAAGCAAGTTGGATGGTTTCATCCAATTTGAACATCCACAGCCACATTTTGAAGTCTGTCTCTTCTGGAACCGTGATGGCAACAACAGAGTGGTATTTCCCGCCAGTTCAGTTGTCAGCTTAGTTTCACAGCTGTGGATAGTCTTGAGAATTCTTTTTTGTCACACTGAAATCCTTCCCACCTACAGCAAACGTAAACACCTACTTTTTTGTTTTGGGCCTCTCCTGTTCCCAGCACTCCGGAGGTGCCATCGTGCTGATGGCGAGAAAAGAAATTTTGGAGTCTAGGGGTGTACCCATGGCTCGGTTGGTTAAGCTCCCGACTCTCGATTTCGACTCAGGTCATGATCTCCTGGGATTGAGTCCTGTGTCAGGCTTAGCCGGGGAGTCCGAGATTCATTCTCTCTCTCTCCCTCTGCCTCTCCCCTGCTCTCTCTCTTCCTCTCTATTTATTTATTTATCCAAATTTATTCTTTAAATTAAGATTTTATTTGTTAGTTATTTGACAGAGAGAGACACACACACACAGTGAGAGAGGGAACACAAGAGGTGGGAAAAGGAGAAGCAGTCTTCCCACTGAGCAGAGAGCCCAATGCGGGGCTCGACCTCAGGACCCTGGAATCAAGACCTGAGCTGAAGGCAGATGCTTAACCACTGCGCCACCCAGGTGCCCTTGTTTTGTTTTTGTTTTTAAGAAGAAATTTTGGAGTCTAAAGAATTACTACATGTACGTAAGTTCAACAATCAGTTTTTCCTTAACTGAACAAAAGACTCAGGGCCCCTTGTCTACCTCTTACATTCCATCAAGGCCCTCTGGGAGAAAACACTTTGGATTTGAGTCATTTCATGAGGATCGCCTCATTTTCTTTACATTTCTCCTTACAGCTGTCCTGATAGGCTCCCAAACTTTAGTCCCAGTGCCCAGCAATCTACAGAATAAAGTTCAAACGTGATCATCAAATGATTTGGGACATCAGCACAACAACTGGATTTTCAATCTATGCAAAATTGCTTGGTTTTTACGTAAAGGGAGGAACCCAATTCTGAAATTCTTTTTTTAAATTAATTAATTTATTTTTAGTAATCCCTACCCCCCAGCAAGTGGGCTCAAATACAAGACTCTGGGATCAAAGCATGCCCCTCTAACTGAGCCAGCCAGGTGCCCCATCGATTCTGAAATGCCCTCCACTGCCCAGCACACCAGAGGTGTCAGGATTCTTAGTTGCAAAGGAGAGAAATCAACTGTGGCTCTTTAAGGAGAAAAGATGTTGATTAGAGGATATCAAACAGTTCAGCTGAAGAACAAGGCTTAGAGACTTACAGAGCTAGATCAGGCCCAGGACCATGTTCTGGAATTGGTCCCATGAAGCCACCACTGCCACCGTACTGGGCCCAGGTACCACAGCTCCGAACCATCTCCATCTCACACACAGAACATGGAACGTTTGTGCTGAAACTAGAGACATTGCCAGTGCTTTGCCCCGCGTGTGTCCAGCGCCTCTGCTGCTGATCTTTTCTGCGGGATTCTCCTCTGGTTCTACTTCTTCCACACTCGCTTCCAGTGCGACCGGCCATCATCGCATGCCTGGCCTCACGGTGAGAGAGCCCGGGTCAAAGGGACTGACGTTTTCTGATTCTAGAGTAGGAGATGCCTTCATCCAGGGAAGGGGGTTCATGCACAATGGTGAATATTTCCCTCCCCGGCCAGGCTGAAAATGGACTTACCTAGACAAGCAAGCACCCGAGCTAGGAATGGGTTGGAGACTTTTTTTTTTTCTTTTTTAAAGATTTTATTTCTTCATTTATCAGAAAGAGAGAGAGAGAGCGCCCAAGCAGAGAGAACAGAAGGCAGAGGAAGAAGCAGGCTGCCCGCTGAGCAGGGAGTGGGATGCTGGGCTTGATCCCAGGACCACGGGATCGTGACCCGAACTGAAGGCAGATGCTTAACTGACTGAGCCACCCAGGCCTCCCTGGAGATTTTAGCTCTCTTTATGACATAGCCAGAGAGGGTGACAGTTCTTCCTACGGCTCCCCTCCTTTGGCCCTCCAAGCCACTAAACACAACTCATGACTTCAGTGGCACTGAGGGCGCAGAAGGTCGTCTGTCCCTTAGGCATCCTTGTGACCCACACTGCCCCACTCCAGGGCCACCTCCTCCAAGAAGTCTAGAGATTACTTTGCCAAGGGGATTCCTTTGTCCCTGACTGCCTCACAGGATCTGCTGCCCTCTTAGCTCTCAATGCTCCCACAGTACTCTGCTTTTACCTTCTGTGGCGCTTGCCCACCTTGCAGTTAGTAGTTGTGTAAAAGCACTCAGTGGTCCATGGAAGTTCCAGAACCTTCTTCAGGAGGAGTTAGTGCTGGGGTCAACGTAGGGGTGGGGGCTTGGAGGCTGGAACTGTGCCTGCTTCACAGGTTCCATGAGACGGAGATTTTGTTTGTTTCATTAGGAAGACAGGGGTTTTCTTGGTGCTGAATGTGCCCCGTTTCCTCAGCAATCACCTCTCAGCTCTGCTGCCTTTTTCTTTGTGTGAAAGTTCAGAACTCAGGCTTTGCAGCCCTCCCTCTGTCCCTTCCCAGTTGTATGACCTTTCTAGCTGGGCAGTGTTTGGGCAGTGACTTCTCACATACTCCACAGGATTGTGTGGAGACTTTGTTAATACCCAAAAGTCTTCCAGGGGCAGAAGTTTTCTCAGTTCTTCTTAGCATTCACCTCTGCCCAGAGCCTTGCTTAGAGGAGAGCCTGGTTGAGTCCATTCAAGTGAGATCCAACATCTGGAGGGATTTGCAGGGAGGCTGGGGATTTGACATTGGCTTTTACATTACGGTTAAATCCTGTCATTGTGGTAAAATCCTGTCACAGCAATAAGAATCCTGAGGCAGGCTCAAGGGGAAAAAATTGGGAGGTGGAGATCAGATCTACTATAATAATGTCAAATAAGAGATCCTGGAAAACAAAAAACAAAAAACTGTCCACTTAGTCCATAAAACTTACTTGGTCATTTTGATATGATGTTATCTAGAGCATGCTTAGTTTCCCTGCCAAGAAATCCATTCTCCCCCATGGGTTCCTTTCCAAAAATAGCTGTTCATCGCATGCATCTTTCATGTGCACCGGGATCACCGAGGATCTTGGTCAAATGCAGAATGTAATTCCGTAGATCTGGGTGGGACACAAAAGTCTGTAAACTCCCAGGTGATGCCGAGGCTGTGGGTCCACCCACCACATTTTTGGTGGCAAGGATACGCACCACGGACGAAGAGGGAGAAAAATGCAGATCTCTTTTTCTTTGACCGTTGCTAAGTAAACAGATGTCCAGGCTTAGGAAAACCCGTTGTAACTTGAACTGTTTCAAGATACCTGTGACTGTAATAGGGTTTCCCCACAATGTATCCGCTTAGCCTCCCCCCACACCCTCCACCAAGCAACAGTGGAGGAGCTATTTATGACTATAATACTATGTGAAAAGAAAATACACATTATTTGTCTGAACCTTCAAATCAATAACAAGATGACTAAAAGCACTTCAACAGGTAGGAACAATCTGCAGGCTCAGATTAGGTGAGTATTCAAAGTGGATTAAAAAGGGTTAAATTCTATTTCTTTAAGAGCCTATCTTAAGGGGCACCTGGGTGGCTCAGTGGGTTAAGCCGCTGCCTTCGACTCAGGTCATGATCTCAGGGTCCTGAGATCGAGTCCCGCATCGGGCTCTCTGCTCAGCAGGGAGCCTGCTTCCTTCTCTCTCTCTCTGCCTGCCTCTCAGTGTACTTGTAATTTCTCTCTGTCAAATAAATAAATAAAATCTTAAAAAAAAAAAAAAGAGCCTATCTTAAGGGGCACCTGGGTGGCTCAGTGGGTTAAGCCTCTGCCTTCAGCTTAGGTCGTGATCTCAGAGTGCTGGGATCGAGCCCCGCATCTAGGTCTCTGCTGAGCGGGGAGCCTGCTTCCACCTCTCTCTGCCTGTCTCTCTGCCTGCTTGTGATCTCTCACCCTCTGTCAAATAAATAAAATCTTAAAAAAATAATAAAGAGCATGTCTTAAGAACCATCTGGTATGTTTGTTCAAATGCTGGCTCCTGGGGTCCACCCCAGATATAATGACTCACGATCTTCATGGGTGGGGAGCGAGTATCTGAAGTCCAATTGTTACTCATTAAAATTCAAGGAGCACAAGGGTAGAGACTTTGAGTTCACTGGTAGGACTTCATATCATTTGATGATCTCACAAGACACTGAATGGACAATGATGTGAGTGATGGTAGTCCCAATCCTCATCTTGCCCTAAAATAGTCTGTGATTTTTTTACTTTGTTTTCTTACCTAAGTCCTGAAGAAATCAGTCTTGAGGTTTCTGGACATGTCATTAAACGCCACTGACAATCTGGCCCTATGCCAAGTGGTTTTTTTTTTTTTTTAAGATTTTATTTACTTATTGGACAGACAGAGATCACAAGTAGGCAGAGAGGCAGGCAGAGAGAGAAGAAGGGAAGCAGGCTCCCTGCTGAGCAGAGAGACCGATGTGGGGCTCGATCCCAGGACCCTGGGATCATGACCTGAGCCGAAGGCAGAGGCTTTAACCCACTGAGCCACCCAGGCGCCCAAAGTGTTTTTTTGTTGATATTTGTTTTTTGTTGATACTGATAGTAGGTAAATGCTACTAGTGCGTATGTAATATAACCAGGTCAATGTTACTCCCACAGCTTGTACAACTTGTAATGGAGTACTGTGTACTTTCTTCCTCTTTATAGGAAATACAGAGTTAACCAGACGAAATAAATTTCCACCAACACCTATAGCGATTTACTTGGAACTCTTTCTTCCTCCCAAATCCATGAAAAAATAAGAGTGTCTAACAGAGAAGCGACAATAAATTCATGATATCCCTAGAATGAATACCATCCTTGACTAAGCAACTGTGGAGGGACAACAATAGCCATTCGGGGGTCTTTTTCAGGCTGAATAAGGTTGTAGTCTCTCCAGCCCCCAAACCACGGAGCGACAATTGTATCTATAATTGTGTGGTATCTTAAAAGCATTTTCTGTGTAGTTTTTATCGGAGAACAGCAGAAGTTTACCAGAACCAAAAATACTTTTCTTCACATTGTTTAGAGGACTTTCATGCTTTTCATCCATTCTTCAGAAAATGAAAAGCTAATGCCATGTAATCACAATTTCCTGGGATTCTGAAAAACCATTAAAGAGGCACATTGATACTCTCTGAATGGAAACACTGTAGCACGTTTTGGATTGGCTCTGTGGTGGGGGTTCTTGACACTCATATGGCCAAATCAGAGTTTTCAAAGGTTTCTTTTGTGTCCCAAACACCCAGACAGTCTGATTTCAACCATTAAGTGCTTCTGGGTGAATGCAGATGGTAAGTTTGCTTTTTTTTTTTTTTCCCTTTAAGGGGGAAAAAAGGAAACTTAATTAAAACCTATATTAATTATATTAATCCTTCAAGCCTGACAGTTACTACAATTTCATTTTTGTATGTGTGTCAAATGTAATGTTTTAAAGTTATATTGCCTATTGGAGTGTTTCTTCTTTCTAGATTTACTAAAAACCAACAAATACCATTTGAAATGAGCTTTATTAGGAATAGGGAGAAGCAGGAAGTTTTCTGGCTGCTTAGTTTAAAGACAGCTTAAAGACAAAGTAACACGTCTGCCTTACTAGGTATAATTGACTGGGTTTTAAAACCATGCTATTCTTAGGCCACTGAGGTAGCCTTCTCCTCCCTTCTTCAAAAATATCTTTGTAGTGGATGATTATATATAGAGTCCCGAAGCAGTTTTCAAGAGCCTCATTGATTCCCAGGAATATGGTTGTACAGAAACAAAATTGGTTTGCGGAGTTCCCCCAGGTAAGTGCAACAGCCAGCATCACTTAGGAATGCTATTACATCCTGAGTGGTGTGTAGGGAAACCCACGCTGTCAAACATGAAGTGATAAAATACTGTGGCCTCAGGAAAGTCAAGAGTCCACAGTCCTGTGTAACGGGAGATGTTTTAGGCTCTCTGAATAGGAAGTGGGCCTTGCTATCAAAAGAGAGATCAAACCCCTTGGGAAGATCAAGGTCACAGAGCAGTGGATGGGAGACAGAGAGCTGTGGCTCCTGCGGCCACGCTCTTTGTGGGTAAGCAAGTCTCTAAGAGTCTGAAACCGGAAGCAAATATTTCAACAGGAATAACGTGGCTCACCCGGAAAAGGAATGTTTCAGGACCGAGCGTGTGTCACAGTCACCCCTGGGGTGGGGGGCAGTGGGGAGGGGTTGGGGGAAGGGTGAACCCACGGAATACTAGAGTTTGTTGTACAGATTTCATTCTGGAGTTCAGTGATTTTCAATAAAATCCTTCTGTGACCTTCACAAAGTCCAATGTCAAAGATCCCCTTTAAGGTGTTATATATAAAAATGTAGGTCTGGTTCACCTGGCTTGAAGAAAAGAAAGTACCTTGGAAGGATGAAAGCTCTCTTGCCAAAGTAGATATGGTCTGGTTTGGTCCGGACGTGCCACACTTGAGTCCAGGACCAGTGATGAGTCCAATAGGTTATACTGACCTGAAGAGTCATGTAACCAGATCTGGTTGACGTAGGACCCCCAGGACTGTGTGAAAAAGAAACGAAGGACAAATAAACTGAGAGCTGAGATTTTTGAAAGAACACTTTGTGTGGAGGCTGAGAAAAATTAAGGCCATCCCACCTCAGGTTAAGCCTTAGCATAAGTACAGCCATCTTAGCTCCAGCAGCCATCTCAGACCCCTGTCCCCAAGGGCTAAACTTTCCCCTACTTTACTTTAGTTCTAAAGACCCCCACCCTGCTTTAGTAACAAGAACCCCACCATGCTTTGGTTCCAGAGACCCCCACCTTGCTTTAGTAATAGGAACCCATAAATACCCCTGCCTTAACTAAGCTTGGGGTCCAAGTCCCTACTCCGCTGTGTAGGGTATACTTGGGCCCAAGCTTAAGCTTGTCGAATAAACCCTCGTGTGATTGCATCGGTGTTGGCTCCTTAATCTAGGTTCATTGAGAAGAAATGATTATTGCGCCCTCCTGATATGTACAATGCTTTAATAGGTGTCACCATGCTGAAGGGAGCAGAAGGTGCCGGAAGGGAAAAGGGGATGGGTCTGCAACAGGTTAATTTTAATCTACTACTGCGTCTGCATTGACAGCACTATAGAGATCCAGCAGCATCTTCAAGTGTGCTGGGACTCGAAAGCAAGGCATGGGGTTAAGATGTAGGCTCTCTGGAGCCCAATTACCAGGGTTGAAATTCCAGCTCTGTCGCTTCCTAGCTATGTGGCAGTCTGTTTCCTCGCTTGCACAAGAGGGATAGCAGCCATGCCTCTCCCAGAGTAAGAGTTTACCAAAAACATTTGTTATAAGTTATCTAAGTATTAGCTATTGTCATCGAACACTGCTGAAATTGTCACTTAGCAGTCCATGAATGCCACTCCATGCTGTGTCTCAAGTTTTTGCAAATGATTAATCCGTGAAATTCATTATCAGTGACTGTGAGGTGACCTACCAGTTAGAATTCACAACTCTCTAATCACTCCAGAAAAATGGAAAATTACCATACAAAGATGAAGATCCTGTTTTTGGACTTGAGGATGTTGCAAGTCTATCTAGAAGACTCTTGGAGTTCTGTATTTTATTGAATTTGACATATTATGGATTCAATTCTTACTGCTTATGTGAATCTAATTCATATTAACTGAAGGAAAATAATTCAGATTAATCCGAGGTAGCAAAAGCACCGGTTTTCAAGTGCGCTAACAGTTCTTGTCCACCAGAGGGCAGTCCATTCATTAAAACCAAGAACAGAAATGACAAGAATAAATAAAACCTGTAATTTTATTTTTAAAAAGATTTTATTTATTTATTTATGACAGACGGAGATAGCGAGAGAGGGAACACAAACATGGGGGAGCTGGCGAAGGAGAAGAAGGCTCCCCGCTGAGCAGGGAGCCGGATATAGGGGATGCGGGGCTCCAACTTAGGACGCTGGGATCATGACCTGAGCCGAAGGCAGCTGCTTAATGACTGAGCCTCCCAGGCACCCCAAAATCTGTAATTTAAAAAAAAGATCACATTTTAAATTAGTTTCGGTTTCAATAAACTTTTAACCAGGTTACAACCACATAGCAAAACTGGTCCTTATTCTTATCCTCTGCTAGATGGACGATAGAGAGACAAGAGAAAGCAAAAGGAAGTACTAATCCTTAATTTGGTCTCAAAACCAAGCAAATCCATGAGCAGTCGAGTGAGTGTACCCTAGCAAGTGAAATGGATCAAGGCAGAATTCACTGTACAGAATGGGGTTTAAATGCAAGAGAACACTGAAAATTAGTGGGACAATTGAGGCTTTAAGTACATGGTACCTACCTATAGACCAAAGACTGGTTTATGTCTCCTGCTTCCTTTAAAATGTGGTGAGAGAAATTGCATCTGTAAAAAACAGAACAACCCTGAGCTTTTCTCTCTTTTTTTTTTTTTTTAAGATTTTATTTATTTATCTGACAGACAGAGATCACAAGTAGGCAGAGAGGCAGGCAGAGAGAGAGGAGAAAGCAGGCTCCCTGCCGAGCAGAGAGCCTGATGCGGGGCTCCATCCCAGGACCCTGGGACCATGACCTGAGCTGAAAGCAGAGGCCCCAACCCACTGAGCCACCCAGGTGCCCCAACCCTGAGCTTCTCAGTTAAGAAATACATCCCTAGGGGCGCCTGGGTGGCTTAGTGGGTTAGGCCTCAGGTCATGATCTCAGGGTCTTGGGATCAAGCCCCCGCATCGAGTCGGGCTCTCTGCTCAGCAGGGAGCCTGCTTCCTCCTCTCTCTCTGCCTGCCTCTCTGCCTACTTGTGATCTCTCTCTGTCAAATAAATAAATAAGATCTTTAAAATAAAAAGGTATTAGGAAGAAATAAAGTCAAGTCAGATGTATAAGTCCCTCTACCATGTGGGTCATAATCATATCAGATATTGGAAAGCTTTCTCATTTACAAAGCACCGTCTTCGCAGTGCGCTGTCTCCCCATAAGACTTTCTTCAGATGGGATTTTGCAAGAAGTCATGAGGTAATTCACACAAAGCCCTTGGAAGCTGCCTGAGCCTCAGAACCAGACCACAATGAATGACAGCTGTTATTATTATACTTCAATCCTCCCTCCAACAATCCCACGCAGTAGAGATCACCATCTTCATGTTTCCAGATTTTGGAACATCTGAGGTACAAGAGAAATCAAGTGATGTATCCAAGGTCACAAAGCTGAAATGTCAGACCCTGGAATTGAGCTCATCCATGTCGTCTCCTTTTTCTCTGCATGCTCCTAGATGCTATTCACAAAAAATATGAATGATACTATAAAGAGGGCTTGGGTTTTTTTTTTCTTTGAAGAATATAACAAAGTGAGAGCCTCAGTCACATACTTACCATTAGCTTTCCCATCTTTTTGGTTCTGGCCTTGTGGTTTCATGTACCCCAAGCACTCTGTCCCTGCATCGGTTTAGAGCAGAAGTTCTTTTTTTTTTTTCTTCTTCCAGCTTTATTGATATATAATTGACATATATCATTGTGCAAGTTTAAGGTAAGAGCAGGGGTTTTAAATTTTATTTTACTTTCCTTTTCTAAAGTAGGCTCCACACCCAGTGTGGGAATCAAACTCACAACCCCAAGGTCAAGTTGCACAGTCCCCCCGACTGAGCCAGGCAAGCACCCCCGTGAGCAGAGGATTTTAAGCTTTGCTGCATCTAAGAATGCCCTGGTGAGTTGTAAAAGGTACTGAGGCTCAGGTTGGAAACCAGTCAAATTAAATCAGAATATCACACAAGAGATTCCTTCCTCTTCTACTCTGTCCACACACATTGAGGAAGTGTGAAGCTGGAACGCAAAGCCAGTTCCTCCAACTCCAGATGCGGCCATATGTAAACACTATCAGTCTTACCAGTCTCAGGGCACCTGGGTGGCTCAGTCGTTAAGCATCTGACTGGCCCAGGTCGTGATCCCAGGGTTCTGGGATTGAGCCTCGTATTGGGCTCCCAGCTCGGTGGGAAGCCTGCTTCTCCCTTCTGCCACTCCCCTGATTGTGTTCCTCTCTCTCGCTGTGTCTCTCTTCTGTCAAATAAATAAAATCTTTAAAAAAAAAAAACAAAAAACGAAAAAACAAAAAACCACTATTAGTCTCAAGAAGTGAGACCACAGTTACAACTGGGCACCAGCTACAAAAATAAAGACTTTATGGCGTGCCTGGGTGGCTCAGCTGGTTAAGCATCTGCCTTTGGCCCAGGTCATCATCCCAGGGTCCTGGAATTGAGCCCCAAGTTGGGCTCCCTGCTCAGCAGGGAGCTGGCTTCTCCCTCTCCCTCTGCTGCTCCCACTACTGTGCTCTCTCTCTGTCAAATTAATAAATGGAATCTAAAAAAATTAAAAAAAAAAGACTTTAAAATGAAAGAGCAAGGATTGTCCAAGAGGTGGGTTGCTGGGAAATTATAAAGCGTTTAGGAGGCAAGTTACTTGAGGAGTCCAACTAGAGAGAATCAATACTTGGGCACGTACTGGCTCCCTCTTCCAGACACGGTGGAAGTATTCCGGCATGAAACACCCCCTGATGAAATGCCAAAAAAAGAACTGGCCCCCACAACACTGCCTGACTACACTGTGTCTCCAAAGAATGAAATGAATCCGAGGGGCAGGCAGGTCTCCGATAAAATCTCCTTGATGATAATTACTGTTGGACAGACATACGGGCCTCCGAGGCCGAGAATACTGTGGCAGATTTTTTTTTTTTTTTGTACTTAATAAGGG